>NW_025422048.1:20647500-21247500 GCF_011764305.1 Mustela putorius furo | reverse complement strand
CAAACACTAATGCCTCCTGCTCCAACAGTGCTAGAACAACATTCATCCAATTTTATTTACTCTCTATGTGTCTCAGTCAGAAATGCTCTTAGAGTCTCTCCTGCTTCAGGGGAGCAAGCTTTGTTTGGAAGTTGGAGAGGATTAAATCAAAGTATTAGAGCATCCTACTCCTGAAAAAGACTCACACAAGATCATATTGCTCATGATACTGCCTGAATACAGGTTGTGGAAAACATTTTGAGCTATTTATGTTGTGTTCTCTTACATCTTTTTGGGCAGGACGTATGGGAAAAGTAGGACTTCTGTAGAAAATGAGGATGGGAGTCACACCACTGATTCTGGATTCTCCTTTTTTTGCTCTATTTGTTCCTGCTACCAGCCTGGACCAGGTTCTGTTTGCTCATGATAGGACAGAATTACTTCAAGTGCTGCGTTAGTGGCTTCACCTGTTCTAGCCAACCATCATCACTATCTGTGCCCTCAGACTATTTCATTTTGTCATGACTCAATAATCTAGAGCAACAACTCCCTTCCTAGTTCCTAGTTTGGTTATTCATTCAAGAACAACTGTTTAAGTATCAGCTATTACCTAACACCATTTGAGACACCACAGAGAACAAAAGAGGCAAAAATACTAACTCAGATGCAAATCATATTTAAATTAGGAGAGTGAAATAATAAGAAAAATAAATAAATATAAGGTATGTCCAATGGTGGTGCAGGCTTTGATGAGAATAACACAGAGATTCAAGATAAAATTTGCTAGGGCAGGGATTAGAAAGGGAAAAGTTATGATAACTATGTCCTGATATCTCTTAAAATTGGTTTATATTGCTCTGTTATGTGTGTTTACCTAGATTCTTCTTTTAAATGATTGGGCAGGATATATAGTATAAATACATTTATCTTATCATTTAATTCTAAATTCTTCAAACTGGTTTTCAGGGTCTTCGTTATTCTGATCAAAATATACCTTTAAAACTCACAGTTCACCATCACAGACTGAAAAAACTAAAGTCATTGTATTACTCTTGCTGATAGGCATTGGCCAGTTTGGCATAAATTTCTGTCTTCAAATTACCTACATATTTGCTCTACAGTAATATCACATAAATAGTACAACGCACTCTGCCAGATAAGATGGCAGAGTGCATTGTACTCCTGGCCCATAAAGTTCTGGAAGCTGGAGATGGAGGAAATAAGATCCCATCCCTGTTATGAGCAGCCCAACAGGGTTAGACTTAAGTTAAATAGAAGGGACTGGGAAAACTACAAGCTAATGACCTATTAGATAAGGATGGATTCCCATCCTGGGGGTCAGCATGCATTAGCTATAAGGGAATAGTGGGAAGAATACTCCAGAGAGAACATTTCACTTCATGCCACATCTATCCAGAGTGCACCAGAATGTGGGCTCAAATGATCATACACTAGACATGTTTATTGCTTTCTGTTGAACTGAGAGTATAGCAAATTAAAGCAAGAAGGTAAAGAGGGCACCTGGGTGGCTCAGCTGGTTGAGTGACTGCCTTCGGCTCAGGTCATGATCCCGAAGTCCTGGGATAGAGTCCCACATCGGGCTTCCAGTTCCCTGGGGAGTCTGCTTCTCCCTCTGACCTTCTCCCCTCTCAGGCTCTCTCTCACTCTCTCTCTCTCAAATAAATAAATGAAATCTTAAAAAAAAAAAAAAGCTAAAGAAAGACATCTATGACCTGCTGAGAGTTAAGCCAGCCCTCTCTGGGAAACACATAAGAAGGACCAGAGCAAAGAGAAAAGGTATACTTATAACTATAAATGATTTGCCTCTCTCTAATTTGTGCCCCAGAAAAGAAAAAGTTACCAAATGAGTGAGAAAGAAGAAACCTCTTACAACAGAATATCATAGCATGTATGAGAAAGAAGACTTAGAGCTTGATTTACCAATTCCAAGACTAGTGAGTCAGCTAGGAGAAAGAATTTCACTAATATCTGAATTAAAGAACTATTTATTTTTAGGGTGCCTAAGTTGTTGGAGGGATAAGCATCTGCCTTTGTCTCAGGTCATGATCCCGGAGTCCTGGGATGGATTCCCACATCGGGCTCCCTGCTCCTTGGAGAGCGTGTTTCTCCCTCTGCCTCTCTCTCTCTCTTTCGTGCACTCTCTCTCTCTTTGTGTGTCTCATGAATAAATGAATAAATAAATAAATAATCTTTAAAGAAAAGAAGCATTTATTTTTAATAATAAAAATTCCTCATAAAACTGTTTTAAAAAACACCTGAATATACATGACATATATGGATGAGGCAAGGCACTTCAGGATGTTATCATGCCCAGAATGAATGGTGCTTTGTGTTTCTAAGATTGATAGTGACAACAGTTATAAGAAAAACTCTTGTTGTGCTATACTTGTATCCAATCCAAATCGTATAAATGATTAGGTTGCTGGTACAGTTCAGCATATAGGAAAATTACATTAGGTTTCTTCAGCATGGGAGAAAACTAACTGCCAATTGACCAAGGGCAATAATCCCTCTCCATTTACATGCAAAGCATTCTAGGGAATTTTGTACAGAATAAAGAGTGGGAGTTGTTAGTTTCCTGGGGCTGCCATAATAAAATACCACAACTTGATCATTTAAAATGACAGAAATGTATTCTCTCACAGTTCTGGTGGACAAAAGTCTGAAATCAGGGTGTTTATCAAGGCTGATTCCTTCTAGAGGCTCTGAGAGAAAATCCATTCTACATCTCTCACCTAGCTTCTGGTTGCTGCCAGTATCCCTTGGTATTCCTTGGCTTGCAGCTCCAACACATTAATCCCTGCTTCCACCTTCACATAGGCTTTCCTTCTCTCTATTTCAAATCCTCCCTTTTTTGTTGTAATAACACCAATTACTAGATTTAGGGCCCACCTGGGATGATATCATCTCAACATCCTTACTTTAATTACATCCACAAAGATATTTCCAGATAAAGTCATATTCACAGGTACTGAAGATTAGGACTTGGACCTGTTTTGGGGGAACACAATTCAACCTACTTTAGGGATGCTCAAGAGGAGAGAGATAAATACCTACTCAGGGGAGACAGTTCAACAACAAATTTACTCTTTATCAAAGAGCTATGCATCCCCTTGTCTGGGGGGGGGGGTGGATTCTTCATTATTTAGGGGCTTAACTCTTCCAAGTCCTTCTTAGAGGGGGAGAGTTACTAACTCTAAAAATGCAATTTATCCAAAGTTCTTTCTTGAAGCTGTTACATCTGCATCCCACCCCATTCCTCTTGTTCTAAGAGATACATACCCTGTTTTGCCAAAGTTCATATTTTGCTTCACAAAACCTAGAACAAATACCCAAATGGGTGCATATATTATGGTACTAGTAAAGAAACAAATTCTGGTGGTGACATTTTCATCTTAAATAAAACTAAAAGTGCTTAGATAATGAGTCCACTGTCTGTCAGTGCCAAACTGTCTTGAACATAGTAGGTGCTTAATAAATACATATTACTTCTGAATAAAACAGATTACTGTATTTAAGTCCACATTCATGGTTCAATTGTGAGAGTAGGGCACCAAGAGGCCACAAGAGCAAATCAGATTTCTAGGCAGGCTGGGTGGTTATGCTTAGAAAATTTGCACCCCACTAGCAAACAACTTGTTTCCCATGTCCTAATGTAAAGAAAAACAGGGTCAAATATATCAATGAGTGCATGTGTGACCAATTAAATGAATGGTGTTTTGGCTGCTGAGTGTGGAAACCTAAAGAATATAGTAGAAGAAAAAACATATATTCCAAAATGTGGCAGTAAGCCAGATATAGACATGCATGATATCTGGAAATAAGTTCCCTTCACATCACATCCGTTTTTTTGTTTGCTTGTTTGTTTGTTTAATTTTTATTTATTTTTTTATTTCTTTTCAGTGTTCCAGAATTCATTGTTTATGTACCACATCCAGGGCTCCATGCAATATGTGCCCCCCATAATACCCACCACCAGGCTCACCCAACCTCTCACACCCCCTCCATTTTTTATTAGCAAGACACACCCATTCCCATTTCCACCAGTGCCAATGACATGTGTGATCTATGATCCCAGCACATACACATACACTTTACTATAGGGTAAAAGTATTATAGGGAAATAGCCAATAATACTCCTCATATTTCCTATTATAATAAAGCCTCAAAAGACACATTACCTTTTTTTAAGATTTTATTTGTTTATTTGACAGATAGAGATCACAAGTAGACAGAGAGACAGGCAGAGAGAGAGAGAGAGAGAGAGAGAGAAGCAGGATCCCCTCTGAGCAGAGAGCCTGATGCAGGACTTGATCCCAGGACCCTGGGATCATGACCTGAGCCGAAGGCAGTGGCTTAACCCACTGAGCCACCCAGGTGCCCCAATGACATATTACCTTTTCAAACAGGAAAGCTGTGATAGAACACAAAACTAAATATCCCGTTAGCTTTTTCTATAATATTATATGACATAAACCAAAACATTCTCTATCTTACATACTGCAAGTCTTAAATGGAAGAGAGACTCCAGAGTCCTTTATCAAATTCTTGTCACTTTCCCTTGAGTGTAAATAACAATAATGAAGGCGGCTTAATCTCCCCTTCATAACTATATGGTCTATGGGATTGCTGCTCTTATGGTTTTTGTGTGGGTAAAAATATGTAAAAAATTAAAGGAGTGCAAGGTGACCTGGTGAAGAAAATTCGTAGCCAGAAATTGAAAAATACCCTTTCAGTATTACCAAGGCTGTACCACGTTGTAAAAATCTGGGCTTTTCCTTTAGAATGTTTGCAAATCAGAATAGTACTGGCTAGAAAAGTCACTGACCCATAATAACTAGAAGGCAACAAAACGTAATAAAATGTTCTTATGTCCAAGAAAATATGTGTGTTTGTTTGTTTTTTGTGGGGGAGGGTGTTGATTGAAGCCTATAGATCCTGCAGTGAAAGTGCTATAATGAAACACAAATTATGTTGACTTTGAACAATAAACCAGAGAGCTGATACCTTAACTTGCCTGTTTCTTGGTGTGTGCTTCTTTCTAGCAATTAAACATGATAGTTTTATTATGGTCCACAGAACAGCTAATCAATAGGGTGGGATGCTAGTTACAGTCCACAGACTGTCTTGTGTGCCTGCATAATGCCCACGATTTTGCTCCCAGCTGTTCAGTCTAATCCATTTATGACTGTTTATGGCTCACAGTCAGAGAAATCTTCTATTTACAACTCATTCATCATTCTTAACATTTTCACAAATCCAGGCTGAATGCTCTGAGGATAGGAAATAACCTCAGACTTCCCCAGTGCCCTTTGCTATCTCAGCAGAACAAACTTCCTTCTTCCTCTGAAAGGTTCACAAACCGTAATTTGTTACACTCCAAATTTACATTAAACTGGTTTTACCTGACCCATGAGATTATGCTACCAGAAATTTAAAAGGCAAATGTGTAATTCTTATTTCTCTTCTGCTTTACAGAGAACTAGATTCCAAAGTGGTTGTCCTAGTTCTTTGGAAATGGAGCAGAATGAGCACAGATGAAAGTCAATAACCAGTTGTGAATATTCTCATAATGCTAATGGAAAACACTAGAAAATTAGTATCAGCTAAGAGTGTCATCAATACAGAATCAACTAAATGTTCTAAAAGTAGTCTAAGTTCAACATTTCCTTATTCTTTTTGACAGATAGAGTACCATTACACTCCCATACATATCTACATCATTAGTGACAATAAGTTATGGAAATGTTCAGATCCATGTTTTTTCAAACCAGTCCTCTCAATACCTGTTGAAAATATTTAATAAAAATTACAAGATAACATTTGTCCTAACTGGGGGAAAAAAATACAATTATATGCCATCCAGGAGTCAATGCCTTCCAGCCAAAGACCACCAGAAACACACCTATCATTGAACAAATTTACATTTATTAGTTCATTGCAATGAAGGGACAGCACACGGTGGGATACTATGGGAGCATTTTAGTGAAAGAAACTTATTACAGGATTTGGGTTTACTTTTAGTTACTTTGTATATACTCTTAAGTATACTCTTAAGTATACACAAAGTGTTGCTCAGGATTAGGCTCTTTCAAGAAGCAGTGGCAATTCTATTTTGAACTCAATTCTTTGTTTTATCATGTTGAGTTAGCCACTGTATAGTACATCATTAGTTTTTGAACTCAATACTTTTTTTGTAGAAGGCATAAGAAATGCATTGAAGCTAAAACTGTAATTGGTTAAAAAGTAGCAGTCACTCATTCACCAGAATAGAAGATGTTAGATCATTTTTGTGTTTTGGAAAGTGTTTTTGCTTTTGTCTGTGTTCAGACATGATTACAAAGTAGTCTTGTTTTGTCTTGCTATCTCATAGTCACAGAGTGACCTTATCTAATGCTGGTATTCTGAGAAGTTTCTGTTCAACAGAACACTTAGGTCTCCTTATGAGTGTCATGTCAGCAATAAGCAGACAGCAGTAAGGGGCCACATTTTTTTTTTTCTTCACAGGTTTTATGGAGGAAAGAAAACTATCATGAAATCACATAAACAATAATAAATTTTCTCAATGCTCCCAAAAACTATGTACCATAGTACCTGATGCCAAATATAATAGTTCGTGATTTCTTTTTTTTTTAATTTTTTTAAAAGATTTTATTTATTTATTTGACAAAGAGATAGATCCCAAGTAGGCAAAGAGGCAGGCAGAGAGAGAGAGAGAGAGAGAGGGAAGCAGGCTCCCTGCTGAGCAGAGAGCCCAATGCCGGGCTCCATCCCAGGACCCGGGATCACGACCTGAGCCAAAGGCAGAGGCTTAACCCACTGAGCCACCCAGGTGCCCCTAGTTCGTGATTTCTAAGAGAATCCTGACCTGCTTTCACGGTCTCTGAAAAATTGACAGAGATATTTCTAATTATCATAGTCTTGACTTTTCAGGACTTATTTCTGGCTACTGATATGAACTTCCTTTCACTTGTTCCCTTGTCATATAAAACAAAGTCCAAAAGTAAAAATTATGAAAAATATTAAAAGATACATATCAAGAATAAGTCATATTTTGAATTTGGGGGACTAGGGATTTTTTTAATTTTTTCAATTTATTTATTTTCAGAAAAACAGTATTCATTATTTTTTCACCACACCCAGTGCTCCATGCAATCCGTGCCCTCTATAATACCCACCACCTGGTACCCCAACCTCCCACCCCCCCCGCCACTTCAAACCCCTCAGATTGGGACTAGGTTTTTACCCCATGCTTTTACTATACCAAATAACTCCATACTTTGGTAAGTATTTTAAAAATACACACAACATTCCTTCCTAAACTTACAGCAATGAGGGGGATAGAGAAAAATGAAGTATACATTCAAGGGGAAAATACTAGAAAAAATAAAAATTTTCACCCTCTATACATCCATCCCAGAATCCTGGCACAGAGCTCTAAGAGCCATTTCAGAAGAAAATGTCTTGTCTTCTCTGTCATTTCATTATTCAATAAATGTTTATTGAATACTTAATATATAAGAGTAGACTCTACTTCCATTAGTATGAAGAATGAATAGTCTGAAAAGCCCTTCTCCTTCAAAACACCTACACTGTAGATAAATGACAACAAATATAATTATAAATGCATTGCTGAGCTTGTGATAAAGAAAAATATCTAAGGGTCAGGTGTCAGTGGTGGGGAGACAGTGAGATAAAGAGGAAGGTAGAGAAACAGAGATAGACAGGGTGAAAACAGATCTCTAAACAAAAGCAAAACCCAGGACTGTTTGAGGGGATATTCGGGTAACAGAAAACCAGATTTAGAGGAATTCACATATGCTTTAGGTAATGAAAATTGGGCCTTGGGACAAAGCAAGAACAAGTTGGGCACCTTACCTGAAATACCTGCTGAAGCTCAAGAGATCATACCCTTAGTAAACACTTAAAAAAAAAAAAAAAAGCCTTAATGTAACAGAAGCCCAGAAGAAAAACTGCCTATTTCCTTAGTTCAAGGTCTAGAGAAATGATCTCTCCTGAGATTAGAAACATTAGGCCTTCCCTCAGTTATGTCTGGGGTTTATATTTATACCATCCTCAGAAAACCCAAAGCCAAGAATTAATATTAAACACAGCTCAGGTTAACACATCTTGGTACCTGGAATAAGCAAACACAAAATCTCCTCTGGGGGAAAACACCCTTAACCCGGACCTTTAAAATTCACACAAAATTAACTCAGCCAGAGCAAAATCATGCTTATAATTAGCAGAAACAAGAAAATATTTATTTTTCAATCAAATAAAATTTTTAAATATTATTATATTATTATTAAATTATAAAAATATTTTCAATCAAAGATCTCAGATATAAGAGCTTTATAAGATTAAAAACAGGCAAATTGGTGCCTGGGTGGTTCAGTGGGTTAAACCTTTGCCTCCAACATGGTCCTGGGATCAAGTCCCCAATCAGGCTCTCTGCTGAGAGCCTGCTTCCCCCTCTCTCTCTGCCTGCCTCTCTGCCTACTTGTGATCTCTCTCTCTGTCAAATAAATAAATAAAATCTTTTTTAAAAAACAGGCAAGTTTCAAAAGAAACAAAATATCTAGAACTAAATATGTGATTGAAATTAAAACTCACTGGATGGGTTAAATAGATTAGATGAAACTGAGGAGAATAAGTAAACTGAAAAATTAAATATGTATAAATAAAAAATTAAAATACAAGGAGAAAAACATAAAAAACATGAAACAGAAATTCAGAGATACAGAGGATATAGTGGAAAGGCCTTATATGTGTCTAACTGAAGTTCTAGAAAGAGAGAATTAAGAAAATGATGGCTACAATATTCAAAGAGATAATGGCCAAGAAGATTCCATAATTAAAGACATGCATCCTCTGCTTTGGGAAGTACAGCAGATCCCAAGTACACTTAGACACATCATAATAAAACTGTAAAACATCAAAGATAGAGAAAAGATCATAAATATAGCCATAGAGAAGAGAGCAGTAGCCTTTTTTTCTTTATTTTTTTCTAGTATTTTTTTTAGTTTTTTATTTTTTATAAACATATATTTTTATCCCCAGGGGTACAGGTCTGTGAATCACCAGGTTTACACACTTCACAGCACTCACCAAAGCACATACCCTCCCCAATGTCCATAATCCCACCCCCTTCTCCCAAACCCCCTCCCCCCAGCAACCCTCAGTTTGTTTTGTGAGATTAAGAGTCACTTATAGTTTGTCTCCATCCCAATCCCATCTTGTTTCATTTATTCTTCTCCTACCCACTTAAGCCCCCATGTTGCATCACCACTTCCTCATATCAGGGAGATCATATGATAGTTGTCTTTCTCTGCTTGACTTATTTCGCTAAGCATGATACGCTCTAGTTCCATCCATATTGTCGCAAATGGCAAGATTTCATTTCTTTTGATGGCTGCATAGTATTCCATTGTGTATATATACCACATCTTCTTGATCCATTCATCTGTTGATGGACATCTAGGTTCTTTCCATAGTTTGTTCTGATCCTATATAGTGTTGCTGTCTACTAATTATTATTTTTAAATCTCAATAATTAGTAATTGTTTTTACTTTCTATGCTTATTTAGATTTTTTTTCACTTTATTCCTCATTTCTTTATTCATCATTTTTTCCCTTGTATTCATCATTTTTTTCCTTGTAACTTAGTCATACTTCTGGAATAATTTGCTTTCTTCCTAAAGAATATCTTTTAGACTTTGCTTTAGTGGTTTTGTGTGTGTGTGTGTGTGTGTGTGTGTGTGATAAACACTTTTTCTTTGAATTTTTGTTCTCATTATTAAAACATAGTTTTGATACTTACAATTCTAGATTGATTGCTTTTCCTAAGCAATTTGAAGATTTTGTTTCACTATCTTCTGGAGTTCATTGTTACTATGGAAAATCCTATTCTCAATCCAGATATCTTTATAAGTTACCCTCTCTTGGGGTGCCTGGGTGGCTCAGTCAGTTAAGTGGCGGCCTTCGGCTCAGGTCATGACCCCAGGGTCCTGGGATCAAGCCCCATGTCAGGCTCCCTGCTCAGTGGAGAGCTTCCTTCTCCCTCTCCCTCTGCCTGCTGCTCTGCCTACTTGTGCTCTCTCTCTCTCTCTCTCTATCTCTATCTCTGTCAAATAAATAAATAAAATCTTTTAAAAAAAGGATTTGATGAATATACATGATGAAATTTTAAGGCAAATAAATAATATAGCAGAACGAGAATGCATGATTTCCAAACAAGTAGAAGGGACAAAATGTGTTTTTTTTTTCATTTAGTCAACCCAAAAGAAGACAAAAAAGCACAGAAAAGTAAACACACAGAAAACATAAAATAAGATGGTAAAAATTTATCTAAATTAATCAGTAACCACAAGAAATGTAAGGAATGTTTCATTTTCTTCAATTATTCTAGATCTATCACTGAAATATTTATCTAAGTCTTTTTGAGATTATGTTCCCTGACTTACTCACATGTCAGTGTAATGAGTTCCTTAACTTTGCCACCTGCTATGTAAAGGTTTGCCTTTCATTTATCCTAAAATGACCTTTCAAGACTCAAGTGGAGTCTATTGAGATCTAAAAGCATTTCTTGGGAGTCTCAAAACATTTCTTGATTCCCCTTTCCAACAATTTCATTATTCAACAGACATCA
This sequence comes from Mustela putorius furo, assembly GCF_011764305.1. Taxonomy (NCBI): domain Eukaryota; kingdom Metazoa; phylum Chordata; class Mammalia; order Carnivora; family Mustelidae; genus Mustela; species Mustela putorius. The sequence goes on along the minus strand of NW_025422048.1, from coordinate 21,236,849 downwards.
GTCCTATTACCTGACAACTTTCCCCTTCTCACTGAGAAAAGATCTTGTCAGTCTATTCTGTCCAGGAAGTTAGGTGTCCATTTCCACTTTATTTCATTTTGGGAACAGGGGAAAAAAATCAGATGTTGATTTATTGATAAAAGACTCAAATTCAGGGGCACCTGGCTAGCTCAGTCAGAAGAACATGTGACTCACGATCTTGGGGTCATAAGTTTAAGCCCCACATTGGGTATAGAGATTACTTAAAAATAAACTTCATTTTTTAAAAGATTTATTGATTTATTTGAGAGAGAGAGAACATGGTGGAGAGGGACAGAGGGAGAGAGAGAATCCCAGGCAGACCCCTTGCTGAGTGCAGAGCCAACACAGGACTCAGTCCCATGAACCTGAGACAATGGCCTGAGCTAAAACCAAGAGTCAGATACTTAAATGACTGCACCACTCACAGAACCCAAAAATAAATAAACTTTTAAAGAAAGAGAGACTCAAATCAGAAAATGAAGCCTCAATGTGGAGAAAGGGGAACCCTCCTACACTGTTAGTGGGAATGCAAGCTTGTGCAGACATTCTGGAAAACAACATGGAGGTTCCTCAAAAAGTTGAAAATAGAGCTACCCTACAACCCAGCAATCACACTATTGTGTATTTACCTGAAACATACAAATGTACTGATTCAAAGAGGCATGTGCACCTGAATGTTTATAGCTGTAATGTCCACAATAGCCAAACTATGGAAAGAGCCTAGATGTTCATCAATAGATGAACGGATAAAGAAGACATGGTATATATCTACAATGGAATACTACACAGCCATCAAAAGAAATGAAATCTTGTCATTTACAACGACATGGATAGAACTAGAGGACATTATGCTGAGCAAAATAAGTCAATCAGAAAAGACAATTATCATATGATCTCCCTGATATGAGGAATCTGAGAGGCAAAGTTCAGGGGGGTTTGGGGTATAAGGAAGGAAAAAATGGAACAAAATGGGATCAGGAAAGACACAAACTATAAGAGACTCAATCTCACAAAACAAACTGAGGGTTGCTGGGGGGAGGGGGAGTGTGGAGAGGGTGGTGGGGTTATGGAGATTGGGGAGGTATGTGATATGGTGAGTGCTATGAAGTGTTCAAAGACCTATACCCCTGGGGCAAATAACACATTGTATGTTAATAAGAATAATAAAAAAGGGGCGCCTGGGTGGCTCAGTGGGTTAAGCCGCTGCCTTCGGCTCAGGTCATGATCTCAGGGTCCTGGGATCGAGTCCCGCATCGGGCTCTCTGCTTGGCAGGGAGCCTGCTTCCTCCTCTCTCTCTCTCTATGCCTGCCTCTCTGCCTACTTGTGATCTCTCTCTCTGTCAAATAAATAAATAAAATCTTTAAAAAAAAAAAGAATAATAAAAAAGAACTGGCAAAAAAAAAAAGAGAAAATGAAGCCTCATTCATTTAAGAACAATTACTTCAATTACAGAAAACATTCCAGCCACCGAATACATAAATAAAACAATTTGTCATAATAATTTCTTATATAATTTCTTTTAGAAAACTATTTTCTCCCTTTTTTGACCTAAGAAATCATTCAGGAAATACTTAAAAAAATATTTGTTGTTGTTTCTATGAAGTAATAAGGAAAACATTTTAGGCAAAAAGAAAAATACCCTATTTTGATCAGTATACTGTCATACATATTAACATGAAATTTGTTTCTAAAATAATGTTTAATTATAATAATAATTTAATAAAGAATGTTAATTTAGTTTATGTAATATTAGCATAATGTCAACTTATAAATTCTTAAATGATATGCCATTTCTGCTTTGGGAATCAAATGCTTATATAAAGGAAAGGTGAAATGTGGCTAAATGTTATAGCATCAAAAATAGACAACGTTTGTATTTTTTTTAAGCTCTTCATTTTTGCATTTAAAGAAAGAATTGCTTTATTTTTATAATTTTATTGCTCTTATTCTAAATCACAACTTAAGAAAAGAGGTTTTTGTATTTTATTCACTAGCTTTTCTCTCCCATATAATTTACTGCACATGTGCTCTTTATTCTCAGAAAAAGAAAAAGACAAAAAGGATATCATCAATATTCTATTTCATCATTACAACAGTAGTCTGCCTTTCAAAAAACTTGTAATATGCTGAACAAGAAGGACACCTGGGTGGCAGAGTCAGTTAAGCATCCAAAATTTGGTTTTGGCTCATGATTATGAGATTAAGCCCCACATGAGCTCCATGCTCAGCAGGGAGTCTTCTTGAGTTTCTCTCTCCCTCCGCCACTGCCACTCCCCGCTGTACATTCTTATACCACTCTTGCACTCTTTCTCTCAAATAGATAAATAAATAAATATACATATGTATATATGTGTGTATATATATGTGTATATATATATACATATATATATATATATAAATCTCTATATGAGAGATGGATATACTGAACAAGAATTTGATCAGATGTGGGCAATTTATGAATCTAATTTAAAAAGCATCTTAAGATACATGCATTACTATTTTTTCATTCTCTTTTTTGACATGTTAAATTTTAACATTGGTATTTTTGGTACTTCCTGCCTTAAATTAATATTTTATTAAGTATATAAGTTTTTGTAAATATATGAATAAGAATAGAAACAAAATTATAAAATGATCATAACCATCTTGGAAATTTGCAGTATTTGAGCTGAATGATGATCAACACAGAAACTAGAACTTGAGCATACCCATCTGATTATTTATCAACAGACATAGTCTTTCAGTGTATGCTATATATCTCTCAAAATGAACTGTATTAAGGGGAAATGTTTAAAACTAACATGTCTTGTTGTTGTTAATTAGATATTGAGACAGATGCTAGTTTGTTTATTTATTTATTTATTTTGCCTATAACAAAATGGAAACTTAACTAGAACACATTGGCCAACATGGGGATTCAAGCCCAGCAATTGGAAAATACTGCCAAGTCTAGAATTGTTTTAAGTGTAAATGAAAATATATAAATTTGATTATTCTTTCAGTTAAGCTTCCCTTAGAAAAACTCATAGCTGAAAATGCATGCTTATTGATATGAACAAAAGAAATGAGAAATGGGCAAAGCTGAACAGGATTATTATGGATAATTTACAATGTAAGAGCTTAAAGGAAGGCTGAGCAGGGTGTGGCCATGATACACTAAGACCAATTTTCTCAATGAGGAATGGTATCTTTCTCATAGTGATCAGACTGGGATGCTGTTGCAAAAGCTTTTTGCAAAATGCTTACTTCAAAAATGCCATTCAAAGTGCTGTTTTAAAAATATGCCTAGTAAAGAGACTTCAGCACCATTTTTTTAAATTAACATATAATGTGTTATTTGCCCCAGAGGTATAGGTCTGTGAATCATCAGGCTTATACATTTCATAGCACTCACCATAGCACATACCTACCCTAATGTCCATAACCCAGCCACCTTATCCCTAACCCCCATCGCCCAGCAACCCTGTTTGTTTCATGAGATTACAAGTCTCTTATGGTTTGTCTCCCTCCTGATTCCATCTTGTTTCATTTTTTTTCCTTCCCTACCACCCATAATCCCCTGTACTGCCTCTCAAATTTTATAAGCACATAAGTGGTGTTTTGTTGACTCACAAGTGGTATTTATTCAGTTTAACCAGACATATTATTCATAAGGTTTACATTTAAATGGCTTTTGTTTATATATAATATTTAAATATATCTTCTCAAACTCAACACTCAAAAAACAGATAATCACATCAAAAAATGGGCAGAAGACATGAACAGACTCCTCTCCAAAGAAGACATACAAATGGCTAAGACACATATGAAAAAATATTCATCATCATTAGCCATCAGGGAGATTCAAATCAAAACCACATTGAGGGGCACCTGGGTAGCTCAGTGGGTTAAGCCTATGCCTTCAGCTCAGGTCATGATGTCAGGGTCCTGGGATCGAGGCCCACACTGGGCTCTCTGCTCAGCAAGAAGCCTGCTTCCTCCCTCTCTCTCTGCCTGCTTCTCTGCCTACTTGTGACCTCTGACTCTCTCTCTGTCAAATAAATAAATAGAATCTTTAAAAAAAAAAACAAACCACATTGAGATACCACCTTGCACCAGCTAGAGTTCCTTCCATAGCCATGAGAAACTATGGACTATGGGAAACAAACTGAGGTTTTCAGAGGGGAGGGGTGTGGGAGGATGGGTTAACCTGGTGATGGGTATTAAGGAGGGCACGTATTGCATGAAGCACTGGGTGTTATACACAAACAATGAATCATGGAACACTACATTAAAAACTAATGATGTACTGTTATGGTGACTAGCATAATATAATAAAAGAAAAAAGAATAAATAAATAGTTAATAAATAAATACTTAAAGAATAAAACTTTGTCACAAAGGAGGAGATTTAAAAAGTTAAGTCATGATGTCAGAAGGCAATTCCCAAGGCTGAGTTTCTGCAATGTTGAGAATTCTGACAACCTCATTATAACAAGATTTAGTACTGCAAAAGATTCATGTAAATGACAAGTTGGTTATACCAACTTCAGTATTTTAATTAAATCAAACAATTCATTTATGATCATATATTATACAAGGTAGGACCATCACTTTTATGTTGCCTCATCCTGTTAGATTCTACACATACACTTCTCATGGCTATGGGAGGAATTCTCACTCTCCTGTTTGGAAATCCTTTTCACACCTTCTGTAATTAAGGTACTAAAGATTTTTAGTTAAGACTGACTTTTAAAAAATCGTATGTAATCAAAATATGTCTTCGCTTCCTTCCTATCTCCTTTTCAGTGTCACTGTCTGCTATAAACCAGTCTGTAAAATACTCAGTCTCCATTCTGGCCTGGTTTTCCAAGGAGGTGTATCACCCAGATCTACCATCAAGCCTGGCATTAATTATTCAAGAGGGGAAAAAAAAAAGAATCAAGTTCCATGTCTTTAGCAATGACATAAAACTTTTTCTCCTACAGTTGGAAAGGAAACCATCTTCAGGCTTCATGGAATGTGTTCTGATCTACCTAGGCCCAGCCCCCTGCATAGTACTCATTTCAGGCAACAAGCAAGCAAGTAGATATAACTAAAGAAAATTCTCAGATTGCTTAGTTGTTAAAATGTATCTCTTAACCTCTTATAGGGATTATGAATAAAAAGATTATATCCTACTTTTCAAAGAAGTAACATAAATATCAGAGTAATATTAGGATGAAGAATGGCCCTTGCAACTAGGGTATCACACTATTCTTTATAGATAAAAAACTGATACAGCATTTGATACATAGTAGGCAATTAATGCTTGGTAGGCAATAATCTTTAAACTACCTCTCACAGAGATGGAATCCAAAATCCCCTAATCATCTACAGTAATAGTCAGTCTTCTTCCTCACTCCAACTGTCTCTTCTCTTATATATGCACAAATACACAGAGAACAGCAAGAAGAAGGGAGGAAAGAGTAGATGGAGTTCAAGAGATCAGGAACCCATAATACAGGCATGAATGCATGTGAATGGTGTAATTATCTATTCGATCTAGCCATAAATTCAGTTTTGAACTTAGCAACACCACCTCACAAGGTATTTCCATGCTATTTAGAAGGACCAATCTTTAATATAGCTTTGGTTTCTGTCTTAGCAATAGAGAAAATATAAAGAGTACAAGAAAAAAGAAATATAATAAATGAAAAATCAAAGTAGCAAGAACTTTAAAAATGAAAGCATGGTGTGACAGAAAGAACGCAGAACTATATGTCAGGAGACATGGGGTAGAGTTCAATTGCTGCCACTCACTAGTTATACAAGTTTACATAAGTCATTGAATGTTTTTCTGAGCTACATTTATTTAAACAAAGAAAAATAGTTCTCTGTCAAACTTACTTCTCTGGATTATGCTGAGGATCAAATGAGATAAGGGATAGGAAAGTGACCAAATATAAAGCTGTGAAATGAAGGTGATTAATATAAAGCTGTGAAATGAAGGTGACTAATACAATGATGCTTTTTAAAGAGTCCCATAACATTGTTGACTAACTCTTGATTGATAAGGACATACAATGTGAAGAACAAAAGTTGATGGCTCATGGGGGCCCACAGCATGGGGGAATAAGGCTTCATTAAACAGCTTGATTATAACTACCAAAACTACTAAATACCTATGTTTAACAATCCAGAGTTCATGATCCCCTCAGAAATCCCTAATTTCAGCAGCCAGCAGTTTTAAAACTCAATTCAGTTAATGCCCTATTGGTACACAGCATCTCTGAATTCTCTTCCATGTTCAAGAACTATAATGTGCATTTAAAAAAATCTACCACTTTTTGCTGTGGTAAATATAAAATTCTACATTGTCTTTATAGGAGCTGTCATTTACTTAGCTGTCATTTACTTAGCATTGCTTATCTTTCATGAATTAGAACCTGTCCTTAGAAGAGATAGGTTTTTAGTCATAATCTATGTAATGAAAAAAAAGTCAGGACACTGACTGTGTCACAGAAATGTCACTTTCCTCCTGAGGATCACAATGAGCTGAGGTACAGAAGTAAAATGCTTGAGAGACCCTGGCTGATCCCATCACAATCAGATGGTAGTTTGTCCCTCAGTTTGTCATCTCTTGTTTTCCCAAGTTGTAACTTGGTGTTTTGTTGATACCATATTGCCACTTTCTTCTTTTTAAATTCCCCTTATCAATTTCATATGCCATTATCCTCTTTTAAGAGAAACTCCCTTTCTGAGAAGCTGGCCATTTCTATGCTTTCTTTCTGACATGTGAAATGTCTACAATAAATTCACCTTCATTCATTTCTGCAATTTCTCCTTTTTGCCTTAGCTGCTGATTTTCTATATCATCTCCCATTCTCTTTTATATTGGATTTCCCTTTCCCTTTCACTAAATGTTGACATCATTTATTTTGGTAATCTCCAGAAACCTTGATCCAATTATAAGCTGTTTATTCCTTTTTTAATATAAACAATTTTGAAAGCTTAACAGGGGCCTTTTTTCCTCAGATTAACTCCTTTAACAGAGGGTGAAGTTTAAAAAAGTTTAATGTTTGTTGCCTGAGTGTTTTGAAAATGGTCATCCTAAATGATGCAGGAAAATGTCCTAGTTTAAGAATTAGTTGGAAAACCCAAACTTGAGCCAAGAGAGTGTTATCACCTATAAATTAAACACAAAACATCCTGGTTTTCCAAAAATACTTAATATTTTCCAGTTATCCATAATTCTAGTTTTAGCCATAATGTTATTCTTAGATTTGACTCTGTATTGTTTCAAAATAGTTTCTTCAATTGAAGAAGCAGTTAATGATGGCACAATCCACAGATGTAACACAAAACCACTGTTACTTAGTTACTATGTATATTGTGATTTTACTTCCAATTTTCTGATAATTTTATGTGTTGTTTTTCAAATATCTAGATCTCCTTTTTATCATATGAAATGAACTTTAGCCATGACCTCTTTGGTAAATGTTACACCTTAAGTGAAGACCTAAGGTTCACCTTTAAGGAATATTTGTATCATATAATAAAAGATCCAATAAACTATTGAGCCCCCCCAAAATTGCCATTGAAAATCACCAAACTCTATTCACAATTTGACTCCTCCAGACAAACTGTACTAATTCTTTGTGATGGACTTTCTTTCATATAATAGATGTTTGGAGAATCATATCTTATGTAAAATTAATATGATGTTTTTATGGTAACTACATCTAAACCTTATGATAACATAACCCAGACAAATCCTAACTGATGAGAATTCTATAAAATACCTGACCAGTACTTATCAAGTTTACTAAGGTCACAAAAGAAAGGGAAGTCTGAGAAACTGTCACAGCCAAGAAGAGCCTAAGGATACATTACAAGTAAATGTAACATGTTATCCTAGATAGGGTGTTGAAACAAATAAAGGAAATGAGGTAACAAAAAAGAAAATTGGAATAATGTATGGACATTAGTTAATAATAATGTATTGATAGTGATTCATTAATTGTGACAGATGCATCATATTTTTTTAAAATGTTAACAATAGAAGATAGTGGGTAATGGCTATAGAGAAACACTCTATGTTATCTTTGTAATTTCTCCATGAAGTTTAAAACTATTGTAAAATTTTTGAAATAATGTTTATTAAGAAATACAGTGTCCAGCAAACTACCAAAGATAACCAGGTACAAAAGAAACATTACAACATGAAGGAAAACACACAAACAACAGGTAGAAGAGGAAATCCACAGAACTTACAGAACATAAGTTTAAAATGTATAGCACAAATATACTTAATATTTTCATGTGAATAAACACTCAACTTGAAATTTTTAGCAAGGAAGTTGATATTATAATACATACACAACATTACTTTTTTATTTAAATTTTAGGTAGCTAACATCAATGCAATATTGGTTTCTGGAGTAGAATTCAATGACTCATCACTTACATATAATACCCAGTGCTCATCATAACAAGTGACCTCGTTAATACCCATCACCCATCTACCAACATTATTAACTATAGTCATCATACTGTACATTAGATCTCTAGAAATTCATCTTATTACTGTAAGTCTGAACCCTTTAATCAATTTCTTCCATTTTTCCCCCATGCACCATTTCGCCGATCCACCATCCCCCGATCCACCTCTGGTAACTACCACTTTACTTTCTGTTACCAATAAATTTGCTAAGAGAGTAGCTTTCAAGTGTTTGCACCACGAAAATGGTAACTATGGGAGGTGATAGATTTGTTAATTAGTTTGATTGTGGTAATTATTTTACAATGTGTATGTATATTAAAACACCACATTGTACACCAGGTATATGAAAATTTGTCAAAAAATATTTTTCAAAAGCAATGTAAGTTTGAAAAAAAATCAAGTAGAAATTCTAGAACTGAATAGTTTAATAACCAAATTCAGGGATGATAAAATATATGAGCTTAACAGATGAAAAGAAAGTAATGAAATGAAAAACATATGATAAAAATCCTTTCTAAGATGAGAAAAATCTAAAGATAAAAAGGAAAGCAAATAAGAGAATACACAAGAAAAGCTAACATATGTGAAAGTTGAATCCCAGAAAGAAAAACAAAATGATGGAACAAGCAAAGAAAGATTCGAAGAAGTTCAAGATTAGGACATCTGAACTTTTTCTATCAGAGGGAAAAAAAGAATGAAAAAGGCTGAAGAAAGCCTACATGAAATATGAGATACCATTAAAATAAGAAATGTTATATAAATAAGCTGTTCTTTATTGGAATCTCAGAAAGAGAAGAGAAGGAGAAATGAGGAAAAGTATATTCAAAGAAATAATGCCTGAGAACTTCCAAAATCAGAGGTTGGAACATCTAAATTCATTATGCCCATAAGTCACCAAACTCCAAGACACATTACAATGAAACCAGCTTAAAAAAAATTAAGGTAGCCAGAGAAAAAATTCCTCAAATACAAGGAAACCTCCATAAGGCTACTGGTTGATTTCTCAGCAGAAATATTGCAGGCTAGAAGAGACTACTTTGATATATTTGAAGTGTTGAAGCTGCCAATCAAAAATACTTTACCCAGCAAAATTGTCCAGAAATAAAGGTGAGATAAAGAATTTCTCAAACAAAAGCTGACAGAGTTCATCACCTGTCTTATAAGAAATGCTAACAAGAGTTCTTCAATCTGAAACAAAAGGATAGAAAGTTGTAACATGAAAAATATAAAAATATAAAACACACTTGTAAAGATTAGTATATAATCAAATTCAGAACATTCCAGTACTGTACTATGGTATGTGTTAATCACTTAATTCTAGTATAATAGTTATAGGACAAAAGTAATAAAAACAACTACGGGTAAAATAATGTGTTAATGGATATACAATATAAAAAGATGTAAACTGTGACATCGAAAACATAAAATGTTGAAAGGGAATTAAAAAAAGGTTTATTTAATGCAATTGAAGTTGTTTTTAGCTCAGTTATATGTATAAAATGTTTTGTTTGTAAGACTCATGGCAACCTCAAAGCAAAAACCTATAGTAGGGGCGCCTGGGTGGCTCAGTCATTAAACATCTGTCTTTGGCTCAGGTCATTATCCCAGGGTCCTGGGACTAAGCCCCGCATCGAGCTCCCTGCTCTGCAAGAAGCCTCCTTCTCCCTCTCCCACTCCACCTGCTTGTGTTTCCTCTCTCACTGTGTCTCTGTCAAATAAATGAATATTAAAAAAAAAAAAAACAAGATGCCCTTCAACGGACAAATGGATAAGGAAAATGTGGTCCATATACACTATGGAATATTAAGCCTCCATCAGAAAGGATGAATACCCAACTTTTGTAGCAACATGGATGGGACTGGAAGAGATTATGCTGAGTGAAATAAGTCAAGCAGAGAGAGTCAATTATCATATGGTTTCACTTATTTGTGGAGCATAACAAATATCATGGAGGACATGGGGAGTTAGAGAGGAGAAGGGAGTTGGGGGAAATTGGAAGGGGAGGTGAATCATGAGATACTATGGACCCTGAAAAACAATCTGAGGGTTTTGAAGTGGCGGGGGGGTGGGAGGTTGAGATACCAGGTGGTGGGTATTATAGAGGGCATGGATTGCATGGAGCACTGGGTGTGGTGAAAAAATAATGAATACTGTTATGCTGAAAATAAATGTAATTAAAAAAATGATGACAAAAAAAACCTATGGTAGATATAAAAAAGATAAAAAGAAGGGAATAAAAGCACACTGCTAAGGAAAATCATCAATTCCCAAAGAAAGTAAGCAATAGAGGGACAAAGGAACAAAAAAATAGCTAGAAAACAATTAATGAAATAGCATTAGTAAGCCTTACATATCAGTAACTACTTTAAATGTAAATAGAATAAATTCACCAGTCAAAAGGCATGTCTGAAGGGATTAAGAAAAAACCTGGAAAAAAAGAAAAAAGAAAAAAAAAAAACAAGATCCAACTAAGTGCTGCCTATAAGCAACTAACTTCATGTGTAAACCTGGCGATTCACAGACCTGTACCCTAGGTGCTAATAATATATGTTTATAAAAAAATAAAAAAACCTTTTTAAAAAGATACCATCTTCAACTTTAAGGATATACATTGGCTCCACTTGAAGGGATGGAAAAGATATTCCATGCAAATTGAAGCCAAAAGAGAAAAAGGATAACTAATCTTATGAGACAAAATAGACTTTAAGTAAAAATCTCTAAGAGAAAAAAGGTCACTATATAATGATAAAGATGTCAATTAATCAAGAGAATATTGCAATTTAAAATATATGTACACCCAAATTGGAGAATCTAAAGATACGAAGTGAATTATAACAGAAGTGGACAATATATTAATAGTATGGGACTTCAATATCTCATCTACAACACTGGATAGATCATGAAGAAAGAAAATCAATTTAAAAATACTGGACTAGAACTACACTTTAGATGAAATAAGCATAACATACATCTGTAGAGCATTCCATACAACAGCAGTAGAATACACATTCTTCTCAAATACACGTGGAACACCCCCCAAGATAAAACATATGTTCAATATGTAACAAGAATACTGAAATAATACCAAGTATATCTTCTAACCACAAGGGTATGAAGCTAAAAATCAGTAACAGGAGGAAAACTGGAAAATTCACAAATAGGTAGAAATTAAACAATACAGAACTAAACAAGAAATGGATAAAAGAAGAAATCAAGTGGTATCTGGGTAGCTAAGTCCATTAAGCCTCTGACTTTTGATTTAATCTCAAGTCATGATCTCAGGATCCTGGAATCAAGGCCCACATCAGGTTGCATACTCAGCATGGAGTCTGTTTCTCTCCTTCTCCCTCTCCTTCCTCCCCCCTCCTGAACATGTTCTTTCTTTCTCTCTCTTTCTCTAAAGTAAATAAATCTTTTCAAAAGAAGAAGAAATCAAAACATAAATCACCAAATACCATGAAACAAACAAAAATGGAAACACAACATATCAGAACTTAAGGGATGTAGCAAAAAGTTCTGAGAGAATTTTATTGAAATAAGTACCTACATTAAGAAAAAAGAAAGATCTCAAGTAACTAACCTAAATTTATAATAAGTAATTTGAACAGAAGAATAAACTATGTCCAGAGTTAGCAGGAGGGAAATAAAAAAATCAGAGTGGAAATAAATAAAATAGAAACCAGAAGAACAATAAAAAAGATCAATGAAACTAATACTTCATTTTTGAAAAGAAAAACAATATTAACAAACTGTTAGCTAGGCTAATAAACAAAACAAGAAAATTCACAAGGTGCCTGGGTGGATCAATCAGTTAACCATCTGCCTTTGGCTCAAGTCATGATTCCAGGGTCCTGGGATAACATCATGGATAAATTCAAACAAACATTTAAAGAAAAGTTAATGGCAATCCTTCTTAAAACTCTTCCAAAAATTTCAGAGGAAAGAATACTTCCAAATTTATTTTATGACACCAGAATTACCCACATACCAAAGGCAGATAAGAACACTACAGGAAATGAAAACTGCCGGCTAATAACCCTGATCAATATAGATAGAAAACTTCTCAATAAAATAGCAAACTGAATTCACTAGCACATTAACAGAATTATATATCACGTGGTATTTAACCCTCAGGCACAAAGATATTTCAACATATGTAAATCAATAATGTTGTATACCACATTAACATAATGGAAGGTAAAAATCTTAAGATCATCTCATTACAGGCATAAAAAGCATGTGACAAAATTCAACATCTTTTCATTATAAATCTCAGCAAAATTGGTATCAAAGAAATACAACATGATAAAAGCCATATATGACTAGCGCTCAGTCTGCATTGTACTCAATGGTAAAAGATTGAACTTTTCCCCTCTACCGTCAGGAACTAGACAAGGATGCTTACTTTCACCATTCTTACTCCACATAGTACTACTTGTCCAATCCAGAACAATTAGACAAGAAAAAAAAAAATAAAAGGCATCCAAATCAGAAAAGAAGAACTAAAATTATCTGTTTGCAGGTGATATGGTCTTATATATTAAAAAACCCTAAAAGATATAAGAAAAAACTGTTAGAACTAATAAAGTCAGTAAAACTGCAGGATACAAAATCAGCATATTAAATCATTTGTGTTTCTATATATTAACAACTATCTGAAAGAAATATAACAAAACAATTCCTTTTACATAGCATAAAATAACAATAAAATACTTAGGAATAAACTAAAGCAAGTAAGGGAAAGATCAGCACAGTGAAAACTATAAGACACTGATGAAAGAAATTGAAGACACAAATAAATGGAAAAATATGTCCTGTTCATGGATCAGAAAAATTAGTATGATTAAAATGTCCACATTACCCAAAGCCATCTATAGATTTAATACAATCCCTATCAAAATCCCAAAGGTATTTTTCACAGAACTAGAAAAAAACATTCATACAGAACTGCGTAAGACCGTGAATAGCCAAAGTAATCCTGAGAAAGAACAAGCAGGAGACATCAAACTTCCTGATTCAAAAATATATTATAAAGCTATAGTAATCAACAAGTATGGAACTAACATAAAAACAAGCAATAGACCATTGGAATGAAATAGTGAGCCCAGAAATAAACCCATGAATATAAGGTCAACAAATCTTTGACGAGAGAGCCAAGATTACCAAAAACAGAAGATAGTCTCTTCAACAAAGAATGTGGGGCCCCCCGGGTGGCTCAGTGGGTTAAGCCTCTGCCTTCAGCTCAGGTCATGATCCCAGGGTCCTGGGATCGAGCCCCACATCAGGCTCTCTGCTCAGTGGGGAGCCTGCTCCCGCCTGAGATGTATTAAAAATTTAAATATAAGACCAGACACTGTAAAAATCCTAGAAAAAAACATAGTAAAGAAGCTCCTTGACATTGGTCCCAGTGATGAGGTTTTTATTTATTTATTTTTTGGATATGACATCAAATGCACAAACAACAAAAGAAAAATAAAAAAATAAAGTGGGATTACACGAAACTTAAAAGCTTTTGCAAAGCAAAAGACGCAATCAATAAAATGACAAGGCAATCTATGGAATGGGAGAAAATATTTGCAAACCACTTATCTCATGAGGGGCTAATATCTAAAATATATGAGACTCATACAACTCAATAGCAAAATAATAATAATAATCCAATTTTTAAGGGGATAAGGACATGGATAGACATTTTACCAAAGAAGATAATGTAAGTGGCCAGCAGGTAGCTAAGTGCTGTTCAACATCACTAATCATCAGAGAAATGCAAATCAAAACCACAGCAAGAGAACATCTTACTGATGTTAGGAAGACTGGTACCAAAAAGAAGAGATAACAAGGGTTGGCAAGGATGTGGGAAGAAAGGAAATCCTTGTGTACTGTCTGTAGAAATAGAAATTGTTACAGCCACTATGAGAACAGTATAGTTGTTTCTCACAAAATTAAAAATAGAATTACTAGGGGCGCCTGGGTGGCTCAGTGGGTTAAGCCGCTGCCTTCGGCTCAGGTCATGATCTCAGGGTCCTGGGATTGAGTCCCACATTGGGCTCTCTGCTCAGCAGGGGGCCTGCTTCCCTTCCTCTCTCTGTGATCTCTTCCCTTCCTCTCTCCTACTGTGATCTCTCTCTGTCAAATAAATAAATAAAATCTTTAAAAAAAAAATAGAATTACTATATGATCCACCAATCACACTTCTGAGTGTATATCCAAAAGCAGCAAAATCGCTATCTCAAAGATGTTATCTGCATTCCTATATTCATTACAGTATTATTAACAATAGCCAAGGCATGAAAACAACCTGTTTCCATTGACAGATGAATGAATAAAGAAAATGTGGTATATATAGATACACATATACATAAAATATGATACATAGAATATTATTCATCCATAAAAAGAAGGAAATCCTGCCATTTATTACAACATAAACATTTAAGGCATTATGCTAAGTGAAATAAATCAAAGAGATAAAGACAAATATTGATTTCACTTATATATGGAATCTGAAAAAGCCAAATTCATAGAAATGAAGATTAGATTGGCCATTACCAAGGGCTAGGCTATGGGGGAAATGAAGAGATGTTTGTCAAAGGATAAAAACATCCAATTATAAAATTAACAAGTTTGGGGGATCTAATATACAGCACTGTGACTATAGTTAACCATACTATATTGTATATCTCTGTTGCTGGGAATGCAAAATGGAGCATCCAAAATTGATAACAGTAGGGAGTTTCCTCAAAAAATTAAAAATAGAGCTATAATATGATCTGGCATTCCCATGTCTGGGTATTAAGATTAAAAATTAAAATATCTAAATTAAAATTGGAATCAGAATTTCAAAGAGATATCAGCACTCTCCCATTCATTACAGCACTATTCACAATGGCTAAGAAGTGGAAACAATCTAAATGTCCCTTGATAAATGAAAAACTAAATAAAATTTAATATTTACATACAATGGAAAACTATTCAGCTTTAACAAAAAGGCAATTCTATAATATGTGACAACATGGATGAACCTTGAAGCCATTTATGCTAAGTAAAATAAAGCATCGTGAAAATGTAAAAACCGCAAGATTCCACTTATATGAAGTATCTAGAATAGTCAAATTTACAGAACCAAAGAGTGCAATGGTTGCCAGTGACTGAAGGCAGGAATAAATGGGAAGTTACTAGTCAACAGACATAAAATTTTAGCCAAGAAAGATGAATAATCTCTAGAAATCTGCTGCACAAATTTGTGCTTATAGTCAACAATGATGCATTGCGTACAAACTTTTAAGAGGATAAATCTCAAATTAATTATTCTTACTATAGTAAAATAAATCAAGGTTGAATGTTACAATTTCTAAGTTAATTACCTACAGAATAACAAAAGAATATATAAATACCTAGGGGAAAATAAGAATAAAATATATGTGTGTATATATATGTATACTATATATATATTATATATACTATGTACAAGGGATATAGCTAAAACATAAAGGTACAGAAAGGTACAGAACTATTGAAAGTAAACTAATGAAAGTAAAATGATACGAAAAGTTGTAATATTCAAATGATAACCAATAGGAAGTAGATGTCGCTTTATTATCAGCAGACACAACAGATGTTTATACAGAACATCAGTACAGATAGGAACAATAATAAGTAATATAATAGCTAATCAATCAATGTTTGAAAAAGTACTCTATCTCAACTTTAATCAAGGAAATTAAAATTAAAATCATAATGAAATATTACCACACATTCACCAGAGGAGCTAAAATTAAAAAGACTGAAAGAAACAAGTAACTAATGAAGATGAAGAGCAACAGAAAATATCACACTGCTGGTAATGGATATAGATTGGTATAACCATGTTGAAAAACCACTCGGAATTATCTTAAATTTGAACCATCTTAAATTTGAACCTTCAGAATATATCTGATGATTATGATGTACTATTTCATTACTCAAACAAAGATGTTTTGCGAATGAAATGGAGAGTCATAAATAATTACAGGACAATAGGGCTTTTTTTCATCCTGAACATTTTATTGTGAAATTAAAAAATGAAAGATACTTAAATAGATACAAACATGTAAGGTAAAATAGAAAAATAAAATTTAATGTTGAATTAAGCAGTAGGCTGAATGTTTGGGTCTCCAAATGGTCTTGAACCCAAAGCTGCTTAAAAATGGGTATGGGTATGTTCCCTGTTAATGGCAATTGTCTTACAGGTGAAAGAATGGTCAAAGTTGTTCCAGTTGAACTTCCAGAGAAATTCTCTCCTCAATAACATCTTTGAATTATTGCTGTAAATCACTATTCAGTCTGGCCAAAACTGCTTTGGTTTCCTTGTTGCACCTATTTGATGCCTGAATATCTTTCTCATCTTTCCCAACAGACCTACATTCACAGGCTATGAAGCAAGAACAGCAGCTAACACATGTGTCTCAGGCATTAACCAGAATTGAATTAAGCAAACCAGGATATAATTGCCCTACCTATGACCCCACAATTCTCACTCTTAAATATATGTCCAATAGAAATGCATGCATTTATACAACAGAAGCATTATTGATCATAGCTAAAGACAGAAGGAACCCAATATCTATTTACTGGAAGAGAATGTGGTATATTCACCATAAAACAACAACAAAAAATAACAAACTATACCAACACAACATTGATGAATCTCAAAAACATAGTATTGAGAAAAAAGTTAGACACTAAAGAATATATAATGTATTATTGCATTTACAGAGGTCTAAAATATAGGCAATACTATAGACTTTAGAGTTATAAATTTAGATGGTAAAACTATGAAGAAAATTAAGGAAGTAATTATCATAAATTTTAGGATAATAGTTATCTGCAAGGAGGAATGAGTAATTGGAAAGAGTGCAAGGTGGCTTCTGGAGAGCATGGTGGTCTTCAATCTCAGTCTGAACCCTGTGGAAATTACATGTAAGTGTTTACTTTGTGAAAATTCATGAGCTCTGGATTTTGTACATTCTTCTTATGTCTAAGTATATTTTACAACAAAAAGGTTTTTTTAAAAACAAGGAAAAAAAATACCAGGTACTGCACAAAGAAGTACCAAGTAGTAATGCATAGAGAGAGCCAGAGATTGATCCAAAAATATGTAGTCTTCAGTCTCAACAAAGAAGACTTCTTGAACAATAGCAGTATCTTAGTTCTATTTTGCTTTAAAAAAAAAATGTAAAGCAAACAGCATTTGCAAGGCAAGAACCACCCCACTAGAAAGATGGAACTTCTGAAGCCAATTTATTGTAACACTGGAGCACTAAGAACATCCCTCCAAGGTTTCTGTTCAACAAATACATCAAAGGAACCTGTTTATAGTGTAATGTGGCCCTTTACACTAGGCCCTGATGGCCACGTCAGAATAAGACAGAAGTGTGCTTTGCCCATTTTTCTGAATAAACAACAGTAGACTTAAATATCTCCAATTAGAATATGGCTAAACAAGATAAACCAAAGACATACACAGAAGGGGTCCTTTCTCTTACACATCCCCAGTCACATCAATTAGACTCAGACAAACCTCTGAAAGTAAGTGTTCTAAGAAATGATACTGCTTCACATTTGCTAAGTTAATAAAACAGATTTAAGTATTGATTATCTGAGTTTTATTTTTTTGTTTCCAGCAGGAGTAAAATGTGCCAAATTCTTACTTCATTTTCACTCAGGTTTAAATATGAATAACTATTCATCTAAGTGTTGGACCACACTGTAAAGAACCACTTAAAGCCCAGGAACATGTCACTTGCGCTAATGGCTTCCGCTAGTCTCTGCGGAAATATTATTTGCATCTTGCTGACCACTTTGGATTGATGCAGACAAAGGAAAAAAAAAAGATTTTTCAAAGGAAAAAAAAAGATTTTTCAAAGGAAATTCACCTCTGTCCTTAAAATGCATGGAGTCAGCATGTTGAAGAGCTTAGAAGCACATTTCTTTAGGAATCTTAAAATACTATTGGGAACAATTTCCTCATTAAAAACTAAATTTGTACTCTTAAGGAATCAACCTAGAAATGTCACTACAAAGGACATTAGGAAGATAACCAGTGACATTTGAATAAATCTTATAGATTAAATAATCCTGTGTCAGTTTTTATTTTTTTATTTTGATAAAGAGAGAACAAATGCAGTAAAATGTCAACATTTTGGGAAAACTGAATGAATGGTATTTCAGAAAATTTTGTACTATTTTTGAAACTATTCCATGTGTCTGAATTTATTTCAAAATAAAGAGATAAAAATAAATGAGCTCATGATCCAAGATCAAGAGTTAAGAATCCTTATGTGACTGATAAAAAAAGTATACAGGCTCAGGTCAATAACAAACTATATGATTGTGGACAAACTATCTGATTTTCCTTTGTCTCAGTTACAGCACCTTTAATAAAAATGAGCTGATTAGATGGTGTTTGAGTTCCATTCCAATTCTAAAATACTATGGTTCAATGTTCTCTTACTTGCCCCCATAAACTCCTCCTCTTCACCTGGCCGATTACCTCTTACAAAGAAATAAAGAAATAATGTCAATACCTAACATTTATTGATAAGTTAGAATGCCCAAAATTAACCAAGACAGTAAATAACATGTGTTGGAGAGGATGTGGAGAAAGGGGAACACTTTTACACTGTTGGTGGGAATTCAAATTTGTGCAGGCACTTTGGAAAACAGTGTGGAGATTCCTTAAGAAATTAAAAATAGAGCTACCCTATGACCCTGCAATTGCGTTATTGGGTATTTACCCCAAGAATACAGATGTCGTGAAAAGAAGGGCCATCTGTACCCCAATGTTTATAGCAGCAATGGCCACAGTTGCCAAACTGTGGAAAGAACCAAAGATGCCCTTCAACGAATGAATGGATAAGGAAGATGTGGTCCATATACATTATGGAGTATTATGCCTCCATCAGAAAGGATAAATACCCAACTTTTGTATCAACATGGACAGGACTGGAAGAGATTATGCTGAGTGAAATAAGTCAAATAGAGAGAGTCACTTATATGGTTTCACTTATTTGTGGAGCATAAGAAATCACACAAGGGACATAGGGAGATGGAGAAGAGAAAGGAGTTGGGGAAAATTGGAGGGGGAGATGAACCACTAGAGACTATGGACTCTGAAAAACATTCTGAGAGTTTTGAAGGAGCGGAGGGTGGGAAATTGGGTGAGCCTGGTGGTGGGTATTATGGAAGGCACATATTGCATGGAACACTGGGTGTGGCACATAAACAATGAATTCTGATACACTGAAAAGAATTTTTTTTTAAAAGCCCTTTATCATGGAGTTTGTTAGGTCTTTTCTGGACTCATCTTCCTTTTGGCACATCTCTTCATGACATATGACCTCATGATACTTTCTGACTACCTAAGGCCCCCATATGGTATCATATCCAAACCTGATCTTTTCCAAATAATACCTTTTGAATAAGACTTGCACTTATTACTTATCTCTTACATTCTATCTAAATTTATCCACCCAGCATCTCTTTCCCTCAAGATCCAATGTTTTGTAATATGATAAACTTAATCTTATCATTATGAAGATGTGGATTACTAAAACATAGATATTCAGTTTCAGTTTGATCTATCTCTATAGTCATGCTAGTAATTTTAACATACTGACTTTATATCACCACACATCTAGAAATATAATCTCACTCAACACCTTACAAAACCATATTATGTCAATACTATTATTCTCATTTCCAAGCTTACAAAATGATAAATTTGGTCAATTGCCTAAAGTTACACAGCTAGTAGATGGTAGACAATGATTTGAAACAAAAATCTGACTCTAAGCCTCTTGAACAGTAAAGTTTGTAGATTCAGAACAATTCAGGGTAGAAAGGTAATACAGTATGGTATAAAAGATAGGTTCTCCAGAACTCCCATGGTACATCAGAAGTAATTCCATTTTCCATTCTTCAAGAAAACATTAATCATGGGTCTGAAACTCAGGCATGACTAGTTGCTTGTCACCCATGCTTTCAGTCTGGATTTCCCAATCAATACAAAAGCTCCAACAATACTAAATATCTCTAGTCCATCCCAAAACAGTGATGAATAATAATGGCCTTTGGAAATGGAGTGTACTGGGCAACTACATAATAGAATACCCATTAATTAAAACAAAGGGATTCTAGCCAATGTAGTATTTGGAAATTAAAGAAAACCACTTAACGGGAGGTAAGAGATACTTGATCACTCCCATCTCATGTATAAATGTAATCATTTTCTCAGCTGTGGACACAGTATAGAAGGTCTTCAAGTGGCAAAGGAACCCAGTGCCCTGTGGTACTGCTTTTCATCAAAGTAGTCACTACCAGATATTTGTTATCCCAAAAGCCTTCAGGAGTTACTCCTGAATATCTGTAAGGAATTCATCTGAATGAATTACCTTCATGTTTAAATAAGCATGGAGCACCTAAAATGTAAGTACCTTTGTCACTTTCTTTCATAATATAGCAGAAAATATAATGAGATAGTAATCATAAAGCTTTCATTTTCTCCATAGCTATGCCATAAACTGACTGGGTAACCCTTGGGCAAGTTATTTCTCATCCCTGGTGCTGCTTCCTCCTCCAAAAAAAAAAAAGGATATAGGGGGTTAGGTTTAATCTTATCCAATATCCTTGGGTAGGACTACCCATTATTTCACAAATGCACATCCTTCACTTACTCCAGAATCTTTCTCTCAATGATTAAAATGTAAACTTGATATCCAAGCTTCTCCTGGATTCAAGATAACATTGTTTATTCAGTTCCACTACCAAGCCTTTCTTAAAAACATATTGTCTGTTTGTATTAAACTGGCTGTGAGGCGGCCAAGCACACTGCCCCTGCACACTGCAGTCACACCTACACTACCTCAACCTAGCTGGCCAAACACCCAGCCTCCATGCTCTGCAGCTGTGGCCCACTCTACCACAGCTATTAGGCACACACGATCCACACAGGAGATACTCCTTGGACACCCAGCTTTAGTGGCCAGAGGGGAATTACATTTCTGGGTCTCACAGAACTGAAACAATCAGAGAGACAATCCTTATCAGGTTACCACCCCCAGGGCAACCACCCAGTATTTATTTGAAAAAGGCCTGAGGTGCTTGAGTGGCTCAGTTGGCTAAGCAATTAAGTGTCTAACTCTTGGTTTTGGCTGGCGTCATGATTTCAGGTTTGTGGGATTAAGCCCCTCATTGGGCTCCACCCTCAGCATAGAGTCTCCTTGTCTCTCTCCTCCTCAATGGCTTTGAAGCACCCTCAAAAACTGGGACCCATTCAAAAATAAATCAGACAACATAAGAGCTTGAGAAACAACCAAAAGATAAAGCAAGGTTTATTGAAAAGGTTTATCTCCTACCCAAGGCCACTCCCTAAAGATAGGCAGAAATAGGGGCACCTGGGTGGCTCAGTGTGTTAAAGCCTCTGCCTTCCGGTCAGGTCATGATCCCAGGGTCCTGGGATTGAGTCCCACATTGGGCTCTCTACTCAGCAGGGAGCCTGCTTCCTCCTCTCTCTCCGCCTGCTTCTCTGCCTACTTGTGATCTCCATCTGTCAAATAAATAAAATCTTTAATTTTTTTTTAAATTTTAAAAAAGATAGGCAGAAATAACTGCCTAAGACAAAGAAACAAACACAAAGAGTCAAGCAAAACAAGGAGACAGAGTAATATGTCCCAAATGAAACAAGAAGACAAAACCTCACAAAAAACCTTAATGAAACTAAGGTAAGTAATCTACCTGATAAAGGGTTCAAAGTAATGATCACAAAGATGTTCACCAAACTCAAGAGAACAGATGAACACAGTAAATGTCTCAACAAAGAGAAAGAAAACATTAAAAAGTACCAAACAGAAGTCATAGAGCTGAAAAATACAAGAGGTAAACAGAAAAATATACTACAGGAGTTTTACAGTACACCAGATGGTGTAGAATGGATAAGTGAGCTGGAAGGCAAAGCAATGGAGATTATACTGACAAAACAGCAAAAAGAAAAAAAAGTGAAGATAGCTTATTTATGTGTATTGACTTATATCCACTGTCATTAAGACGGTATCAAGTAGAATAACATCTGCACCATAGGGGCACCAGAAAGAGAAGAGAGAAGGAAAAGGGTAGATAATTTATTTGAAAAAATAATGGTTGAAAATTTCTTTAACCTCAAAAAAGGAACAGATATCTAGTTTCAGAAAGCACAGAACAGCCTTAAATAAGATGAACCCAAACAAATCCACATCAAGAAATATTAAAATTAAAATGCCACAAGTTAAAGACAAAAATATTAACAGCAGCAAGAGAAAAATAACTTGTTTTACATATAGAGGAACTCCCATAAGACTTATCAGCTGAATTTTCAGCAGAAATTTTGCAGGCCAAAAGAGAATAACATAATATATTCAAAGCATTGAAAGAAAAAAAAACTTCCAACCAAGAATACTCTACCTGGCAATATTGCCATTCAGAATTGAAGGAGATAAAGAATTTTCCACACATGCAAAAACTGAAGGAGTTTATCACCACTAAACTAGCCTTTCAAGAAATGTTAAAGGGACTTACTGATGCTGAAAAGAAAAGGCACTAACTAGTAATAAGGAAAATGTATAAAAGTTAAAACCTCACTTGTGAATGCAAATACATTAGAAAGGTAGTATATTAGCTACTTAACGAACTAATACAAAACCTAAAAGACAAAAGAAGTAAAATTAACTGTAACTATAATAGTGAGTTACAGGATACACAAAATAAAAAGATATAAAACAGAACATAGGTGGGGGGGTAGTAAAAATGTAGAGTTTTTAGAATGCACCCAAACTTAAGATATTATCAACTTCAAATAGACTTATATATACAGAATGTTGTATCTGAGCCTCATGGTAACCACAAAGCAAAAACCTATAATAGATACACAAAAGAAAATGAGAAGTCTAAATATAACAGTGAAGAAAGTCATCAAACCACAAAGGAAGAAAGCAAGAGAAAGAGAAAAGAATAGAAAGGAACCATAAAAACTGCCAGAAAATAATAAACAAAGTGGCAATAAGAATATACCTATCAATAATTACATTATATGTAATATATAAGATGACAATGTAGGAAGACCCTTAATTCATCCCCTTCATGGAACACACCAAATTACATTTTATTTATAGAATAATACCTAGAACTGAGAGCTGACTAAACAGATTCTGCACAACAAATCAGAGAGAAAAACAAAAATGAATAGCAGGAGACTCAGAGATATGATGACAAAGAAAGCCTCTACGCATGATCCTGGGGAAGGATAATACTGAGGGACCAGGGAAAGATTCTTCTATCTTTTGGCACAGGAAAAAAAAAGTCATGATTCCAAAGAGCAACTAGCAATTAAAATGTAGCACTAGAACTCTGCCAAATGGCAAAGGAACTGTGGGAACACGCTCCTTAACAGTGGGACAGAAAAATGACAGTTTTATGGTCCCCCTCCACCTTAAAAGCTCAGACCAGAGTAGGGTTCAGTCACCACGGCCAACTTGCCACCTCAGTAACCCCCTGGCCCACAAGCCCACTGTAACACCCTGGTCATGCTGGGGTACAAAAGAAATGCTGTAATTTAAAAGAGTAACTAGCATATAAAAGAGCCATCCCTAGAACTCTGCTATTTGGGGGAGATGCCAGAACATTGTCCAGGTGGGAGGGGACTGGCAGATACAGTCTATGGTCTCCACCTCCCTTGAAAACACATATTAGTGAACAGTCCAGATCCCCTACAGCCTGCCACCTCAGTGATCCTTGGGACCCTATCCCACACCAGCCCCAGCCAAGCCACCAAAGCAGCCATAGGGCAGTGCACATGGAACACCCTGCTTAGAGATCACTGCACCACCACCCTTGATGCCAAAGTGGCACAGGAGCAAAGAACCCCAGAACATTCCAGGCCCACACCACTTTGGCTCCAAACAGCTTGCTAGGATACTCTTGATACAAAATACCAGAACCTCCTGGCTGATGTCTGCTTCAGATCTAGCAGACTGGCAGAGTGCCCCACCAAGAACCCCCAGCCCATACCTGCATCAGTTTTAGTCAACCTACCAGGGCAACCCCCAGCACAAAATGCCCCAGAACACTCTCATCTGCACTGGCCTCAGCTCTAGCCACCAAATCAAGGCATACTTGTGCTAAGCACACCTTCAGACACCCTGGCTAGCACCCAATTCAGCTTTAGCTATCCTGCCAGGTCATACTCATTGTTGAGAACTCTGGGAAACCCCAGCTTTCAACCACTTCAGCTTTAGCTCTCCTACCAAGACACATTTTGCACCAAGAAACTTGAGACCACACCAGCATGTGACCACTTTAAATTTAGGTGTACTGCATGATGCACCCCCGGACCTTCCAGCCTGTATCCTACCTTGGCTTCAACTGTTCCTTCGGGGAACCCTCTATGCAGAGAACACTGGAACACCCCTGTTTACATCCACTTTAGCTTCAGCTATCCTGCAGAGGTGCTCTCTGTACATACAACCCCACAACTTACACTGACTAATTTCAGTGATCTTGCCAGGGCACCCTGATGCTCTGAGCATAGAGTGGAGGGACCCTTAACCCACACACTGCATCAGCTCCAGCCACCCCACCAGGGAACTCCCTATAAAAATTGACCCCACACCTCAATTTTTCCAATTCTAGCTTCCAGACTTTCCATGATGCTCTCAGCACACAGAACACCAAAACACCCTAGCTGGCGTCCACTTCAGCTTTAGCTACTTTGACAATGTGCCTGCTATGCAGAGAGCCACAGAATCCCCTGGCTTGTACTCACTTAAGCTTTAGCTGTCCTGACAGATGCCCTATGCATAAAGAACCCAAAGATTTCCTGGCCAGCACACCACCTCAGCACCAGAAGTCCTGCCAGGATACCCCCAATACAGAGCACCCCAGAATCCAACAATCCACTCATTTCAGGTTCACTTGTCCTTCCAGATTACCCTCAGTTCTTAGAACACTGGGACCCCATGACATGCACCCACCTCAGCTTTAGCTGTCACACCAGGGTGCCCATTGTGTGGAAAGCCTCTGGACCTCCCATCCCACATGCCACCTCAGTACCAATCACCCTCTGTGTGGAGGGATCCAGGAAACCTTGGATAAAACCCACTTAAAATTGAGCTAGCCTGCCAAAGCTCATTTTGCATATAGACACTTGTGATATCCCAGTTTGTACTCACTTTAGCTTTAGCTATCCTGCCAGGGCACCTGCTGTGTGGGGAAATAGGAACCACACCAATCTGTGTCCACTCAACTTTAGCTGTTGTACACCAAGCTGCCTACTGAGTGGAAAGAAAGGACCCCCAACCTATGCCACTCACAGGTCCAGTCTGCCAGAAAACTTATCAGGTGCACAATCCACATAGGAGACAACCATACACAACACCATTCCCTCAAGTATAGGAGCAGTTGTTCCACCTAATCTATAGAAACACAGAAAGTCAAGTAAAAAAGCGAGACAGAGGAATATGCTCAAAAAGAAAGAACAAGACAAAATCTCAGAAAAGAAACTAGATGAAATGGGAGATAAGCAATATGCCAGATAAAAAATCTAAAGTAATAATCATTAAGATGCTACTGAGCAGGTAAAAAAAGTATAACTCTTCAATAAAGAGACAGAAAATATAAAAAAAAAGAACCAGAGTTAAAGAATACAATAGCTAAAATTAAAAAACAAAACAAAACACTAGAGGGACCCCACAGTAGCAGATGTAAAAGAACGTATCTGATAACTGGAAGACAGGGTAATGGAAAGCACCAAAGATTAACAGCAAAATAGACATCCAGGTTCAAGAACCACAGAGTATGTCAAACAAGATGAACCCAAGGAGGGCCACAACATGACCCATAATAATTAAAATGTCCAAGATTAAAGATAAAGAAAGAATTTTAAAAACAGTGAGAGGTAAAAATTTACTGACAAAGAAAAACTTATAAGGCTCTCAACTGATTTTTTCAGTAGAAATTTTACAGGCCAGAAGGTAGTGGCATGACATATTAAAAATGCTGAACAGAAAAAAAGTGCAACCAAGAACACTCTACCATTCAGATTTGAAGTAGAGATAGTTAACAAGATATAAGATCAGAGAAATTTATCACCATTAAGCCAGCCTTAAAACAAAAGTTAAATGGACTTCTTAAAGTGGAAAAATAAAGGCATAATTAGAAGTACAAAAATTAGGAATAAAAAGTTGTAAAATATGACAACATATATATATAAGGTGAAGGAGAAAGGAAAAGAAAAAAATTTTCTTTTAGATGAGTTTGAACTTAAATGATCAACTTAATATTGAATGCTATATAATCAGGATGTTATATATGAAGCTCATACTAATCACGAACTCAAAATATATACTAGATATACAAAAATAAAGAGAAAGAAAACCAAACATAACATTACAAACACAAAAAGAAATTACAAAGGAAGAGAATAAGAGAAGGAAAAAAACTACAAAATAACCATAAAACAAATAACACAATGGTAGTAAGTATATAGCTATCTCTAATTACTTAAAATGCAAATTGCCAAATGCTCCAGTTAAAAGACATAGGGAAGCAGAACAAATAAAAAAACACCTGTATGCTGCCAACAAGAGATTCACCTCAGACCTAAAAACACTTAAAGACTAAAAGTGAAGAGATGGAAACACATTCACTATGCAAATGGAATGAGGAACAAAAGCCAGAGTAGGAATAGCAATACTTACAACAGACAAAATAGACTTCAAAACAAAGACAGCAACAAGAGACAAAGATAATGATAAAGGGATTGATCCAACAAGTGGCTATAAAACTTTAAAACATCTATGCACCCAACACTGAAGCACCTAAATACATAAAGGAAATATTAACAGACATAAAGAGAGAGATTTATGGTAATACAATAATAATAGGGAATTTTAACACCCCACTTACATCAGTGGAAGATCATCCAGGCAGAAAATCATAGAATATGGTGTCTTTGAATGACACATAAGACCAGATAGACATAACAAATATATATATAACATACCATACACATTCAATTCAAATGCACATGAAACATTTTGCAGAAGAGATGACACATTGGGCCACGAAACAAGTCTCAATACATTTCAGAAGATTGAAATCATCCCATGCATCTTTTCCAAACACAATGAAATGGAACTAAAAATAAATCACAGGGCACCTGGGTCACTCAGTCAGTTAAGTGCCTGCCTTCAGCTCAGGTCATGATCTCTGGGACTTGGAATCAAGCCCCACATTAGGCTTCCTGCTCAGCAGGGAGTCTGCTTTTCTTTCTCTCTCTGTCACTCTCTCCCTCCCAACTGCTCATTCTCTCTCAAATAAATAAATAAAATCTAAAAAAATAAAAATAAACCACAAGAAAAAAACTGAAAAAAAAAAAAAACCACAAATGCATGGAGGCTAAAGGACATAACACTAAACAATGGGTCAGTGAAGCAATCAAAGAAGAAATTAAAAAATACAAAGAGAAAAATGAAAAAGAGAAAACAATGGTTCAAAATTGTAGGAACACAGTGGAAATAGTTCTAAGAGGAAAATATATAGCAATACAGGCCCACCTCAAGAAATAAGAAAAAGCTCAGAAAATAATTTAACTTTACATCTAAAAAAACTAGGAAAAGAAGAATAAGCGAAGGCAGTGGGGAGTAGAAAAAAGGAAACATTAAGATCAAAGCAGAAATAAATAACTCAAACTAAAGAAACAAAAGGAAAAAAAATCAGTGAAACTAAGAGCTGGTTCTTTGAAAAGATAAAAAAAATTGATGAACCCTTAGTAAGACTTATCACAAAAAAGAGAAATAAATAAAACAAATAAATAAAAATCAGAAATGAGAGAGGAGAGTAACTGACACCAAATAAATATAAAAGATTATAAAAGAATTGCATGAAAATCATGTATACCAACAAACTGTACAACGTAGAGGAAATGGATAATTGCTAGAAACATACAATCTTCCAAAACTAAATTAGGAAAAAAACCCAAATTAAACATGCCGATTACTAGTAACAAAATTGAATCTGTAATCATAAAACTACTAAAAAATAAAAGTCCACAGTAAGATGGATTCACAGGTGAATTCTACCAAATGTTCAAAGAAGAATTAATACCTATTCTCTTCAAAGTACTCCAAAAATTAGAAGGAAAGCTCTCAAATACATTCTACAAGGCCAGCATTACCCTGATACCAAAACTAGACAAAGTTTAAACAAAAGAAAAAGAGAAAACTACAGACAAATATCCCTAATGAACACAGATACAAAAAATGTTCAACAAAATATAAGTAACTGGCATTCAACAATATATTAAAATGATCATTGACCTTGATCACATGGAATTTATTCTGGAGATGCAAGGACAAATATTCACAAATCAATGTTATACACCATACTAAAAATAAAAAATGAAAGATAAAAATCACATGATCATCTCAATAAATACAGAAAAAGCATTTGACAAAATTCAACATCAATTCATGATAAAACTTATAACAAAGTGAGTTTATAGGGAACATACCTCAACAAAATAAAGACCATATATAAAAAACACTGAGCCTTTGGTGGGTATTATGGAGGGCGTGTATTGCATGGAGGACTGGGTGTGGTGCACAAACAATGAATTCTGGAACACTGAAAAAATATTAAAAAATAGATCAATAGAACACAATAGACAGCCTAGAAATAAATCCACACTTTGATAGTCGATTAATCTATGACAAGATTAAGGTAAGATGAGATAGGTCAAGAATCTACAATGGGGAATAAATAGTCTTTTCAGTAAATGGTGCTGGGGAAACTAGACAGCTACATGTAAAAGAATGAAAGTGGACCACTTTCTAACACCACATACAATAATAAATGCAAAATGTATTAAGGAGCTAATGTGAGACCTGCAATCACAAAAATTCAAGAAGAGAACACAGACAGTAATTTCTCTGACATTGGCCATGACAACATTTTTCTATATATGTCTTCTGAGGCAAGGGAAACAAAAGCAAAAGTAAACTATTGGTGCTACAACAAAATGAAAAGTGTTTTTTTTTTTTTACAGTGAAGGAAATAATAAAACAAAAAGGCAACCTACTGAATGGGAGAAGGCATTCACAAATCATAGTTCCTATATGGGTTGATTTCCATAATTCATAAAGAACTCATACAACTCAACACTAAAACTACAAACAATCTATTAAAAAATGAGCAGAAGACATGGATAGAAAGTTTTCCAAAGAAGACCTACAGGTGGTCAAAAGATACATGAAAAGATGCTCAAGGACATTCATCATCAGGGAAATGCAAATTAAAACCACAATGGAATATCACCTTACACTTGTCAGAAGGGCTAAAATAAAAAGACAAGAAATAACAAGTGTTAGTGGAGAAAGGAAGCCCCACATACTATTGGTGGAAATGTACATTGGTATATTCACTGTGCAAGACAGTATGGAGTTTCCTCAAAAGCTTAACATTAGAAAAACATATGATCCAATAATTCCACTACTGGGCATTTGCTGAAAGAAAATGAAAATACTGATTTGAAAACATATATGCACCTTATAATTGCAACATTATTTACAATAGCCAAGATATGAAAAAAAAGCCAAGTCTCCACCAGGAAATGAATGGATAAGGAAAATGTAGTATATGAATGCAATGGAATATTACACAGCCATAAAAAGGATGAGATTGTGTCATTTGCAGCAACATGGATTGATCTACAAGGTATAATGCTAAGTGAAAAATACCACATGATTTTACTGACATGTGGAATCTTAAAAAAAGGAATATTTATTTGACAGACAGAGGTCACAAGTAGGCAGAAAGGCAGGCAGAGAGAGATGTGGGAAAGCAGGCTCCCTGCTGAGCAGAGAACCCAATAAAGGGCTTAATCCTAGAACCCTGGGATCATGACCTGAGCTGAGGGCAGAGGCTTTAACCCATTGAGCCACCCAGGCTCAAAAAAAAAACACACACACATACACACACACACACACACACACAAAACAAAAAAAAGGAATAAATAAACAAAAAGCAGAATCAAACCTACAAATACAGAGAAAAAATTGATGGTTGCCAGAGGGGTAAGGGAATCAGTAAAGTGCGTTAAGAGAAGCAGGAATGAATAAGTAATGGGAATGAAAATCATAACACAAAGAACATAGTCAATGATGTTGTAATAGTGTTGTACGGTAACAAACATATAAATATTTATGTATCCAACATAGGAACACCTAAATATAAAAAGCAAATATTAACAGACCTAAAGGAAGAAAGTGACAGCAATACAATAATAGTAGGGAATTTGCCCCCAGTTACGTCAATAGATAGATCACCAGATAAAAAATCAATAAGGAGATGTGTCTAGCAAGAAGTTGCTGTGGCCAAGGTCAAAGAGGTTGCTGCTTGTGTTTTCCTCTAGGGCTTTGATGGATTCCTGGCCAATGGACACATGAAAAGATTTTCAACATCACCAAATCCATGATGAGAAACCATCTCACACTAGTCAGAGTGACCAAAATTAACAACTCAGGAAAAAACAGATGTTGGCAAGAATGAGAAGAAAGGGGAACCCACCCACACTGTTGGTTGATGGAAATGCAAGCTAGTACAGCCACTCTGGAAAACATTGCACTTCTGGTACATACAATATATAAATGTACTGGGGCACCTGAGTTGCTCAGTGGGTCAAGCCTCTGTCTTTGGCTCGAGTCATGATCTCAGGGTCCTGGGATCAAGCCCCTCATTGGGTTCTCTGCTCAGCAGGGAGCCTTCTTTCCCTCTCTCTCTGCCTGCCTCTCTGCCTTCTTGTGATCTCTGTCAAATAAATAAATAAAATCTTAAAAAAAAAAGTACTGATCTGAAGGGGCACCTGCACCCCAATGTTTATAGCAGCAACGTCCACAGTAGCCAGTAGCCAAACTATGGAAAGAGCCAAGGCATCCATTGACAGATGAAAGGATAAAGGATAAGTGGTATATCTATACTATGGAATATTACACAGCCATCAGAAATGAAATCTTGGCTTTTTTTTTTTTTTTTTTTTGCTAGACACATCTCCAAGGGCAAAGGAAACAAAGACAAAAATGAACTATTGGGACATCATGAAGATAAAATCTTTTGCATAGCAAAGGAAACAGTTGACAAAACCAAGAGACAACTGACAGAATGGGAGAAGATATTTGCAAATATCAGATAAAGGGCTAGTATCCAAAATCGATAAAGAACATATCAAACTCAACATCCAAAGAACAATTAATCCAATCAGGAAATTAGCAGAGGACATGAACAGGCATTTCTCCAGAGAAGACATACTAATGGCCAACAGCCAAAGGTAAGTCTTCTTTAGAACACAATTTGTTAATTTTTACCCCCTGCATGAGTTATTTGTATCTTTGGGATTTAAAACATGATCAGCTATATATCTTCCAGATTTTTTTAATGTATGTTGTCTATTTTTTTCTGTATGTTGTCTATTCCCCTTCCAGAAAATTATCTTGATGTACAAAATGTTCTATTTTAATGTAGTCCAATTTATCATTTTTCCTTTGTTGCTTATACATGCGGTGTTACCTCATATATTCCATGATAAAAATTGAGGCCATCAAGTATTGGGTTTCTTTCTTTCTTTCTTCCTTTTTTTCTTTCTTAGAGTTATATGTATTCAGCTTTTATATTTAGGTCATTGATCTATTTGCATTAATTTTTGTAGGTGGTGTGAAGAAGAAGGCCAGTATTATTCTTTCGCATTTAAAAATTCAGCTGTCGAAATGTCACCTGTTAAAGACATAAATCTTTCCTCACTGAATGGAATTTACATTCTTCTCAAAAAATCATTTGACCATAGATATTTGTGGTTTTTTTCTGATACATTGATTCTCTCCCAATGGTATATATTTTTCCTTCTGTCATTACATTGTTTTGAAACCTAAAACTGACTTATTTTTCTTTTTCAAAATTGTTTTGTTATTAGAGGCCTCTCACAATTCCCTGTGATAGAGGATCAGCTATCTCCTTTCTACAGATGGAACTATTTGAATTTGGTAGGGATTGAATTGAATCTGTAGATTAAGCAGTAGTAACATGTGAACAATATTAACTCTTCTGAGGAACACATGGGATCTTTCTATTAATTATGGTGCATTATTTAATTAATTCTGCAATAATTTATAATAGTGTTCATGTCTTTCATTATCTGCCTAAATGAATTTTAAGTGGTTAATGATTTTTTATATTATTGTATATATAGCTATTTTTTTATTTGTTCATTGGTGCTTTACTGTATGTCTTGTCTGCTTTTTATTCACTTCATCTATAACTACTGACAAATGTGTTTTTATATTGTGTAATGGATTTCTGATTCATCTTATTATTTCCTTCTGTGCATATTTTATTGATATCCTTTTTTTACTATAAAAGCTATATTTCTCATTATAAAAAAAATCAATAAGGAAACACTGGCTGTAAAAGACACATGAGACCAGATGGGCTTAATAGGTATGTATAGAATAGTCCATCCAATAGCAGCAGAATACACATCCTTCTCAAGTACACATGGAACATTCTTCAGGATAGATTACATTAGTCCACATTATAAGACTCAATAAATTTAAAAAAGAATAAATCATATCAAATATCTTCTCTAATCATAATGGTATGAAACTCAAAATCAATTATAAGAAGAAAACTGGAAAATTAACAAATAGGTGAAAATTAAACATACTACTGAAAAATCAATGGATCAATAAAGAAACCAAAGGAGAAACAAACAGACAAAAAATTCCTGCAGACAAATGACAATGGAAATATAACAGTCCAAAACTTATATGATACAGCAAAAGCACTTTTAAGAGGTAAGTTTATAGCTATGCAGAACTACATAAAGAAACAAGAAAAATCTCAAATAAACAATCTAATTCTACACCTAAACAAAGCAAAGAAGAAAGAGGAGAAGGAGGAAGAGAAGAAAAAAGTCAGTAAAAAAAGAAAATAATAAAGTTCAGAGCAAAAATAAATGAAATAGATACAAAAAATAGAAAAGATCAATGAAATTAAGAGCTGGTCCTTTTGAAAAGATAAACAAAATTAATAAAACTTTAGCTAGACTCACCAAGAAAAAAATAGAAAATTAATAAAATAAATAAAATCAGACATAGAAGAAGTTATAACATACCACTGAAATACAAAGGATCATAAGACACAACTACAAAAATTTTTTGCCAATGACCTGGAAAACCAGAAGAAATGGATAAATTCCTGGAAATATACAACCTTCTAAGACTGGATCATGAAGAAATACAAATTCTGAATAGCTTGATTATTAGCAAAGATTGAATCAGTTATCAAAAACATTTCCACAAATGAAAGTGCAGGACAAGACAGCTTCACTGGTGAATTCTACTAATTATTCAAAGAAGATTTAATACCTATCTTCAAATTCTTTAACAATTTGAAGAGGAAATGCTTCCAAATTTATTTTATTAGGACAGAATTACCCTGTCACCAAATCCAGATAAACACACACACACACACACACACACACACACACACACATACATTATAGGATGGGATGGAGCTAGAGAGTATTATGTTAAGCAAAATAAGTCAGTAAGAGAATGAAATCATGTGGCATTTTTCTCTTATAGATGGAATTTAAGAAACAAATCAAATGAGCAAAGGAAAAAAAAAAAGAGGGGGGCAGGGCCAAACCAAGAAACAGACTCTTAACTAAGAAAACAAATCGATAGTTACCAGAAGGGAGGTGGTTGGTGGGGGGAAATGGGTGAAATACATGTTGGGGATTAAGGAGTATACTTGTGATGAGCACCAGGTGATATATGGCATTGTTGAATCACTGTATTGTGCACCTGAGACTAATATTACCCATATGTTAAATAACTGGAATTTAAATAAAAACCTTTTAATAATTATAGGTCAATATCCTGAATAAATATAAATGCAAATATCCTCAACAAAGTATTAGCAAACCAAATTCAACAAATGTTAAAAGGATTACATACTATGATCAAGTGGGATTTATTCTAGTGATGCAAAGATGGTTCATTATCCACAAATCAATAAACATGGTATACCACATTAACAAGATAAAAGATAAAAATCATATGATCATCTCAACAGATGCAGAAAAAGCATTGGACATAAGTTATGATGAAAACCCTCCTAATGATGTACTACATATTGGTTGATTGAACATAAAAAATAAAATAAACATATAAAAAACCCTCAGCAAAGTGGGAATAGAGGGAACATACCTCGATATAATAAATGCCATGTATGACAAACCCACAGTTAACATGATACTCAATGGCGACTTATGGTGGTGATTACTTTGTAGTGTACACAAATATTATATTATAATGTTATACACCTGAAATTTATATCATGTTATATATCAATTTTCCCTCAATAAAAAAATAATTAAAAATAAGAGAGCCAAACCTTTTTAAAAAATCCAGCTGGTCTACTTCTTTTACATACTTCCATGTCCATGACTTAATTCAGGCTCTTCCCCCAGCCTAAAATGTCTGCTATGATCCAAAGCCTGTCCCACCTTTCAAGGCCCAGCTCATTCTCATGTTCTCAAGAACATTTTTTTCAGGGAAGAGAAAAGAAATAACACAATGGTTAAAGAACCTCTACTGCAGAGTTTATTCAAAATATTACAGCCTCATATTGTGGTGGCTATAATTCACCTCAGAGAGCCAAGGAGAGCAAAAAGTAAACAAAACCTAGTTGTGGACACATTCTACTGTGTCTAGTGTATCAATGGTGATTCCCTGACCTCACAAAAATTTCCACAGACAAAACGGCATACTTTTTGAAATATGAGATAACCTTGAAATCCTCTTGAATTTTGTAAATCTCTAAGAATACTAGGTTGCATATATTTATTATTCTTACTAGATCTCAGAAATCATAAAATATCTGAGTTCAAAGGATTCCTAGAGGTCACCAAGTTAACATTCCCACCTAATGCAGAATCTCCTTGAAATCTTCCTACCTCTACTTCACCTCTACTTAAACACATACAAGGATGGGAAACTCATTACTTCACAATATAGCCCACATATACCTGTAAATCATTAAATTTATTAATTCATTAAATACATAATTATTGGGAACCAACTATGTGCCAGGTACCATTTTAGGTATGATGGACAGTAGTAAACAAGATAAGCAAGATCCTTATTCTCATGGAGCTTATATCCTATTTGTAAGGAAATAAATAACTCGCAAGAAAGTACATAAATAGGATAATTCCAGACTGAAATATGCAAGGAAGTAAAAAAAGGGGTTATGAGATAAATAATGAAAAGTAGGAGGCATAAGGGTTAATAATATGAGATTGGTTGGTCAGGGAAGACTTATCTGAGGAGGGGACATTTGAGGTGAGATTTGAATACAAGGAGCTAACTATGCAACTGTTTTGGGGGAAAGTGTTCCACAGAAGAAGAGGAAATAACAAGTAAAAAGGCCCTGAGATAAGATTATGCCTGATGTGCACAAAGAACAACAAAGAGGCCAATGCAGCTGCACTGCAGTGAACAAGGGGAAGTGTTAGGCTATGAGGTAAGAGAAACAGGCAGAAGCCAATCATGTAGGGCCTTGTAGGTCAGACTATTCTAAAAGCAACGGACTGTTCTGCTTTCTAATATACATCAATGTTATGCCTCTTCTATATGAAGGCTTTTTACATATTTGAAGACTTTGCTTATATCCGTGCTATGTCCTCTCTTCTGTAGTCCAAAGGTAACTAAATTTCTTCAACCATTTCTCCCAGTTTGTTTTTAGATTTCTCACTATTTTCTTGCCCCCTTGTGGTTATGCTCTAGTTTGCTAAACTGTACACATTAGGTAAGAAATAAATGTTACCTGAAGGAATGAACAAATGACATACCATGCTCAATGCAAAGTACAGTAGGATAATTTCTTTCACTGTACTAGGTATTACAGTTATATTATAACCCAAGTAGCATTAATTTTGAAAGTAACATACTTTATTTCTCACTGTATCAACAGTTGAAAGCTGATTTTCATTGCTATATAGACCAGCAATCATTGAACCATCATCAATTTTTGCTTCCAAAGATTCTATATACCAGAAGAACATGGTAGATGGATTACAACAAATGGCCCAAATCCTTTACCTATCAGTGGATCCACAGACTTTGCTATGCATATTTTCCCATTCTAGGTGAGCTGTTATTCCCTATCACTTCATTTTGGACTTGGACATGTAAAATCTTTCCCCTAACTGAATGATAGCTAATATGACATAAGCAGAGCCTTGGCTTGTTCATGCTTACTCTGTTAGACTTCTCCCACAATTAAACAAACACACAATACCCTGCTAGAGAGATGCAAGATAATGTGGAGAAGAGCTAAATTGCCCAGGCTGAGGCCATCCTAAACAAGCCAACCTCTAGCTGACTCACAGATGATTGTAAATTCATGAGTGAAACCAGACAAGACCAGAACTGTTCCACTAACTCACTGACCCAAAATCAGTAATACAAGGTTGCTATTTAAAGCAACTAATTTGTAAGTTGATATGGTATAGAGCAATAATTTACTGATACAAAGAACTTTCAGTCTCTACTGTTCAGTTATAAATCCTCCTTCAACACATGTATTCAAACTTTGGTGTACTTGTTTTGGAAGGTTTTGGACTTTGGGCCTAAAGCTTCATGAGTAGAATGATGCTTTGTGTCAATGTAATATACATTGTATTCAGCTAGCTACCTAAATATCACCACCTCTTTTAGACTCAACTAAATCCTCACTCCACATAGCACAGGGCCTTGCATGGTTTGCAAAGATGATGAATCAATCAAAACCCAAAACAAATGTCATATACACAAAGCCCACACCTGCTTAAAATGCTCTTTTTCTCTATTTTCTCTCAGATCTATATGAAATCATGGACCTACTGCAGAGCAAAACTGATTTCTTGGAAGAGCTGTGTTTCTTATTGTGTCTAAGGTAATAGAAAGGATATTACTATTCTGCTAAATCTTCCTGCAGTTGACTTCCTGTGAATTGCTACAGTAAAGTA
Organism: Mustela putorius furo; assembly: GCF_011764305.1. Taxonomy (NCBI): domain Eukaryota; kingdom Metazoa; phylum Chordata; class Mammalia; order Carnivora; family Mustelidae; genus Mustela; species Mustela putorius. The sequence goes on along the minus strand of NW_025422048.1, from coordinate 21,199,233 downwards.
AAAGAAAATCATTAAGGGTTCAAAAATAAGTTGTTTTAAATAAAGTTTACATTAATTTGCAGATATGACAAACCAAAAACATGCATTTACAATACCTAATAATCGGTCAGGGCTTAATAGATGTTTGTATATTTGGATTTACACAGTTTAATATATTTTTTCTTTTGGTTGGTTATTTTTATCTCATTGGAAAAGAAATTTAAAAAAAATTAAATTCAATCTTGTTGTTTAGTGATGTGTGTGGACTGCAATAACTGACTTTAAACCTGCATGCTGCAAGAAAACAAAATAAAATGACTCCATCTTAAAGAGTCTTTCTGGCTATAAAAATGTAGAATGTGCCATAGAAAAATAAGAACATGTGTTCTCAAACACTGTTTGTGAAAGTACATACATTCTATTCTCTAGAACCTTAGAATCACACAGAGGGTCGTGAGTATGATACTGAGAGAGACCCTTGAGAAGGAATTAGAAGTAGAGAAATCATTGCTTACCGTAAAGGCATGGAGTGTGGAAAGGAATACCTAGGCTCATTCTACTGCTCTTCTACCTCATACTGATGAATCCTGGGAAAACTTTATACAAGAGGATGAAGTAAAATTAGAACATAATTCTAAAAAAAAAAAAAGAAAAAAAGAACATAATTCTACTTAGAATTATACCAGGCATGACTAGCCTGGTTTCCTAGGCCATGCTCTACTAGTCTTGCAAGCTCAATTCTGGGACCCAAGTTATTCCTGATCAGGAAAGATTTATAATGCCTAGCTTAGTATTCAAGCAGCCCATCATTGAACCATCTTTACTACTAGTTGTATTCTGATCACATGGACCCATTCTAGTAACTGAACTTATTAAACTGCTCTGTGCCTCAGTTTCCTCATAAGAAAATGGAATACATCGACATGGATGGAACTGGAGGGGACTATGCTACGTGAAAGAAGTCAAGCAGAGAAAGACAATTATCATATGGTTTCATTTATATGTGGAATATAAGGAATAGCATGGAGGACATTAGGAGAAGGAAAGGAAAAATGAAGTGGGGGAGGAATCAGAGGGGGAGATGAACCATGAGAGACTATGGACTCTGAGAAAGAAACTGAGAGTTTCAGAGGGGAGAGAGATGGGAGGATGGGTTAGCCTAGTGATGACTATTATAAAAAAATTAAAAAAACAAAATGCATTCAAGAGTTTTAAAAAATGGAATGATGTGAGTCTTAAGTAAAATAATGCATGTGCCTGACATATAATAAGAATTCAATAAATTCAACAATAGCTGGTATCGAACAACTAATGTGAAGTCACTGAATATGTAGTTAGGAAGAGAAGTACACATGGTCAGCTCTCATGAGATAGTATGAGCCTGCTCCACCACACTAATACATGACCAAGACTCTACATTATAACCTACTTCAAGTAATCACCCCTATTATTTCCACCTGTATTTTAACCCTGATAATTGTAAATTTGGCCATACCTTACTCTCAAACTACAATCCCATTCCTGCAACCCAGAAGCAATCCCAGAACATTTTATCTATCAGTCCTCTTTGAGAAGACAATCTCCCTGTTCATCTGGATCTTGGCATACCTCCTACTCCTAGAGTTTCTTTCATCATGTCGCAATGCCCATCAAGCCACTCTGTTCTTGAGGGACCTCTCTAATATATTGATCTGTATGAACTGCCACTATTTTTAGTTATGGCTGTGGTTAGACCTCTATATGGGGCCTGAGAGCTTACTGAAACAGGATTGCAGTTTATGACTAGGAAACAAATAGTTCACTTACCCACAGAAACAAAATATATTCCCTTCTTCTAATTAGTATTTTATTTTCACTATCTGTGTACCAAGCAGTACTTTTAGGTACTAGTGGTTGAGTAGGCCACCATAAACATATCAGGAGTTTGAAGTTCCTATAGCTATAGCCCATTCATAAACAGAAAAGAGGTAACATCCATTTAATGAACAACTCACAACAATAATTACACCCAAACTATGAACTCTGAAGTTGCTCCATCATATAAAGTAAATCAGTGTTAATAATTTATCCATACTCTCATATGACTATTGGGTATATTACTTGGTAGCTGGCAAAATTGCAGTCATATTGATGCAATTATCTGTGCAAGTGAGTAAGCAATCCAATTGTGTATATAATTATGGGTAGCATTAATGCTGATAATGATGGGAAAGGTGATCCCATAATGACTGAGCCAGAAAGAGAAAAAGGGTAATTTGATTTGGAAAGCATGATGCCATTGAAAGAAACTATAGGCAATTGATAGCTTGTAGATATTCATATGACAGGGGTCATCGGGCAGAGGAAGGGACTTGCCCTGGAAATTTTAGTCAGTAAATAGAAAGAGAATTATGTACCTTACATAGATTATAAAATGACAAATATTTCGGTAGCAGAGAATCTGAATCTGATTATACAGTCTTGTTTTAACAACTCAAAAGATCTCAGCATCATCACATGCCTATGAGTTTCCCCAGAACTATAACTGTGAAGAAATCCTGAGTGATTAAAAAGCTTCTGGATTTCTATTCCTCATAGGAATATAGGCACATAATCAGCCCTGGATATCTCTTAAGACCCTACATTAAAAGAGATGAAGTCACTGAAGTCTGCATAAAAAGGCTTCTATAGAAACACAGCTAAGTCTCACCCCAAAAATATCCAGCTTCTCCTATTTACACCACAATGTACTATTTCCACATGACCAATCTCCCTTTTTATCTGTCTAGACATCTTAGACCTGAGGCTGGATTACTTGCTCACTTGCTGATTCTTAGATCTATTTTATTGTTTAAGAAATAATCATTATTGAACATATACTATGTGGTAGACACTGACATGTTTTGGATTAACTACATACACACACACACACACACACACACACACACACACATACAAACCAGGGTCTACATCCTCAGAGCACACACAAATCTAGTGCAAGAGACAAACTGGTAAACAGCTAACCATAAAAGAAAGTGAGGAGTTTTCTTGTGTTATCATGGAGCAGAAGAGTAGTGCAGAAGAAAAGCACTAACCTAGATTAGGGGAGTCAGAAAAGATTTTCTGGAAGAAATGCCACTTGAGACAAAGGACAAGTAGGAAGTAGCTAAACAGCAATAGAGAAGTAGACAAAACAAAACCTTTGCCTCCCTGGATCTTCCACATGTGGAAAGAAAAATAATAAAAATAATATGTATATATCAGTATCTAGTGTGAAGAGAAATAGAGCAGAGTGTGGAGACAGGATAATAGGAGTACACTTTAGACAGATGTTCAAAGAAGGCCTTGCTGAGATACTTGAGAAACATGAGTGATGTGAGAGAGCAAGACATGTGGATATCTGAGAAATATTCTAGGCCCTGCAGCAAAAGCATGTTTAAAAAGTTCAAGGACTAACAGAAAAATCAGTATAGCTGAAGCTGAATGTACAAGGATAAGAAAGACAGGAAATTAAATCAAAAGAGAAGCCAAAAGCCAGATTACATGGGATTTTGTAGGCTATAGCAAGGTGTTTATTGTTTTGGATTTTGCTTGAATCTCAGGTGTACAGAATTGAATTAATCATAACTCTTGTTTCAGATCATACTATCACTGCTTTATAAATTGCTCTTTTCATCTATTTACTTTAGTGTCCTAATACGCATTCATGAACCCACTGTCCAATCCCCAAACTGGAACATTACCTATATCTATTATCCTATCACCCATGACTCCCTGAAATAACCACTATCCCATATTTTATGTTTATCATCCCCTTCCCTTTTCATTAATTTTATCAAGTATACATGTATTTCTTAAAAATATTTTGTTTTGGGGCACCTGGGTGGCTCAGTGGGTTAAAGCCTTTGCCTTCAGCTCAGGTCATGATCCCAGGGTCCTGGGATCCAGCCAGGCATCGGGCTCCCTGCTCAGCAGGGAGCCTGCTTCCTCCTCTCTCTCTGCCTGCCTCTCTGCCTACTTGCGATCTCTGTCAAATAAATAAATAAATTTTAAAAAATGTTTTGTTTATTCATTTTACAAAATGAGTATTATATTGATTTTTTACTGTAGGTTGTACTTTTATTATTATTTTTTTATTTATTTGACAGAGAGAGAGATCACAAGTAGGCAGAGAAGCAGGCAGAGAGAGAGGGGGAAGCAGGCTCCCTGCTGAGCAGAAAAACTGATGTGGGTCTCCATCCTCAGACTCTGAGACCATGACCTGAGCCAAAGGCAGAGGCTTACCCCACTGAGCCACCCAGGTGCCCCTGTACTTTTATTTTTTTTAAAGATTTTATTTTTTAAATTTTATTTTTTGTGTTCCAAGATTCATTGTTTATGCACCACACCCAGTGTTCCAAGCAATATGTACCTTCCTTAATACCCACCACCAGGCTCACCTATCCCCCCCACCTTTCCCCCCACCAAACCCTCAGTTTGTTTCTCAGAGTCCGCAGTCTCTCATGCTTCATCTTCCCCTCCAATTTTCCCCAATTCACTTTTCCTTTCCTTCTCCTAATGTCCTCCATGTTATTCCTTACGCTCCACAATTAAGTGAAACCTATGATAATTGACTTTCTCTGCTTGACTTATTTCACTCAGCATAATCTCCTCCAGTCCCATCCATGTGGATACAAAAGTTGGGTATTCGTCCTTTCTGATGGAGGTATAATATTCCATTGTATATAAGAACCATATTTTCTTTATCCATTCATCTGTTGAAGGGCATCTTGGCTCTTCCCACAGTTTGGCAATTGTGGCCATTTCTGCTATGAACATTGGGGAACAGATGGCCTATCTTTCCACTACATCTGTATCTTTGGGATAAATACCCAGTAGTGCAATTGCAGGGTCATAGGGTAGCTCTATTTTTAATTTCTTAAGGAATCTCCACACTGTTTTCCAAAGTGCTGGCACAAATTAGAATTTCCACCAATAGTGTAAGAGGTTTCCCATTTCCCCACATTCTCTCCAGCACTTACTGTACATTGACTTGTTAATTTTGGCCATTCTAACTGGTGTAAGGTGTTATCTCAATGTGGTTTTGATTTGAATCCCCCTGATAGCTAATGATGATGAACATTTTTTCATGTGTCTGTTAGCCATTTGTATGTCTTCTTTGGAGAAGTGTCTGCTCATGTCTTCTGCCCATTTTTTGATGTGATTATCTGTTTTTTGATTGTTGAGTTTGAGTAGTTCTGTATAGATCTTGGAATATATTATATGCTGTTTTCTGGTTCTTGATTTTTTTTCCTCAGTATCATTTTAGTAAGGTTTATTCACATTGTTGTTTGTAGATACAGTTCATTCATTTTCACCAATATAATATCCCATTATGTGAACATTCCACAAATCATTTACTCAATTTCTTATTCATGGTCATTTTGGTGATTACCCAGATTTTGCTATTACAAACAATGCCACCACAAACAACTTAATTAGTACATGCCTCCTTGGGTAACTGAGCTAAAATTTCTCTTGGAAATACCTAGTATTGATGCTAGGTCATATGTTGTACAAATGTTCAACTCTACAAAATAACACCAAATTGTTTTCTAAAGCAGTTATATCATATTATATTCCCACAAGAAATGTAAAAGAGATATCACATATACATTCTCTCCAACACTTGGTATTTTCAGGCTACCTAAATTTTACCAATCCAGTGGATGTAAAATGGCATCCCATTGTGTTCCCAATCTGTATTTCCCTGAGTAAAAGTGAAGTTGTATATATTTTTATGTGTATTAGACATATATGTTTCCTTTTCTCTGAAATGCCTAGTCCTACATTTTCCCTATATTTTTCTATTGGGATTTTTTTTTCATCCCACTTGTAGAATTTCTTTATATATTCCTATACTAAGACTTTTTTTGGTTCTATATGTTACAAATACATACCTTTTTCCCCAGGATGTAACTTGTCTTTCAGTTTAGTCTGTAGTATCTATTAATGATCAAAAGACCTTTAATTTATCGGTCTGTTATTTCATGGGTCAGGTACCTCAGGTTTTATTTTCTTACTCCAAGGTCAGAAAATTAATCACCTATATTTTCTTCCAAGTCTTATATTTTTGGTTTTGGCAGTCAAGTTCTTAATCTTCCTAAAGTTGATCTGTTTTGTTTTGTTTTTTTTAAATATGGCCTTAGGTAAGTATCAGATTTCATTTTTCCTCATATGTACAGTTTTTTGTTTCATTTGTTAAATAGTTCTTCTTTCTCCTTGTGATTTGCCATATCACCTCTGTTATATGTCAAAGTTCATTACATAGATCTATTATTAAAATCTTCCTTCTATTCCACTATCAACATGTCTGATCCTATCCTGATTCCATACTGTCTTCCTAACTTCCACTTGAGATCATTCCTTCTTGTCCAACATCACCCAAATCAACTATTATTAGCAATCTTCTGTTTAGCAAGTCCTAGAACATCTATATTTTCATATGCTTCTTTTTAAAGTGAATACTTTATATACCTTACTAGCAGCATCTAATAGGTCATGTCAAAACTCCAAGTAGAGGTTCATATAGCACATGTGTCATTGTAGAAACATATTGGATTTTCCACGCTTTATAACTGAAATCTTGGTATGTATATTCCCCTTTGTCTTTCCCCTTCCTGTCTGTCTTTGCCAAGACATCTTGAACAAAGATATAGCCAAGGAACAGGTAGAAGAATATATTTTGTGTTCTTGAAGAGTTATGTGTAAGTTAAAGTATAGCAAATAAAACCTTATTTGAATATATACTCAGAGAGCTCTCTGCCTAAGGGAATTCTATTGCAAAAGCTTTTTATAAGGATCAATCTTTCCTGTACCATTTGTCTCACTGATCTCATTTGTATATCTGAATTTTCATGTAACATAGGTGTTTTTGTAGCAAAATACTCCTGTAGAAAAAGCAACAATTACTTTCAATTTTGTTTGTTTTTTTTGTTTTTTTTTTTTTTTGTTTGTTTTTTTTTTGGTGAGGGTCAGAAAACGAATATAGGGAGCAAGAGAGGTTTAGTCAGACTAAGGCCCAACCTTAGTCTTCCAAAGCTATAGAGAGCTTTGGTGATTACCAAGCCAGACATCATATGTCACTTTGGACTCTTGGAATAGTAGATTAAAAAAAAAAAGATGTAAAGAATCATCATTTCAGAAGGATTTTCCCAAGGAAAGGGAGTCTCAGGTGACTAAAACGTAAGGGAAAACATTCACAGTCAAGTGATGGAGAAAACAAACCTTTCCAACTGCCACCTCTTTTGAATCTGAAACTTGTCTATTCCTGAATTTCCTATGAAGTGACAGTCCCACCTTAATATCTGTACCTGCAACTTCTGATACAAATTATTCACCTGAATGCTAGGGTATTACCTGTCTTTATATTTGCCAGACATCATACTTGCCACACATCTGACAGTTCAATCTTGTGGATACCTGCCACACACTGCTGGCATTTCATTCCATTTTCTAGACCATCCCCCCCCCATTTGCAGTTGACCCTTATGTAACTTACAGTACCACATCAATAACATCCTCCCTTTTAAAAATTTTATCCCATTTGCCTCTTTTACTTTTTTTTTTTCAGACAAAATAATCCTGCTCATTGTATATGGGAGGAAAAATGTCTTTGCCTATAAAATGATCAACCGTTTATTTTTTTTAAGGGAGCAGATGTAAATACATTATTGCCTTTTACTCTATTCATAACCACCATCTACAGTTATGCAATGAACAACATATCCATCTGTAGAGGCCCTGAATCACCTACCAATAAACTTGTGTGTTAATGTCCAATGGAACCAGCAAAGCTCAGAGAGATCATTATGAAGATAGTTTTAATTAGGCAAGCAATTCCAAGGGACCATAAGCCATGAAAATGCAAGATGACTGTGGTCTCCTGGTGCTTAAGTGAATGACATGTTTAAATATAAAGTATCAAAATGGTTAATCACAAAGGAAATTCATTAAGTTTAATTATATTTTGATAAGATAAAATTCTTAGAGGAATTAATTAACTCTAAGAGGACCCCAAAATACAACCAAATTGCAACTCCACTTATTAACTAATGTGTGTGGGACCCAGTTGGTTCAGGCTACAAGTCGTATGAAATTTTGAAAGCACAGTTTATATAATACCCTCCAGAACCTCTCATTTAAAACTCTCTCCAGAATGTAATCAAAAGGAACAAACTTCCAGTTATAAGACAAATAAGTAATAGGTCCATGATATACAACACAATGACTACAATTAACCCTGCTGTACGATATATAGGAATGTTAAGAGAATAAATTCTTTGAGTTCTCATTATAATTTTTTTTCTTTTATTTTTATTTTATTTATGTGATATGATGGATGTTAGCTGACCTAATTGTGGTAATCACTTCACAATATATGTAAATCAAACCATCATGCTATGTACCTTAAACATACACAGTGATGGATGTCAATTATTTATCAATAAAACCAGAAAAACAATCCCCTCCAAAAATGTCTTCTTTCCACCGCTCCCCTCCAGGTCACATGGCTTTCATTTTCCCACAATCCTGTATCTCTCCAAGTCTTTTATCATATAGCTTGGTTTAACCTCCCTTGATAATGTATCCCCCTCTTCCTCACGTCTTTCCCATATCACTTACCTTTCTATACCCCTCTATGACTATGCCTCACAAATGTCTAGGAAGCAGTCTACCAAAAGAGAGTATCCAGGAGGGTAGAGGGCAAAGAGGAAGAAGAAAGTATATGAATACTCGTATGTTCATAACTTTTTTCTTCATTACACATGAAGTACAATTCAATGCAATTCTTAGAGAATAACTTATTCACTGTGCCTGCAAATAGCTTCTGGGCAAGCTGGGACCTAATTAGGTTAGTGTGGGTAGCAGCAGTCCAAATAACCATCCCTTGACAAAAGACAATGTAACATTTTATGTATTTCAAGTCCCTTTGCTCCACAATAACATTTTTTTAATTTATTTTCTCACCATAGCACATACCTTCCCCAATGTCAATCACCCAGCCATCCCACCGCTTCCACCTCCCTCCCCTCCAGCAACCCTCAGTTTGTTTCCCAAGATTAAGAGTCTTTTATGGTTTGTCTCTCTCTTTGGTTTCATTTTGTTTCACTTTCCTCTCCCTTCCCTTATGATTCTCTGTCTTGTTTCTCAAATTCCTCATATCAGTGAGATCATATGATAATTCTTTCTCTGACTGACTTGTTTTGTTTAGTATAATACCCCCTAGTTCCACCCACATCATTGCAAATGACAAGATTTCATTTTCTGATGGCTGCATAGTTTCCATTATTTATGTGTATATACCATATCTTCTTTATCCATTCATCTGTTGATGGATATCTAGGCTCTTTCCATAGTTTGGCTATTGTGGATACTGCTGCTATAAATATTTGGGTGAATGTCCCCCCTTCAGATCACTATATTTGTATTTTTAGAGTAAGTAACCGGTAGTGCGATTGCTGGGTCATACAGTAGCTCTATTTTCAACTTTTTGAGGAACCTCCATACTGTTTTCCAGAGTAGCTGTACCAGCTTGAATTCCCACCAACAGTGTAGGAGGGTGCTCCACAATAACTTTTAAAGAAGTTCAACAATTTTGCATAAATTTTATACTATTTAAAAAGTATTAATAAAGAGGTATTAAATTAAATCAAGCACAAGCAAAATTTTATTTGAAGGGAAAATGTTAATAACTAAACATACTTCCAGACTCACTATCATGAGAAGGTAGGAGGACACTTGATCTGGACAAATAATTCAAGTCTTGATGTTTTTCATTACAGAATATCAATTTTGCCATCTTTGGTCCTAAGGCAGAAACTAATTTTTCTCCAATATCCATTTCCCCTTCCTCCTTTATTTATTTATTTTTTAAAAATTTTTCTTTATTTATTTGACAGAGAGAGATCACAAGTAGGCAGAGAGGCAGGCAGAGGGAGAGAGGAGGAAGCAGGCTCCCTGCTGAGCAGAGAGCCTGATGCAGGACTCAATCCCAGGACCCTGAGATCATGACCTGAGCCGAAGGCAGCAGCTTAACCCACTGAGCCATCCAGGTGCCCCCCCTTCCTCCTTTAATACCTCTATTTTTTGCTGGGCACATGGTGATCCAGAATTAAGATTACATTCCTCAGACTCCCTTGCTGTCAAATGTGGCCATGCATCTGCATTCTGACCAAAGCATCTAAACAAAAGTAATATAAAGCTTTCAGCAAGTGACCTTAAAGAAAGGCTGTTTCCGTTGATGGACATGTAGGTTCTTTCCATAGTTTGGCTATTACACAATGGAATACTATGCAGCCATCAAAAGAAATGAAATCTTGCCATTTGCGACAACATGGATGGAACTAGAGCGTATCATGCTTAGCGAAATAAGTCAAGCAGAGAAAGACAACTATCATATGATCTCCCTGATATGAGGAAGTGGCGATGCAACATGGGGGCTTAAGTGGGTAGGAGAAGAATCAATGAAACAAGATGGGATTGGGAGGGAGACAAACTATAAGTGACTCTTAATCTCACAAAACAAACTGAGGGTTGCTGGGGGGAGGGGGTTTGGGAGAAGGGGGTGGGATTATGGACATTGGGGAGGGTATGTGCTTTGGTGAGTGCTGTGAAGTGTGTAAACCTGGTGATTCACAGACCTGTACCCCTGGGGATAAAAATATATGTTTATAAAAAATAAAAAATTAAAAAAAAAAAGAAAGGCTGTTTCCTTCTTTCCCTGTTTCCTACTTCCTGCAACCTAGAATCAGGATGCATTGTTTAGAAATAAAGCAGCCACACAGAAATATGAAATGACATTGGAAATAAATACTGCACACAACTGAGCAACAAGATGGAAGGATGCTGGGTCTTGAGGCTGTGGATCATTCTAAGAGCTCTGTAACACCTAGCTCCAATGTCTTATATGAGTAATAAATAAGCTGTCTTGTTCAAGCCCTATAGTTTGAATTTTCTGCCACTGGCAGCCAGACCTAATCCTAAATAAAATAACTCCCATTAACTAAAACTTACACATCTTGCTTCAACCAGAAATACAAAATCTCTGTAGTTGAGGCACTTTCCAGATATCTCAAGCTTAAATCAATAGCTATCCAGTTCATGCCAAAAGCCAAGTTAAAATAACTAATGGTCAAGAACTGAATAAAAGACATGCTATTCATTTATTCCTCAAGGTCTTCCACACTATCTACATTCACTTAAGTCACCAGAAAGCACTAAAACTTGGTTCCAATTTCTCTGACAAAAAATTTTAACTAAAGTACGAGTTTAAAGATATGGTCTCTCATCTAGAGGAATGGGGATCAAAAGGAACTGTGTATAAAGCCTCATTACAAAGCAGGAAAGTTAGCTGAGTTCCCTGTAGATTTTTTTTTTCTATGTTGGCTGGATCAGGATTACCTATAGATGGACATGTAGGGAAAACACAATTGATTTTACAAATCAGGGCACTTTTAAGGGGGAAAAATTACTATTAGTATGTACATCAGGAAAACAGCATAAGCCATAACTATCTCAGGCAAACAGAAATGTATGGTTAGTTACCCTGCATGGATAGTTAGCTCTCTTGGTCAAACTGACCAAGTAAGTATAAGTATTTTTTTTTTTACTAAAATAGCAATGAGACTACCCTAAACACTATTTTAATTCTTACTTTGTGACCAAATCAGTGGAAACCAAAATTACCAGGAAAAGTGATCTGGCCCATCAGCGAAGCTCAAGTTACATAGATTTAACTTCACTTGTTAAATATAAGGGAATTATTCCAAGGTTGGAAAAAAAAAAGGCTTGCCATATGTATGACTGGTGCAGTGTGCAGATTTGAAAATTTACTATCTCCAGTAAGCTGTGTAATTCAAATTGTACATTCATTTAGTTGTTATTCACAAATTCATTCAGAAGTTATTTACTAAGTACCTGAGTGCATGGATGGTCAATTCCCTGCAGGATAAAATATGGAAAAAAAGCTTTTGGCAGCTGTACATGTTCATGAAATAATAACTTCTTTCTTCTTCCCCTTTTCCATTTTGCTCTCCTTCTTTCTTCTTCCTTTTTCCATTCTTCAAGGAAGTTAAGATTGAACTTGCTTTTTTTTAATGCCATCTAGCATTAATCTGGTTATTACTACTCATCACCTTTGTCTTCACAGAATAAATATAGGCTTATTGAATGTGTTAGCTGGGTTATCTGACTTTGGATTTATGCCCCAGTGGGTTGGTATCCAACACTGCTCTCTTGGGCTCCAGCAGAAGCTCATTGATAGATACCAATGTGCATCTTTTTTCTGATGAACCCATCAACAACAGAAGTAGTTTTGTTGAATCTCATTCCCTCTTATCAGCAGCCCTTGTTTTGATCCATACATCTTTCATAACTATCTATCTAAAACACATACTCTTCCTAAGTATTCTGTGTGCACAATGCTTTTAATTAATTGATTCTATATTTAAAATGATTCACATAGAGGCCTATAAAACATACAAAGGTGAACTCACAATTCAAAGCACCAGTAGTTTATTTAGCCAACATTGACACCAAGTACCAACCTATTTGATAGCCTATAATTCACTATTTGGAAATAGAGGCCTTTATAGAGCTCATGTCCCAGGCCCTGAGGAAGTGAATTTAATGATAAGTATTTTCTGGTATTTTTAACTTTAAAATGTTCTCCCTTCAACCCCAGCCTGTCAAGTTATTAATGATCATAAACAAATGCTTTAATGCATTCAAAAGATTGCTATTTAAGACAAAATTACAGTCAGTGTTCTGGTAGAACAAAATTTTTCTTGAAATGGTAACAATCATTCCCTAGTTCATATGTTTTGAAAAAGTTTTATATATAGTGTTTCTGAAAGTTTCAATTCAGGTCATCACATATTTACTAAGTACTTAGAAATATCTTTCCTCCCTTTCTCATGTAAGTGGGCAGAGGAAATTTGCCCAACTTAGGTCGGGAGCCAGTTCCTCAAACTATCCACTAAGGCCAAGAAGTGGGATCACATTGTACTAACCTGGTGATGCCTGTGGAAACTGTGTAGATGTGGGTAGAGTAAGGAGAAGAATGGAACCTGGAAAAGGGGAGGAAGGGGCCTGGACGTAAAATAATAGGTGTCTACTACAGCATAACATACAAAAGCACCTGAAAGCACAATGCTTATACCTTTAAGAAACTTACAATTTCATTTTCACATTCCAAAGATTTTAAAATTTAAAAATCAGAGTAAAAAAGGCAATAAACTTGACCCTTTAATCAGGAGAATCAAGTTTAGGCTCTTCTAACTACTGAATAAGATGGCTATTTTCTCAGGGCTTCAGTTATTCCTTTATCAAAGCAAGGAGCTTAAACTACATTTTTTTAATCTGTCATATTTACTACCTAAGGAAATTACACCCTCATCCACCCAGTTGCTCAAGCCAGAAATCTAGGAGCCACTCTGAATTCCTCCTTTTTCCTCACCCTCTAAATCAAATACCCTTTCCCACCAAAACCACTGCTCCTAGTCTCCCTCATCTCAGTATATGGCAATTTTAGTTCCTTCCAGATCTTTGAACTATATCTTTGACTCTTTTCATTGTCTCACAACTCACATGCAATTATTCAGTAAATTCTATCAACTTTACCTTCAAAATGAATACAGAATACTACTTCATAATACCTTCACTACACCCACCCAAATCCAAACCACCATCATCTCTAGCCTAGATTATTGACATATCCCCCTAAATGAACTTTATGCTTCCTCTCTTGTCCCCTTACAGTCTGTCATCAACATAGCAGCCAGAATGATCCTGTTGAAATGTAAGCCATTATATGACTCTTCTCAAAATCCTCTAAGGACTTCCCATATTCCTATTATAAAAACCAAATCTCTTACAGTGGCCCAACATGAGCATTGCAGAACCACTCTTGTGTCATTCCTTAACATTCCCAGCCTCACACATTCTACTCTAGACACACTAGCTTCTCCACTGTTCCTCAAATTACCAAGTACATTCCTGATTACTGATATTGTATTTACCTAAAATACTTTCCCCAATAATCAGGTTGCTCCCTTATTTTTCTTCAAGTATCTGTCCAAATGTGACCTCTTCAGGGAGATTTTCTCTAGCTACTCTTTATAAAACAGGAAACCCAAACTCATCCCAGTATTCTCTTCACGTCATTCCTTGCTTTAGTACAGTCCATCACTCTTATCACCATTTGTCATATTATATTTTACTTGTTTATTTATTGGATGTATCTTCTCATTAGACTACAGGCTCCATTAAGGCAGAATTTAAATTTGGTCATGGCTATATCCCCAATACCTGCAAAAATTCTTGACACAGAGGAGGTACTCAAATATCCATTGGATGAATGAACTAATCCAGTTCATCAGCAATTCTTATCAATTATCTGTCTTCAAAATATATGCCCAGTTGGCTTCTTTTTCTCCAACCCACTGTTGCTACCTAAGTTTAAACCCATATCATTCTCACCTGAACCTATTCAGTAGTCCGTTACCTGGTCTTCCACCTCCATTCTCAGTCCCACCCCATACATTTTTCAGAGTGGTTCTCTCACAATGTATATCAGAACACATTCTCTCCTACATAAAACTCTCCAATGGCTTACCAGTGTTTTTAGGATCAAATTTAAACTCCTTCAAAGCCCTACATGATCTAGTTTCTGCCAAACTTTCCAAACTCATTTTATATCACTATTTTCAATGTTTTAAGTGTTTCCATTCCTTAGAAATAACCATCTCAGTGCTTTGCACATGCTGTTTTTTCTTCCAGGGTATCTTCTCTCTTGCCTCTCTTGTTTCAATTTGTCATCTTCTCAAGAAATATCTTCAACTTCCTATATAAGCAAGACACTTTTCATCATTGTCTCACAAAGAATCTTCCTCTTCTTCTTAGGATGTATTAAAATCTGTAATATTTACATTTTTATTTAATGCCTGCCACCTGCCCAGCTTCTTTAAGTTCTGTAAAGTCCTTGTTTGGAATACATTTGTTTTGTTCACCACTATATATCTAATGCTACATATATAATGTTTAGCAAAGTGTTTAGAATATATTGAATAAATAAACATGAAATGATTTTGTCTAAACCAATTAAATTTAAGTCTATGTTATTTGCTAATGTATATAACTAAGTTTCTCATAAGGTTTCCAGTTCTGAGGTTCAGCTCCAGATAATATCTTACAAACCTAAAGGAACTATAACTTTCTTATTCAACCCTGCTCTTTGCAGGTGGAGACCCTTCTGGGAAATAAGTGCAGTACTGGGTGTAACAAGCAGTCCAACTCTTAACTCTTCAGTCAGGGCCACTTTTGGGGTGGAGAAAAATATTTTAAAAATATGTATATGTCTCTTGTCTATAGAAACAATTTGATTTAAAAATGGGTTATAAGGGGCACCTGGGTGGCTCAGTGGGTTAAAAATGGGTTATAAACTATTGGGACTTTATCAAAACAAAAAGCTTCTGCACAGAAAAAGAAACAATCAACAAAACTAAAATGTAACCTACAGAATGGGAGAAGGTATTTGCAAATGACATATCTGACTAGGATTAGTATTCAAAATCTATGAAGAAAATACTCAGCACACAAAAAATGAATAATCATACTTAGCGAAATAAGTCAAGTGGAGAAAGACAACTATCATATGATCTCTCTGATATGAGGAAGTGGTGATGCAACATGGGGGCTTAAGTGGGTACGAGAAGAATAAATGAAAGAAGATGGGATTGGGAGGGAGACAAACTATAAGTGACTCTTAATCTCACAAAACAAACTGAGGGTTGCTGGGGGGAGGGGGTTTGGGAGAAGGGGGTGGGATTATGGACATTGGGGAGGGTATGTGCTTTGGTGAGTGCTGTGAAGTGTGTAAACCTGGTGATTCACAGACCTGTACCCCTGGGGATAAAAATATATGTTTATAAAAAATAAAAAATTATTTAAAAAAAATAAAAATGGTTGAAGACATGAATAGACATTTTTCTGAAAAAGATATTCAGATGGCCAACAGAGAAATAAAAAGATGCTCAACATCCCTCATCATCAGGGAAATTCAAATCAAAACTACAATGAGATATCACCTCACACCTGTCACCATGGCTAAAATCAACAATACAAGAAACAACAGGTGTTGGCAAGGATGTGCTTAAAGGGGTCCTCTCTTACACTATTGGTGGGAATGCAAATTGGTACAGCAACTCAGAAAAACAGTATGGAGTTTCCTCAAAAAAATTAAAAATAAAACAGCAATTACACTACTGTGTATTTACCCAAAGGTTGCAAAAATACTGATTTGAAGGGACCAATTCATCCTGATGTTCATAGCAGCATTATCTACAATAACCAAATTATGGAGAGAGTCCAAATGTCCATCAGCTGAAGAATGGATAAAGAAGAAATGGTATATACATATACAATGGACTATTAATCAGCCATATAAGAATGACATCTTGCCATCTGCAATGACATGGATGGAACCAGAGAATATTATGCTAAATGAAATAAGTCAGTCAGAGAAAGACAAATACCATATGATTTCACTTATCTGTGGAATTTAAGAAACAAAACAAATGAGCAAAGGGGGAAAAAGGAGAGTCAAACCAAGAAACAGAGTCTTATTACTATAGAAAATAAACTGATGGCTACTGGAGGAGAGGTGGGGGGTGGTAAAAGGATGAGTAAAATAGGTGATGGGGATTAAGGAGGGCATTTGTGATGAGCACTAGGTGTTATATGTAAGCACTAAATTCTACACCTGAAACTAATATTATGCTTTATGTTAACTAACTAGAATTTAAATAAAAACATGAAAAAAATGGATTATAAAATTAATGGGTCCATGTGAAGTATAGTGACTTATCAATAAAGATTTAGAATTATGGGTAGAAAATAGATACTTGTATATTTGTCTCTTGTCTAATGCATGCACATGAAGATTCTTCTTAATGTTTTGGCTCCATCTCTTCATGCGTTTTATTGTCAAATATGATGTTCTTGGTTAACTTTATATTGGCTACCATGAGAAAAACATAACAACACTATCATCCTTCACAGTGCCATGGCTCTTCGGAATCTTTGTATTGAAATGATGTAGATCTTCTTGCCTCTACAGTTCCTTAATACTATCTATTTAATGGTGATTACATCATTATTCATGATGCTGTTTCATCCATGGCCCACTCCCATTTAATGCTGGTTTCCAATTACTCCTTCAGAAATTGTTA
This sequence comes from Mustela putorius furo, assembly GCF_011764305.1. Lineage (NCBI taxonomy): Eukaryota > Metazoa > Chordata > Mammalia > Carnivora > Mustelidae > Mustela > Mustela putorius. The sequence continues at coordinate 21,182,005 of NW_025422048.1, read as the reverse complement.
CTGTGTTTTATTCATAAAGACCACAAATGGAAAGCTTGCCCATGGTAAGCAGTAAAATGTGAATGATGATTTGTCTCCTGGTTATGTTAAAATTTTACCATTTGAGGTTTCATGCCATAAATACAGAACAACATATCTTCTAACCACATCATCTTTTGAATACTTTAGGCCACCATTATTGCATTTATTGCATTCTTAGAATATGACTGCCTTCGGTTTGACTACATGCCTAATTTTCATATACCTCCATGAGCTGGGAGGATAAGCACAGGACCACTAGGAAGAGTGAGAAGAGTGGTTTCATTCATGCAATCCCTCATCTGAGATAGCTTAAGATCAACCTCAGAAACCATGACATCACCACATCATTCAGAGCCAAGAGAGGATATCAATAGGAAGAACTATTTTCCAGTGCACAGCAATAGTCTCAAAAGTCCTGAGAGGAAATAGGTGTGACCATCTACAGAGGACTTTGTGACACATTCCGTTGAGTCTGTGGAAAGAGATTGGGTGACTATCTTGGGTTCCAGCAGTGATGAAGGGGATCAAAAGATGCCTGTAGTTACTCTCACTGCCCTCTGGTAATATGGGAAGAAAGCTGATTCATGGTTAAAATGCAGGTGGTAGAGAACCAATGCTTAGGTCAACAGTGCTCTAAAGTCATCCTGCGTTCAATGTGTGTGAGAGTTGCCCCAAATCAACATTGAAGTACCAATCAGGCAGCCCAATCTTGACAATCCTGAGAAAAAAATACTTCAACAGCCAGAGGGAGCTGTTGGCTTCCAGGCCACCCTCTTATAATAGGGTTCCATTTAAAGATCTGTGAAAAGATTTCATGAGAATGAGCCTTGGAGCTTCTTGGGGCATCTGGTTGACTCCATGCCCAGAAAAGAGGAGTGGGTAGTGCCCTAAAGTAGAGAAATGAGAACTGATGTCCACACAGGTTAAAGCTTAATTTTCTCTATTCTTTGCCTCTCCCTATTTCCCAATGGCAATGATATTCTTCAGAGTGGCCAATTTCTTCAGCTAGTCCTTTGACTAGTATCCTAAAGCAAAGCCCAAATACTTTCACTGTCCCAGTTAATCAGTAAATAACAGCAATTCCCTGAATTTATATTCATTATGTACTATGCCTAAGAAACACTAACTAGTTTAGGGTTCAAGAGTACATACGTATTACAGATCTTTTATATTGTACTTTAGAAAATATGCCAAAGGTGCTAATGAAATAACGCAGTCACCAATATTTTCTTCTTTTCTAATTTCCATGTCTTCTTTTCAGCCCTCAATAGTTGGATGAGCAAAGATTCTTTGCTCACAAAGGGCTAAGGACATGGGGATGGTTTGGTGAAAGACATCTACTCCAGTTGAAAAAAGTATAAAAATAAAGCAAACAACTTGAAAAGCTTGGGCATCCCAATTAGATTGCTATCAAAGATCATTGCCTTCATGGTAAACTTATTTTTATAAAATGTTAAGATTAGCAGAAAATCAAGCTGTCCCTTTGAGTGCATTTTCCCCTCTTGTCTAAAGCCTGTGAATTAAAGCCACTATTTTTGGCAGATTTGAAAATAGGATGTGGGTATTAGAAAAGATGCGATGGTTTTTCTTCTTGAACCATTTGAAAGGAAGTGCTGAGGAAGGCATTATTTTTAGTGTGCTCTTTTAGCGACTTGGGAAGAATTCGAATGCTTTACTGCTTGTGAACACACAGGCCCCAGGGCCCTATATTCTTAGGGTAAAATGAGCTTTGGGACCTGAGAAGCCTCCACAGAGGCCTCTTTTATCGTTTTCAAACTTCCTCTGTGATTAAGATCCATCCCAGATTTCAGCAGTTAGGTAGGACAGACCCCCACATCTGCATATCTGCTGGCCAATTTCTCTTCTGCTTAGGGGTTCTCAGACAAGTGCTAGAATTGGGTGGTTTTACTCCTTTTGGGAATGAATTTTAAGGCTGATATCCAGAATCTATTATGATAAACACCTTAGGTCTGCTACACAATGGTCCTTTGAAAAGTGGTTTCTCATTTAGGCAAAGGCATTTGTGGCTTTAGAAAGTTTTTTTTTTCCTTCTTTACTTATTCTTTAATATACTATGAAGAGAGAAGAAAAACAGAGATCTTGTTTCAATACAGTCAGAATGGCTAAAATTAACAAGAGAGGAAACAACAAATGTTGGCAAGGATATGGAGACAGGGTAACCGTTTTATGCTATTAGTGGGAATACAAGCTGGTGCAGCTACTCTGGAAAACAGTATGGAGGTTCCTCAAGAAAATAAAAATAGACCTATCCTATGACCTAGCAACTGCACTACTAGGTATGTACTCCAAAGATATAAATGTAATAATCCAAAGAGGCACATGCACCTCAATGTTATAGCAGCAATATCCATAATAGCCAAACTATGGAAAGAGCTGAGATGCTCATCAACTGATGAATGGATAAAGAATATGTGGTATACATATACAATAGAATATTACTCAGCCATTATAAAGGATGACTACTTATCATTTGCATCAATGTGGATAAAACTGGAGTGTATTATGCTGAATGAAATAAGTCAATCAAAAAAGATAATTATCATATGGCTTCACTCATATGAGGAATATAAGAAACAGCACAGAAGATCATAGGGGAAAGGAAGGAAAACTGAATGGGAAGTAATCAGAGAGGTAGACATACCATGAGAGACTCTTAACCATAGGAAACAAACTGAGGGTTGCTGGAGGGAAGATGGGTAGGGAGATTGGGTAATTGGGTAATACACACTAAAGAAGGCATGTGATATGATGAGTACTGGGTGTTATATGCAACTGAGGAATTACTGAACCCCATTTCTGAAACTACTTATGTACTATATATTGGCTAATGAAATTTAAACTAAAAAAAAAAAAAAAAAGAAATGAAGGAAGGATAGCAGGGTGGTTAGGGAGGAGGATAGGTCTATACTTTCTTATAGAGGTAACTGGATGCTGTAAAAATAAACAGTCAGAAAAGGAGGGAAATTTTACATTTCACATGAGTTTCTATACCTCACATGTGAGTCAAAGATAATAAGAGGTAACTTTGATTTCCTTAGGAAGGCAAATACAGCAGCAAATTTCTATAAAGGACTATTCAGAGATGAAAATGGTAACTGTGTTTCATTAAAGGACAGTAGAATTCACTAATCTATGATTAAATTTCAATTAGGATAACCAATGGGTTTCTGATCTGATTGAATCATAAATTGAAAAGATCAGCTTTCCTCCCTACAACTCTTAATTTTTTTTTCTAGAATATGTCTACACAGATACTGAGTTACTGTTTGCAAGGGCAATCAAAATAAGCCACAGCCCTTTCTACCTGTGATGCAGTGCCACAACAAAAACTGTAGAATATTTGGTTGTATGTGTATACAAGACCCAAGTTTTATTCCTTTTTCCAAATTAATGGTAATCTCATCCCCTTTGCCAGTTGTATAGCAGGATGGGTAGAAAAGTCAAGGCTACATCTCAGCCTAAGCAATGTGGCTTTTGTCCTCGCCTCTCCAATAAAGCAGCTCTGGGAAAGGTTCTTGGTGTCCTAATTTCCAGTTCAGCTGGACCTCTCAAGTGCATTTGAGATTACTTCCCTCTCCCCCCTTGAAACTCTCATTCCTTAGCTCTGATAACACCCACCCTTAATTTTGTTTACTTCATGCCTTTGACTATTCTTACTATGTTTTCCTACTTTGTTCATCTTCCTCTGCCTACACTTTAAATACATTGAGGGATTCTGTTTTCAGTCCTCTTTTCTTATAGTTTTGCATGTTCCTTTTAGATAATGTCTTCTAACACTATTTCATCTACTATATTTTATCAAGAACCACGTAGTCCCATTTGTTTGCTGAATCAACAGCTAGATAGAGATACAGATACATCATTAAAACATACAAACTTGACAAAACTTCCAAAAATGGACTCAGTGCCCCCCCATACGCATACACAAATAAAACAAAACAAAACCCCACACTTTGGTAATCCCAATTTCAGTTAAAGATATCACCATTCCCTCCAACTAGTCAGAATTCTCTACGATTCTACCTTTGGCCGTAATTGTTCTTACCCCATGGATCAAAAACTAAGAAGAAAATCCTCTAAATTCCATTGAACTCCATTCCCTCAGACTTTCCTCATCTCCTTGTTAAAGAAAAGATGATTCTGACCCTTGTCAGTATAGTAAGGAAAACTTTATTCCAAACTACTGTAATTGCAGTATTGGGGAAAGATAGGACTCAACTCCAAATACAGCAAATACAGCTGGGATTTTCTAGCTATGAGCAGAGTGAGGGGCTCAATGGATGGAAACTACTAAAACAAGACATCAAGTGTAGAGGAAAGTCTTGCTGAAGGCAGGTGAGGGCAACCATGTACCAAGGGTGAGAGATTCTCTCTAAACTGATTTAGCAGAATTCCTGTTAAAACCAGATTCAACAGGGGTAGACATAGAAGTCCAAGAATTAAAGCCTAGTCAACAATAGGACTCAGAGGAGCCTAAAGTTTGGCAAAGGATAGAGTCTTTGTCACTCTGCCCCAATTTTGCCCAGACTCTTGTTATCTCTTTCCTTAATTATTGTACCAGTCTCCTAAACATGCACTCTACCTCTACTCTCTAATCCCTAAAATCTCTACTCCTCTCTCTAAGCAGAGTATATATATCTGATCAAGTCACTCCCCTTCTCAAGAATCCAAGTTCAACAAGTCCCCACTGCCTACATATACAATTTTATTTCCTTTACATAAAAACAATAGTTACAACTTATTGAGCACTTACTATGTCTTAGGTCTTATGCCAAGCACTTGAGAATCATACTTAACTTAATCTTGCTATAATTTCATGATACAATTATTATTCCTATTTTACATTTGAGAACCAAAGATACAGAGAGATTAAATAACTTGTCTGAAGCCACATAGATAATAAGTGGCAGAACCCAAATTTGAACTTACTCTATAAGTTCAAATAAGAACTTATAGAACTTATTCTATAAGTTATATAACTTATAAGAACTTATTCTTTTTTTTAAATTTTTTATTTTTTATAAACATATATTTTTATCCCCAGGGATACAGGTCAAGAACTTATTCTATAAGATCCAGAGCCACAGGGTTATATAGCTGTTTTCTTCACCACCTCCCCTAACCTGTCTTTCCACCTTCACTGTCATGATGCTCCCTTCATATTCTCAGCACTTCCAGACATGCAAACTACTCACTCTTTTTAAAGGACACAATATATCCATATTTCACGTTTCTGTGTCTTCATACCTGATATTCCTCTGCCTACATTTTATTTTTTTAATTTCAGGTACTTGAAGAATTTCTACTCATCCTCCCAAATCTAGCTCAAGAGTCAGGACCATTGTGTAGACCTGTCCGACCTTCCCAGTTAAGTCATTCCCTTCTGTGTTGGACCATACTGCCTTTTATAAAGAGAATGGAAGCTCAATGAGGAAGGAAACTGTCTCCTTTATTCACTGGTATCTAGGACAGTGCCTGACATATGGTAGGCAGTCAATAACTATGTGTTGCATGAACTAATTAGGAATACCTTTCTCATAACACAACAGTACATTGAAATTATTTTACCACTGTCCATCTCTCATATTGTACTATAAGCTTCTAAACTGGAACTACATTTTATAATTGTCATACTTATTGCTCCTAATGCAATGTCTAACTCATAGTAGGCATGCATTAAATATTTATTAAAAGAATCAATGTCTAAAATTCATACCATGAAGAATCATTCCTTGGAAAACGGTTTTATGGTTTTAAAATGTTCCTTTTCAAATGCAAATATGCCTGAGGGAAAGGAGAAAAGCCACACTTTGGCAATTATCAGGCATTAGAACCTTAGCAGAAATTAATTTACCAGATTGATTTCTAACATGGTGGGAAACTTGGATAGGACAAAATATCATGCAGTACATACAACAGATCCATAACCAGGGACATGGTAGAGGCCCCTGAGCTGTCTAAGTGTTGCCTACAAGTACTCAGAAGAAGAAAGGCCAGTGTGCTTGTAAATGTCTCTCTGTATATGGTGTCTGAAAGTGGAAAGTGAAGCAATAGTCAAATTGGTTGCTAGTTGGATGAGGAAAAAGTTGGGAAATCCACAGATGGAAAAAATTCTCCTAAGATTTTACCATTCTGAAAAGACAACTCTTATATGAAAACACATAGACAGCACTCACTGAATAACAGATATTAAGTGGATATTCTGAATGGAGAGTAAAGTATCTCCATTTTGCTTAGCTGGCTCTGGATAAGGCTTTGTGTCACTTTAGGCTCTGCAGATGGTGAGCACTCAGGTCTGTGATTGTTGGCAAGGGCCCAGACACTGCTTGAAACCAAAGGGCCACTGATACAGTCCCTACTCCATAGAAAATGCATATCAAAAAAGCCTAACTTGACATTTACATTCCTTAATGAGCATCTGAAGTTCTTTAGCTGGAGGAAAAGAAAATGGATGGAAAAACTTGGGTTTCAGCATGTGCAAGAATTAGATTTATCTGATTACACAGTTTTTCATCCAGAGTTAAAACCACTTAATGGGTCTGTTTTCAAAGCTTCTGTTCATTGATTTTAGGCAGAAGTAGCTTTCTAAGGTTCTTTGCAAGATTTAGCTTATTTATGCCTCAAGCAGACTGGAGTATAAAGTTTCTGAGGAAGAGAACAAATAACCACACAATTCACAGAGGCCTAAATACATGGGCCATGGAGTAAAAACTCAAGAACTTTCAAGTTGTTGTATGAAGAAATTTGGGCTGTCATTACTTCTAGACCACAGGGAACCAGGACTAATTCCAAGTACTCTGAAAAACAGAATCAGGTCTTCACCTCAGTGAAATCAGCAGCAGTTGTATGTCTTGCTGGTTTAATTTGACATCCTATAAGCCTTTCCTTACCTTCCTTTCTCTATTCTAGAGCTTCCAATTCTCATCATTAAGTCAACTGGGGTGATAAGTGAAATGGAAAAATCCCTGGGAGTATGAAGACATTAACTTCTTATTAGACTTAACTACCTTAGCACCAATTCACTTAATAGCTACCAGGGGAACACACTGGGAATAAGAGAGTAAGGCCTTGGAGGCAAAGAATCAGTGTTAGAATAAAGGAAGGGAAAGGTGTAGAACAGAGCCTGGCCAGAGTTGGAACCAGGGTTGGTTATAGTAACCAACTATAACCAGCAGCCCTGGTTAAAAAGGAAGAGGCTGGGGCGCCTGGGTGGCTGAGTGGGTTAAGCCGCTGCCTTCGGCTCAGGTCATGATCTCAGGGTCCTAGGATCGAGTCCCGCATCGGGCTTTCTGCTCAGCAGAGAGGCTGCTTCCTCCTCTCTCTCTCTGCCCGCCTCTCTGCCTACTTGTGATCTCTGTCTGTCAAATAAATAAATAAAATCTTTTTAAAAAAATTTAAAAAAAAATAAAAAAGGAAGAGGCACATATACACTATGGAGTATTATGCCTCCATCAGAAAGGATGAATACCCAACTTCTGTAGCAACATGGACGGGACTGGAAGAGATTATGCAGAGTGGAATAAGTCAAGCAGAGAGAGTCAAGTATCATATGGTTTCACTTATTTGTGGAGCATAACAAATAGCATGGAGGACATGGGGAGTTAGAGAGGAGAAGGGAGTTGGGGGAAATTGGAAGGGGAGGTGAATCATGAGAGACTATGGACTCTGAAAAACAATCTGAGGGGTTTGAAGTGGCGGGGGGGTGGGAGGTTGGGGTACCAGGTGGTGGGTATTATAGAGGGCACAGATTGCATGGAGCACTGGGTGTGGTGAAAAAATAATGAATACTGTTATGCTGAAAATAAATAAGTTTAATTTAAAAAAAAGAAAGAAAGAAAGACAGCTACCCCTGAAAAAAAAATTATGTGTTATATACAACAATTAGGTGATGTTATGTAAACAGTGAATGTTTTATTAACAATTGCCAAAGAGCATCTTGAATCAATAAAATCATGACATATTAAATATGAAAAAAAAGAGAAAAAAAAGAAAAGAAATGCATAGGGACTTAAGGGGAGAACTAAAAGAAGACAGATCTTTATAAGCCTTGGGAGGAGTAGATGATGAACACATGTCAGATGCTCTCTAGTGGTCATTATTCTTATTAAAAGAGCATAAGTCCAAAATACCAGCCCATAATTAGAGACCCCAACCAGAGTCACAGGCAAGGAGCAGTTGTAGGGTTCCTATGACAGAACATCCTAAGTAAGACTTTATCGGACTTTCTTTTTCCTGCTTTGTTCCCTGTTCCACTACACCCCCAGTTCTTTCTCTTAGAAGTTAGGATCACATCCCTATGAATGACTATATGGATTTGCTCTCTAGAGTAGAACTACAGAGAGTGCAAGTGCCTTAACAAGGTTCTCTATAACATGTACACTCATTTCTTCTTTATTCCTCTTTATTCTCATTCTTACATTTTATCCTCTAGGTACGCTGAATTGTTCATAGTCCTCACATACTGTCTTGTGTCCCTGTGCCTTAGTTCAAGTTGTTCCATATGCTTAGGAACACTTCATTCATGCAGCAAATAATTGAGAATGTCTGCCAGCACCGTTTCAGATTCTGAGTAGACAGCAGTGTACATAACAGATAGAATTCACTTACCTTTGTGGCTGGCATTTATATTCTAGTTGAGGGATTGAAAATAAATGTGTAAATGAAACAAAAAAATACAAAGACAGATTGTGACAAGTGCTAGAAAAAATGAAGAAAGAGTAATGAAATAGAAAATAAGGTATTATTTTCAACAAGGTAGACAAGAAAGTCCTCTCTAAAAGGTGTCTTATGATGTATTATTAGTATTTCTATCCTGCCCATTCTTCAGGTGTCTGTATCAGTCTTTACCTCTCCAGGAAGCCTGCTCTGAATCACCAGGTCAGGATAAATACTTCTCTTCTGGGCTCTCACAGCACCAACTATACCCTGCACACCGTGCCTGACTCATAATAGGCACCCAGTAGAGTAAGGGTTCCTAAGCAGGGAACTATGGACCTTAAAGGAATCTACAGGAAGACTAACTTGCATTCGAATGTTAGTACACATGTGCATTCATGTGTTTTTCTAGAGCAAGTGTTCAGATATTTTATCATATTCTCAAAGAATAAATGACCTCATGAAAAGGTAAAACCTACTGCTGAGTTGATGGTCAGTGAGCCATCAAATTTCACTGCCTCCTTGTAAGTACTACATTAGCTCTCCTTGGATGAGCTCTGTCTCAGAGGTATGTAGGCTTTATGCTGAATTAGTACCCACACTAATTCATTTCTTTAATGTATTCAATTCCCTTTCATTAAGTGGCAAAAATATACTAGGCGCTATGTTAAGCACAGTGGGGACTAAAGGGATGAGGTCCAAATATAGAGCAGAGCAAAGGCCTCAAGCCATTTCCTCACATGTATCTATTCTCCCCTATTTGGTCACAAATTCCTGTAAAGACAGAATCCCTCGCTGTGCTTTCTTCTATATCTCCCTTTAGTTCTTAATGTGAACTCCTATGTAAATGGTCCTCAGTAAAGAGCTATTCATTTCTTGGTCATTTTTGTCAGAATGACAGGGTAGTGAGCTAAATTCTATCATATCCAGTTAATAATAAGGCTGCGTGTACTTTCAGCAATGTGGTTACATATGATTTATGAACAATAGCAATAGCTCAAAACACACAAATCCTCCTGAATTAATGTTGTGATCTCCTTCTGAATTGGAATAGTGGTACCCATGCTATGTTCTATGGGAAAATGAGTAAGTCTCCTGGGAGAGAAATAAAATAGCCATAGAAACATATCTTAGGGCTAATTTTTTTCCCACCAGAGAACACAACACAGACAAAGGGCACATAATTCAGAAAGCAGCAGATTATTCAAACTAAGGACAGCCTGATGAGGGAGGACTCAACATCCAGAAACAGGAAGAAGGTGGAAAAGGGAGGAGGTAAAAGGCAGAAAGAAGCAGGAATAGCACACTTGTGTTGCTGGTGTCCACTGGATATCTTTTGGTCTCTTCCAATGGGAAATAGTTTGATTTTAGTCAGTTGAAACTGTCTCTGAAGCGATAATTCTAAATTCTTCTCTGACCAATTCTTTTCTAACATTCTGGGTCATACCTAGATGAAAAAGCAAATTACTTCCTTCAGCTGTGAGTAGTCTTCCTTAGAAGAATAACTGGAACCATGTCTCAAAATAGTTACCATTTTTTTCTGGACCCTATTAAAAAATCATTTTTATCCTCTCTGTTTTGTTAAAGGGCCAGTGGGGGAAACCAAGAAAAGGGATATTTTAGAGTTGCTCTTTATAGGAATAAGTCTTTGCCAAATTAGATTATTTAGGATTAGGATTAATCTGAATCTGTGCAAAGTCTACCTTTCCAAGAAAGATTAAAGAAGAAGAACTCTATCAAGTATTAAATGTAAAATAACTGCTAATAAACTGCTTTAGTAAAAAGACTCCCTTGGACCAGTTTTAATTAAGATATTATTTGTAGGAAGGTAGATGTAAAAAAAAAAAGGCTATCCAAGAACTCTTTTATAAAAAGAAATCAGTTTCTTAAGTAGACTTGACATTCCTCCTATAATTTTGTTTTACTATCTATCCAAAGATAATCAAAATCCAATGTTTTACAAATGATCTTAAAATCTGAATTTTCAAGGGGGGCATATTAAAATGAGCACTATGGTGTATGCCTGAAAAGGAACATGGGACCCTAAATCTTCAAGAGAGCCATAAGCATCTGTGGAAAACCAAACTTCACATGGATGGCAACATCTCACACAGGCTTCTATAGCATAAGATCCACATACAAGGAACGGATGTGGCGAATGTTCCAAACTGACAAAGGTCTCCCTACAGATCCACATAGATTTCCAAACATAATCGCTGGTCTAGAATAAAACATCCCATCTGTAGACATTTTAGTTTTTTAAACACATCAATCATACTTATTTTAAAGTCTGTATCTGATAAATCCATTATCTGGGGCCCCTGTGGATCTGTTTCTATTATCTGTGGTTTATGTTCATTTTTGGTCATGGGGTCTTATTATCTCTTTCTACGACTCATTATTTTTGACTGAATGTCTAAGACATCATGTGTGAAAAATTATAAAATTGATTTGAGGTTTTAGATGATATTGTCTCCTCCAGAGACAATTTACATTTGTTTTTGGCAAGCATTAATAGTCCAAGGGCACTAACAACCCCAGATCATTTTAACTCATTCAGATATTAAAATAACTAGATGTTAGGCTTCAGTCTTTTTAGAGGCTAGTCCATCTCCAGTTTTCTCTTACACCTACAATGTTGCCCTTCAGCGTCCCAATCCAAAACTGAAGCTGTACCAGACACCCTTCTCTTTGATGGGTCCTGACTTTCAATTCTGTCCCTCAGACCCTGGGAATTATAGGTTCTCCTCAGTTTCTTAGTCTCTTAGCTGCACTTTTGGAATCGTGAAATATGCTAATGAGAAATGTGACACAAAATGTGGCACCTCTCTGAGATTCTCTGTTCTTTTGGTGTTGGTCTACTAATTCTTCCCTTGTTTAATCTTAAAATTAATATTATTTATACTTTGAACAACTTTTTGTTGTTCTCATTTGCAAGTTTGGTCCAAATCAGTAGGACTGACTTATTCATTAGACACAGTAGAAATTATGCCTAAGACCCACAATATTTTTAGGGGCCCATAAAAAAGTTTTAATTTCCTTTTTTAAAAATGATTTTACTTATTTATTTGACAGAGAGAGATCACAAGTAGGCAGAGAGGCAGGCAGAGAGAGGGGGAAGCAGGCTCCCTGCCGAGCAGAGAGCCCGTCGTGGGGCTTGATCCTAGGACCCTGAGATCATGACCTGAACCAAAGGCAGAGGCTTAACTCACTGAGCCACCCAGATGCCCCTTAATTTATTTTAAAATCAAAACAAAAAAAAATAAACTTTTAGGTTCGAGAAAATGTTTTCATATGCAATGTTAATATGTTAATTTTTATAATTCAGTTATAAAATATAATTTTTAAAAATTTTTTAATGGAGGAAAGAGTTCATAAAGACAAAGGTGCCTAAAAGCCATAATGTGGCCCTAAAAGCTAGTAGTCTTCCATTGCTGAAAGCAAAAGTTCTCTAGAGGTATTTTAAAGGCATTAATACTATTGTAATCTCATCTGCATAATATTTTACACTTTGCAAAGTGCTTTCCCATCCACCATCTTGAGATTTCCAAGAATTTGGTACGCTAAGTGAGACAGGTATTAGTTTACCATTGAGGGAAATAAGACACAGAGAGTTTAAGAGACTTGCTTAAAGTCACACAACATATCAGTAATAGACACAAGATAGAAGCCCATATCTGGAGCTAAACAGCATTCCAGAAATGCGTCATACAATAGAATCACAGAACCTGTGAATATTCTGAGAATAATTATGATATGAAAACCCATTATCAAAAACTCATGAAAATACTTCCTTACACCAATAAACATACTGTTCTAGGAGTCATAAGATCTGAGTTCTAATCCTGACTCAGCATTAACTTATTGTTTGACCTTGAACAAGTCATGTTTTGGTCCTGGCCCTCTGTCTAAAATAAAGCCTTTGGAGAGATCAATGTGAAATTCCCTAACAGTTCCATTTTTTTAAATTATTCAATAAACCTAAAATGGCCAAACACTTAGCCTGGAATTTGTTTCAAAGAATGCCAGGAATTAAAAAACCAATCATGATTCTCTAAATGAATATAAATAGTCTACCACATAAAAGCCAAAAGTACCCAGTCCCCTTTACGTAACAAACTAAAGCATATGGGGGAAAGAACCCTAACAATGAAACAAGACAATGTCAGATAAATGCCACTTCCCCTATTATCTGCAGGGTCTCAGAGACAAATCAGTAAGTGTGGAGTCAGGTCCTTGTCCACAGTGCCACTGTCTTTATTAATATTGCTTCTTTCGATTCCATTAATATTGCAAATACCAACAAAAAATTTGTGTCTAAACCCTCTTTTTTTTTTTTTTTTTTTTTTTTTTTTTGCTAAGAGATGACTGTTTAAAAGCAGGGAGTTATACTTGTCTGAACCCTATACACTTGGATTCTAGAATAATCCTCAACAGCAAAGTAATTTCCTAGCTAGATCACTGAGTTACTTAGATCACATTTATCTAGGGAGAACAGAGTATACAAGTAGAAAGAAAGTTCAGGGGACCAGGCTTTAACTGGTGCTGTTTCAGGTGATAGTCACATTTAGTTCCCTTCAGACCTATATAATGCCTATATTCAGAAGGTAGGGAAATAACCCTCCTCTGGGAGTTAGAACACAGGGTTTAGGGACTACTCTGGCATAGACACTCATTGTATATGTCTAGTAAACCCCTTCCCTCTCTGGACCTCAGTCTCCTGTTTACATACAAACATGGGGTTAGATTAATGATTTCTAAGATTCCTTTCAGTTCTAAACATTCAAAATTCTATTCTCAATCGATTTTGCAATGTATGGGTTCTTTATAATGTTTCTCATTTTCTATGCCACCAGAATTGTTTTTTCTACCTGTCCCTTGGCTTTACTGGGTGCCACTGTGTGACATCAGGATGCTAACATTGCTAACATAGACTCCCTGACATTTTGCCAGTGGTACTGCCCACATGGGTGGATAAAAGGATTTTAAGAGCATCATCTACTGACAAGTCAAGATCTCTGGGAAGACTGGGGTGAGGGTGGAGGAAGGAAGGGGAAAACCTCAAGATGTAACATACAAGCCACACATTTTCCTTTCACACCTTCAAAGCCTTGCTTTGTGAGGAACAGAATGCTACTGGAGTACCTGGTATCCCCTTTTCTGTGAAAACATTTTCTTTCCATGGTGATGGCACTTCATCTTCTGTAAGAATCAGACAGCATGGGTTGTCCACTGCCATGGCAGAGAATGGCACCTGTAACCAGAATGGAGATGCCCAAGTAATACACATAAAGAGTAGGCTCAGCAACTACTAATGGGGCTACAGTGCTGAGGTACACTACTGAGACAGGGCATTGGAAGAAGAGGGTGGTAGGGAGGAAAGGCTAGAAGGAGGAAAATAGCAAAAGTAAGAAGAAAAAAGAAAATTGTATAAAGAAATATAAAAACAAATAAACTGATACTCTACTAATAAAATTAATACCTCTTTATGTTTATATTGAGATTAATGTAATTATGTAATTTTGGAGACCAGAAAATTTATTGTGAGTCATATTAAAAGTATTTAAAATTATGACAGGAAAGTAATTCATTCATTTCTTGCATACAACGTTAGATCACATGTTATTCTCTTTCATATTTTCAACTAACTGCTACTGTCACTTTAAGCAACTTGCAGTTCTGAAGATTGGTGGCAAAGCCTCAAAGCCTCCTGCAACTTGTATATGTATTGCAAAAATACTCAACGGATATATGTTAAACCTAGTAAGGGGTTATTTTTATTTTCTTTCAAGACCTATGTCTCCTTTGGATGAACTAAAGCCAATAACATGGGTTCACGGTTGTAAACCTGAGTTAATTGTTCCCACACTTCCAAACTGTCCAGTGCTAAAGCAATACACAATATAGCATGATTCCTTGGGCAGCTACCAGGTTGTTCTACCCCTCAAACCAATTCTGCTTCCAGAGAATTCCATGCAATTACCTCCATTGCATGACCCTTTTCTGAATGGACAGTCTAAAGAGCATGTGCTTTGGACAGAAATAGACTTGGGGTTGAATCCAGACCCTGTAACAATTTAGCTGTGTAGTATTAGGTAAATTAGGGAACATTACCATGTTGGGTCCTTGAGACCATTAAATTAAATAATGAGTATAAAGCCCCTAGCACAGAGTAGGTATTTAAGCAATGCTAGATGTCATTATATTCATTAGAACATTAACAATAATGATAACTGCTATTGACGTTATTATAATTGTTACAGATATCCTCCTACCAGCTTAGTTCAGCTCATTCCTACAGCCAGCAGTTAGGTTAGCCCCCAAGCCTCTGCCTCACCAAATGGCCACTGCTAGTTCCCAGATACCCTCCCCCTGCCTGTCCTGGTACTACCCACTATGTCCTCTAGGAATCTGTTCTGACAAACAAGCAGGCTGCAAGCCAGAATTCGACAGTAGGCTAATGGCCCTACCAGCTGCAGTACCTAATCCCAAGGAGGAAAGGAAAAGTGAGAGCACCAAATATATCAATGGCCCATGTCTGGCCAGCTCATGAAAATCATCAATTAAGAATGGAGGATGCTTTGTGTGCTCATATCTTCTTATTTATGGGAATGATAGTTGCGATGTAGCATATCACTCTTAATTGCTTCAGCCCCTCAGTTATCTGCAAGGGAAAGGAGGGAGCATGGCCTGCTGCAAGGCAAGATCTGTAATTGATGGTCACCTGAACAACATTGATCATTTCTTGCATTAAGCAGGAGCAATTAAAAGGAAAGTTCCGCTGGAAACAGGCAGGTGCTACATCAGGTTGGATTCCCTTTCACATTTAAGAACTTAAATCTAGCCCTGCAACTTGGGAAGGCATTATCTGATATACTTATGGGCAGGGCCATACTCACTTGGGAGAAGGTGGGCAACCATCCGTGGGCCCTAGGTCTAAAGGTTCTTGACCCTTAGTAAATCTTGAGTCTTAAGGTTTTATCTCAAATCATGCCTTTGGAAAGAGTTGCTGAGAAATAGGAGATGTGAGAAATATGAGGTGACATATTCAAATGCCCCCCTACTAAGTCCTCCAAAGCTAACATGTCAGGTTTTTAAATAAACTCTTACCTGTCACAGTAACCTATATTAAGACATTAAAGGCTCATAACCAGAACCTCAAACAAGCAACATATTCTTAACATTTCAGTTCCCTACCTGACTGACATTCTGTCCCTACTTGCAACTGTTTGATACATCATGATTCCCTGCGCCAATCTGACACCTCTTCCTTAACCTTTTCCATCACTGCCACCTCCTCTCCCATTGGTCCTGGGCCTTTTTCCTGCCCCATTATACACAAGTATGTGGCAATAGATAGCACTGGGTGTTGGGCTGAAGTGCATACGTTTTCCTTATAGAGTTCTTTTAGCATCTGTCACAGAGCTACTGTTTCCCTCCTAGGGCTGTGAGCCTCTTGAGGGCAGGAAGCATGGGTTACATAGTATCCACTACAAAAGTTTGTTGTAAGCATTACTGGTAAAGAAAAGACTTAATATAAGCACTTCTTAGTGCCCAGCATGGAGCAAGTACTCTAAAAGTTTTAGTAGCATCATCATCATTCTCACCCCATATCACTTTCCCATCACCTTACACAATACCTGGCATAGGAAAGGCACTAAATATGTATCTCTAGGTCAAAAATTACTCATCTAAAACCTTTGAGTCCATAAGTACTTCAGAATTTGAAGTACTTCCACCCCAGCAAGATTGGGAACAACATCCCATAACCAAACACATTAATATACCTCTAGTGAAACAAAGATATATTCACTCTAAATTGGAATAATGAAGAATATAAAAGCCCCCATAAATCAGACCAGGAAAGATTTTACTATCAAATGAGTTTGGGTATCAATTTAAAAACAGACACACACACACACACACACACACACACACACGGCTTAGTTTTCAGACCTCAAATTTTGGAATTGTGGATAATAGATTGTGGACCTTTATTAAATAGAAATGGGGGCACCTGGGTGGCTCAGCTGGTTAAGCATCCAACTTTGCCTCGGGTGTGATCTCAGGTTCTGGTATGATCTCGGGTTCATGGGATCAGGCTCCACATCGGGCTCTGAGCTCAGCAAGGAGTCTGCTTCTCCCTCTCCCTCATTCTCTCTCTCTGCCCCTCCCCCTGATTTTGTGCTCTCTTTCTCATATAAATAAAATCTTTAAAAGAAGGAAGGGAAAGAAAAGAAGGGCAGGGAAAGGGAAGGGAAGGAAAGGAAGAAAGAGGGAATGGAAGAAAGGGAGGGAGGGAAGGAAAGGGGAGGAAAGAAGGAAAAAAGGAAAAAAACGAGTGAAGGACAGTCTTTCAGCACCCCTTTCAGAGTAAGGAGACATTAACTACCCTCCTTTAACTCTTTGGGCAAGTTTGCCTTCTGTGTCTTACATCAAAATTGAACAATTACTCTATGGTAATGGGCACACCTTGTACAAAATAACTTCTTTTAAAAGATTTATATATTTATTTTAGAGAGCGTGCCTGCGCTATTGAGGGAGGAGGAGAAAGGGAAAGAGAAAGAATCTCATGCAGCCTCCCAGCTGAGAGTGGAGCTTGACACAGAGCTAAATCTAAGGACCCTGATCAGGATAATGACTTGAGCCAAAATTAAAAGACACTTAACTGACGGAGCCAACCAAGCACCCCTGTGCAAAATAATTTCTAAGGAAGCCAGTTCTTCTCCCCTACCCCACTCACTAAGCTTCTAATAGTACATAGGCAATGTACAGTGGGTACATTTGTAGAGCTAACAACTCTGACATCCACAGGACTGTGTCCTTAAGCAAATGCTTTTACCTCTCTCAGTTCCAATTAAACTAAGAAAGGGTACATCTAGAGGTAAATACTAATATTTAGTGAGAACCTGGCAGGTATGAATCTTTTTTTCTTAATCACATATGCAATTTTCATTATGTTACGCAGGGTATGAATCTTGCCTATAGTAGCCCTTTCCCCTCTGTTGTGAGAGAGACAGTTGAGAGAACGGGGTAGGGAGAATATTGGAACAAACCAAAGTGTTAACTACACACACACACACACACACACACACACACACACACTGAAGGTATTAATGCTGTAACAAATTGCAAACCTGATGCCTCTGCCCATCTCACTACTAGCATTTTGTACCACAGCAGCTGCAGTAGGGACAGAGTGTGAAATTCAGAACTAAAAGAAGAAACCAGGGAGATGGAAGCACAGAAGTGTGAGGGAGAAGCAAGGGCCACTTAATTGCAGAGATCAAGTTGCTATATTTTACTCCTAGCGGAGAATGTAAATGATGCCATCATCAACTATTCTTTGGCAGTATTTCTTAGTATTCAGAGTACAGTTGTGTAGTCTGAAAACAATTTAAATTGAACAAAAACTAGTGCTGCTTTGACTGATTCTAATATTGGATTCTTCCCTTACCCTCCCCACAAACACAGTCTCTTGTATGAATAATACACAGTGAGTCAATCTGGTATATCTTGATAGTTGAATAAGCTCTTTGATTTTTGAATTATTTTGAGATTAACTGAATTTGAAATGTGGGCTCTTTGCAGTACCTTGCTGGCACAAAAAGATGAGCTTTGTTATTGACAGAGAAGACTTGCACATGTTATTTTTTTTTTTTATCAGTATTTGCCTGTGCTGAACCCATGTTCACTTCAGCCTGGCCTGCCTGCCTGGATGGGCACTGAGAGGCCAGGTTCAAAAGTGCAATTTACAATATACTCTCTTAACTCCTGTGAACTGCCATGCAGAATGGGGTGACTGCTGCCTGGGGAACCAGACACATATTTCTTGCCACAATCAAGGAATATTGTCCATTATATTAGGGTTTTTGAGAACTTGCATAATATCCCAAATGAATAAAAGCTGTCATCCAAGGATTATATTATAGGTAAATTGAATCAGAATATCCCTGGAGCTGTTCAAGAGTTTGTATGTAAGCCCTATAATCCTGTCCTTGGTCCTTAAAAAAACCTAGTAATTTCATCAGCCTTATGGCCTTAGTCTGTGGACTCCAAGGTAATCAAACATCCTCTATATCCTTTATTCCCATAGTAGCTCCGAAGCTTTCTCCTCTCTCCTTTTCTCCCTGTATTTATTTTCTTTTTAAAAATTTTTATTTAATTTCTTTTCAGTGTAACAAATTTCATTGTTTATGCACCACACCCAGTGCTCCATGCAATACATGCCCTCCATAAAACCCACCACCAGACTCCCCCAACCTCCCACCCCCCTCCCTTTCAAAATCCTCAGATTGTCTCCCTGTATTTATTTTCTTAACCCCAAGACTCTGCTACCTATTTAAAATGATTATGTATCCAAACACACTGCCACCCTACTATCCCTCCTCCCTTTTTACTTGCTCCTAATTTTGATATTCTTTTATTTTTATTCTTTCTAGGCCAGTTTGTCCTAGCCTATTCTTTCCTTCAGGTTTTCTTTACCTTATTTCCCTTGATTTATCATCTTCTACTTACCCCATAGCAAAAAGCTAACCTGGCCAGTCCTACAGTGACTATAACACAATACATAATGAAAGCACCCATGAGTAAGCACAATGACTAGCTGGTCCATTCACCAACTGGCTAGGAATCCTGCCTTAATACATAGATAAATGATTTTAAATAACCATGCAGTAATTTGCAGGTTACTGCTTCTGAAGTATTTGTACTTCTTGCATTTCTGTTATACAGGGTAAAGTTTATACACCAAGTGTTTATAGAACCATCAGCCTGAGGACACAATAGCACTAATTAATTAATTAATTAATTAATGGATAAATAAATAAATAGTAAAAGCCAACAGGCTTCACAAAGGCCCCTTGGGAAATAAGCTAGCAATCAGGCAATCCTTGAGCATGATGATAAGCAAGAGGGAGGCTCAATTAAAAACACAAGAATCCCAATACCTACTGAAACGCTAGCCCTTCCAGATTTCTCTCTTTCAGGGTCAGGAAGAGTAGTGAGTCCCCTGGGCAACTGACAAACAGCAACCTTCCTACACATTCTGACAGGACATCTGTGCCATCATGGCTACCCAGTCAATGTGCACACCACTGTGAAATGCTTCCTCCTTATTCTCTTCCCTGTCAGCCGCCACAGGCTCCAAGCTAAAATCAGTGGGGAGAAACCACTCTTCTCTTCCAGCTACACCCTGCTTTTGGCTCAAACAACAGTGGTAACTTGTACTCCTCTTGTCATACATACACTCCACAGATTTTACTATTATACCTATCATTAGGATAATTGCAAACAGCTTGAGGCAGGAGCTGTATCATTTTTTTAAACCCCTAGTGCCTCTAACATGATGCCTATCACATAGTAGATGCCCAATAAATATTTACTGGATTGAGTTGTACTAGTCAGTACTATTATCAGCATTAAATTATTCTGTTTCCCTCTTTATGCACTGAAGACATGTGCAGTCCTCTCCTTCTACTTGGTCTTTGTTTCATTGCTAAGACAAAAAATGAAACTGTCATTTTAATTCCAGTGGCCTTCCCTTTATTGAAAGCTAATCATCTACAAGGTTCTTCTCTCCTACTGATACCATAAGAGGAAACAATTAGCAATAATTTTTCTGATGTCAGTAAATAATAACCTCAATATTAATCTTATCAGGCTTGCCTCTTTAGTGAGTTTATTCAAAAATTAATTTTGGTTGCATTATAAATCAAAAAGAAGAAAAAGCAATTCCCAGCTTTCTCTTCTAATGCTAACACATCAGCTAGGTAATATCCTGATTAAAGTCTCAGGATTGTGTCACAAATGATCTATTCAATTCTTTTCCCTTTTCAGCTGTGTACTTAATTTCCTAATCTGTTGAAATCATTTGTTCTAATAACTACTGTTTCTATATGTCCTGTCTGCTCACTCACTCACATTTGCACACATTCCTTTTCTCAAGATACTGGACATATGGATCATTATCTACATTTCTGCCTATGTGCTTGCCACCCAATAATTGGAACATCTTCTAAATACAAACTCAGTTCTCATATTAGGCATTTCATTAACCGTTTTCATTAGGAATTCCATTTATTTCATGTTCCTTTCAGATTCAGCCAATATCTGTGGCTACTTTGTTGACCTGCATAACTTATCTTTAACCCTATTATTTTCTTGTACACGTGCAAACTCAGAACATAAAGGCCCAAATAGTCCTTATCAGTGCACTAAATTTAGCAAATTTTCAGTCAGATCACTTCTAGTTATTCATCTGGATATCCATGACCTCTGTGAATCCTTCCACAGCAACATATTCGACTTCAAGAATGAAATGAACCAGAGTAAATGAATACATAAACTCTACATTCTCAGAATTCTCTAATTAACTGGTAGTGATCCCATTTATGCAGTTTCTATAACTTACATTTCGACTGAAGTCATTTTCTCCTCAACTTCTTGGTCTCTGGTGCATATCACATTTCACTTCCCCAAGTCATATACGAGAAAGGCTATTTTATTTTTTTTTATTTTTTATTTTTTTCGGTTCAGTAGCAGTTTTTTTTTTTTAATTTTTTATAAACATATATTTTTATCCCCAGGGGTACAGGTCTGTGAAACGCCAGGTTTACACACTTCACAGCACTCACCATAGCACATACCCTCCCCAGTGTCCATGACCCCATCACCCTCTCTCTACCCCCTCCCCCCAGCAACCCGCAGTTTGTTTTGTGAGATTAAGAGTCACTTATGGTTTGTCTCCCTCCCAATCCCATCTTCTTCTTCTACCCCCTTAACCCTCCATGTTGCAACTCCACTTCCTCATATCAGGGAGATCATATGATAGTTGTCTTTCTCCGATTGACTTATTTTGCTAAGCGTGAATCCCTCTAGTTCCATCCACATCATCACAAATGGCAAGATTTCATTGCTTTTTATGACTGCATAGTATTCCATTGTGTATATATACTACTCCTTCTTTTTTTTTTAATTTTTAATTTTTTATAAACATATATTTTTATCCCCAGGGGTACAGGTCTGTGAATTGCCAGGTTTACACACTTCACAGCCCTCACCAAAGCACATACCCTCCCCACTGTCCATAACCCCACCCCTCTTCTCCCAACCCCCCTTCGCCCAGCAACCCTCAGTTTGTTTTGTGAGATTAAGAGTCACTTATGGTTTGTCTCCCTCCCAATCCCATCTTGTTTCATTGATTCTTCTCCTACCCACTTAAGCCCCCATGTTGCATCACCACTTCCTCATATCAGGGAGATCATATGATAGTTGTCTTTCTCTGCTTGACTTATTTCGCTAAGCATGATACGCTCTAGTTCCATCCATGTTGTCACAAATGGCAAGATTTCATTTCTTTTGGTGGCTGCATAGTATTCCATTGTGTATATATACCACATCTTCTTGATCCATTCATCTGTTGATGGACATCTTGGTTCTTTCCATAGTTTGGCTATTGTAGACATTGCTGCTATAAACATTCGGGTGCACATAGTGCCCCTTTGGATCACTACATTTGTATCCCAGTAGTGTAACTGCTGGGTCATAGGGTAGTTCTATTTTCAACATTTTGAAGAACCTCCATGCTGTTTTCCAGAGTGGTTGCACCAGCTTGCATTCCCACCAACAGTGTATGAGGGTTCCCCTTTCTCCGCATCCTCGCCAGCATCTGTCATTTCGTGACTTGTTGATTTTAGCCATTCTGACTGGTGTGAGGTGATATCTCATTGTGGTTTTGATTTGTATTTCCCTGATGCCGAGTGATATGGAGTACTTTTTCATGTGTCTGTTGGCCATCTGGATGTCTTCTTTGCAGAAATGTCTGTTCCTGTCTTCTGCCCATTTCTTGATTGGATTATTTGTTCTTTGGGTGTTGAGTTGGATAAGTTTTTTATAGATTTTGGACACTAGCCCTTTATCTGATATGTCGTTTGCAAATATCTTCTCCCATTCTGTCAGTTGTCTTTTGGTCTTGTTAACTGTTCCCTTTGCTGTGCAAAAGCTTTTGATCTTGATAAAATCCCAATAGTCATTTTTGCCCTTGCTTCCCTTGCCTTTGGCGATGTTCCTAGGAAGATGTTGCTGTGGCTGAGGTCGAAGAGGTTGCTGCCTGTGTTCTCCTCAAGGATTTTAAGGGATTCCTTTCTCACATTGAGGTCGTTCACCCCTTTTGAGTCTATTTTCATGTGTGGTGTAAGGAAATGGTCCAGTTTCATTTTTCTGCATGTGGCTGCCCAATTTTCCCAACACCATTTGTTGAAGAGGCTGTCTTTTTTTCCACTGGCCATTCTTTCTTGCTTTGTTGAAGATTAGTTGACCATAGAGTTGAGGGTCTATTTCTGGGCTCTCTATTCTATTCCATTGATCTATGTGTCTGTTTTTGTGCCAGTACCATGCTGTCTTGATGATGACAACTTTGTAATAGAGCTTGAAGTCTGGAATTGTGATGCCACCAACATTGGCTTTCTTTTTCAATATTCCTTTGACTATTCAAGGTCTTTTCTGGTTCCATATAAATTTTAGGATTATTTGTTCCATTTCTTTGGAAAAAATGGACGGCATTTCGTTAGGAATTGCATTAAATGTGTAGATTGCTTTAGGTAGCATAGACATTTTCACAATATTTATTCTTCCAATCCAGGAGCATGGAACATTTTTCCATTTCTTTGTGTCTTCCTCAATTTCTCTCATAAGTACCTTATAGTTTTCTGAGTATAGATTCTTGGCCTCTTTGGTTAGGTTTATTCCTAGGTATCTTATAGTTTTGGGTGCAATTGTAAATGGGATTGACTCCTTAATTTCTCAAGAAAGGCTATTTTTTAATATCCTTGTATATTTTTTACTTTCTCTGATCAATGTCACAAAGAATTAGATCAGCCTTACTGGAGCGTAGTCTATTTGTTAAGAACTTTTGTCCATTTACTAAGCAATAGATTTGTTAAGCAGCAAGTATTCTATACCATAACTTGGTTAAAACTTCCCAGTCAGTGTTACATGTGAATCCTGGGTCAAATAACACAGCTACTGAAAGACTTTAACCCTAAGGTTACTATGACTTGGTTTATGTTCTAAGAAGGTCATGTTGATGGCTATAAGGTGAATAGGCCATACAGAAGGGTGGAAGCAGAGAAACCAATTAATAGGCTCTTACAATGAGTATAGATTGTGCTGTGGATGAAAATGATAGCAGTAGAAGTGGTGAGAAATGGTCATATTCTGTATATATTTTAAACATAGTAAAAATAAGAATTCTAAATTTTTCCTCTGTTGGGGGTTCCTCCTCTACCCAAATCATAGCAGCAATGTCCACAATAGTCAAATTGTGGAAAGAGCTGAGATGCCCTGCAACAGACAAATGGATAATGAAGATGTGGTCCATATATACAATGGAATATTACTCAGCCATCAGAAAGGACGAATACCCAACTTTTATATCAACATGGACAGGACTGGAGGAAATTATGCTGAGTGAAGTAAGTCAAGCAGAAATAGTCAATTATCATATGGTTTCACTTACTTGTGGAACATAAGGAATAACACAGAGGACATTAGGAGAAAGAAAGGAAAAGCTAAGGGGAGTGAATTGGAGGGGGAGACGAACCATGACAGACTGTGGACTCTGAGACACAAACTGAGGGTTTTAGAGGGGAGGGGGATGGGGAATGGGTGAGCGGTGGTGGGTATTAAGGAGGGCACATATTGCACAGAGGACTGGGTGTTAAATGTAAACAATGAATCTTGGAACACTACATCAAAAACTAATGATGTATTATATAGTGATTAACATAACCCAATTAAAAAAAGATTTCTAATGGGATCTGTAATTACTCAAGTGGGAAAGAGGGAAAAGTTTGGAGCAGGATCAAGAGTTATATTTGGATATTTTAAACTGAAGATTCTCTTAAGAAATCCAAGTGAAAATTAATACCAGGTAGTTAGCTAACATGATTACAGCCTTCAGGGAAGAATCTAAGCTAAAGATACAAATTTATGGGTAAAGATGGTGGTTAAAACCATGAAAGTAGATGAGATCATCAAGGGAATAAGAATAGATGAAGAAGAAGAATGGGGCACTTGGGTGGCTCAGTGGGTTAAAGCCTCTGCCTTCGGCTCAGGTCATGACCTCAGGGTCCTGGGATTGAGCCCCGCATCAGGCTCTCTGCTCAGTAGGGAGCCTGCTTCCTCCTGTCTCTCTCTCTGCCTGCCTCTCTGCCTACCTGTGATCTCTATCTGTCAAATAAATAAATAAAATCTTTAAAAAAAAGAAAGAAAGAAAGAATGAAGAAGAGTTCCAAGGAATGGGGACTAGAACACTCTAACAATTATAAGACACAGAGATAAAGAAGAACCAGCAAAATAGATTGCTAATGAATGACTAAAGAGGAAATACATATACCTTGGACGTCAGGTGAATAAACTGTTCAATGGAGGAAGGAATGATCAACTATGAGAAATACTGCTAAAAAGGCAAATAAGATGAAGACTGATAATTAACCACTGAGTGTGGCAATTTATTTTTAATCAGTGACCATGATAAATCATTTCAGTAAATAGACGGGTATAAAAGCCTGATTAGAGTGGGTTCAGAAGAGAAGCTGTCCAGAATCTATATCTTATCCTACTAGTATCCCAATTTGGGAGAAAATATCTCTCCCCCACTATGGGCAGGCTCAGCAAAAGAGTAATTGTTAGCTTCACTTCCTACTCCCTACCTCTCACCATGAATACCCAGGGATCCTGGTCCTTACTCTACCAGCCCTCCGATACAGGGAGAATTCATGTACAAATTCAGCCAATCAGATATCCTATTAGGAATTGTATTTTTCATAAGAGAAACAAGGAAAAAGAAGGTAACAATTGTGACAAAAGTAGTGGCAGCAGCAGCAGTGCCCTAAGTGATTCCTGCTGTGACACAGTGTTACTACATTCACTGGAGCTTCTTCAGGTTTTGCTCTTTGCAAACTTGGTTTCCTAGCCTTCCTTCAATTATATGAATGTCTGCTGTCCTTCACAAATATTTCCCTTAGTTTAATGTAGCCTGAGTGTGTTTGTGTTCCTTATAGCCAAGAACCGCAACTTACACAGTAATACAGTGTCATCAGGAAGACAGACCACTAGCTATAGTATTAAGGGTTGGCAGGGTAACTCACAATTTAGATAATTAGGTCTGAGTTTCCTATCCTTAAGAGGCCAAGGGGTCAGGAAGGTTTTTTTCCCTGAGGATTTTGCTAAAACAACAAAAACAATAGAGTCATCTCTGAACCAAGGGCATTATCTATCATTCAACTTGGTAAACATGGATTATACCATGTACCCAGTAATTCAAGTAAAAAAAAAAGAAATAAAACCAGTGAGGGGGTAGACTGTGATGACAACGGTTGGGGAAGTCCATAATGTGTTCCCAAATGTATGGCCAAACAGGATTTCCTCATCTATTGCTTTTCCCCCAACATGTTCTTTGATGCTTTTTAAAAGATTTATTTATTTATTTTAGAGGAGGACAGGGAGAGGGAGAGAGAATCACCACGCAGGCTCCCCATTGAGTGTAAACTCCAATGCAGGGCTCCACCCTAGGACCCAAAATCATGACCTGAGCCAAAACCAAGAGCCAGATGCTTACCTAAGCCACCCAAGCATCCTGTTCTTTGACATTTTAAATACTCTTGATGAACTTTGATTCACAGTCAATTCTTTTTTTAAGAAAAAAAGAAGAAAAAATCTGTCCACTGAAGATCAATCAGAAATGAAGACAAAGTAGCTCTGAAATGTCAGCATCAGAAATAAGTCAATCGGAGAAAGACAACTATCATATGATCTCCCTGATATGAGGAAGTAGAGATGCAATGTGGGGGGTTTGGGGTATAGGAAAAGAATAAATGAAACAAGATGGGATCGGGAGGGAGACAAACCATAAGAGACTCTTAATCTCACAAAACAAACTGAGGGTTGCTGGGGAGAGGGGTAGGGAGAGGGTGGTGCAGTTATAGACATTGGGGAGGGTATGTGCTATGGTGAGTGCTGTGAAGTGTGTAAACCTGGCAATTCACAAACCTGTGCTCCTGGGGCTAATAATATATTATATGTTTATAAAAAAATTTAAAAATTATGAAATGTCAGCATCAATCAGTAGGGAAGGATAATCAATTTACATGAGGCTTTCAAGGCTATATTAAATGTTCATTGTAAACCTATGATTTAAACTACCTTATTTCCTGGGACTATAAATCTCTATATAGACTAGTTCTCAAATCTGGGGTCCATACCCAAAGACTCTAACTTAGTAAGTCTGCGCTGTAAACTCTAAGCTCCCTGATGGCAATTCTCAGCACAATGCCTGACCTATGGTAAGTATTCAATAACTATTTGGTAAATAAATAAATAAGGAAGGAAGGAAGGAAGGGGAAGGTAGGAATAAATTGATTTTTAAAAACTTCTCCAGAAAAATAAAGACAATTTTGCATTGAATTTTTAGGGTGGCATCATGTCTTAATCCCTTGAGAAAATGTTTCTTTCTTAACACTTGACAATGATTTGGAGTAAGTCATAGTTTGAATTCTGTTGACATGAACAAGATAACTGATTACTTTATCCCAGCCTAAGGCAAAAGAGAAATATCTTCAAAATCCAAAGCAACTTTTCTTCTGTCCCAAGTGTGAACCAGCACATATAGAAGACAGTATTGCTTTAGGATAATTAAAATAGGCATAGTTTTTGAATGTTTACAATCTGATAGTAACTATTCTAAGTACTGTACATAGTATCTGATGATCTAGTCCAAATGTCAAGAGGAAAAAGCCAGATAGGGAAAAATATGAGGGATAAGAATAATTATTATAGTGTGCCTGGGTGGATCAGTAGGTTAAGCATCTGCCTTTAGCTCAGGTCATGTTCCCAGGGTTCTGTTATCGAGTCCCACATGGGTCTCTCTGCTCATCAGGAAGTTTTCTTCTTCCTCTCTCTCTGCCCCTCCCCCTTGCTTGTATTCTCATGTGAACTCACTCTCTCTCTCTCTCTCATAAATAAAAATTAAAAAGAATAATTATAATAGCAATAATGTTAATAATAATACTGGGCAGTTACTATGTGCAAAGAACCACTGTATTTTTACATAAATTATCTATCTCATATAATCCTCATAACAACCCTAGGAGGTAAGAATTATTGTTATTACAACTTTGTGGATGAGGAAAACAACACTTTGAAAGATTGAGTGACTTAAGACAAGAGCATACACCTAGTGAGTGCTGGAATCAGGACTCAAGCTAGGTCTGTATACTACACAGGCTAAACTCTTACTCCATCTGCTGCATTGCCTCCCTTTTGGATAGCTGTTTTTCCTCAATCTGACTTTGTCAATTCAAATAAGACAATTATGTAGCAAATAATTTTATTTTTTTATTTATTTTCAGCATAACAGTATTCATTATTTTTTCACCACACCCAGTGCTCCATGCAATCCGTGCCCTCTATAATACCCACCACCTGGTACCCCAACCTCCCACCCCCTGCCACTTCAAAACCCTCAAATTGTAGCAAATAATTTTATAAACAGAACAATGTTATAAAATTATGTGTTTATTGTCATCATTCATTTGTAATTGAGCATTTAGTGCATTTCTTTTTAGATGCTAGGGATGACACTGGATGCTGAGGATAGAGCTGTAAGCAGGACATGGTCCCTAGTCTTAGGGATCTTAGTTCTAATCCCTAATCTTAGGGATGAGATCACAGTCTAACAGAAGGAGCATAGATATAGCCAAAGAATAACAATTAAGTAGAGGAGGCAAAATGGGAGCTGTGTGCACAATTACAGTATGATGGGATCACAAAAACGAGGTATCAACCTACTCTGGAAATGCAGAGGGCAGACAGGGACTATTTCCTAAAGAAGACAGATCCATGCTGAATCTTAAATATATGGCAAATTATACAGGCCAGGATGGTACAGGGAGATAAAGGCATTCTAGAAAAAGTAGACAGCATATGCAAAGTTTAAAAGCAAAAGCTGGCAAGGTATAGAGAAGAAATGAAGAATATTCCCCAGTAACCCTGGAAAAGTAGTCAGGATAAGATCTGGGAGGGCCTTAAATGCCATATTAGATAGGTTGAGTTTTATCCAGTAGGCAATGGGAAGGTTTTGCATAGTTTTAACCATAAAAGTAACAACATCAGATTTCATAATAGAAGGATCTCACAGGAAGCAGTATGAAATAAAATAGAGAGCATAGTAGGGATAGAGTAGAAAGAAAAAATAGAAAGAATATTTAAGAAAGTTTCATGGATATAGTGATTTATTAGATGCATGGTGAAATAAAAAATATGACTTTTCAATTGGATAAAGAAATAGAGACATCAAAAGGAGGAATGGATTTAGCAGGGAAATGATGACTTCCATTTTGGACATAAATAATTTGAATTGCCTGTGAGACACCCAGCTGGAGATGCTGGCAGACCACTGAATATGTAATCCTGACATTTTAGGGAGATGTTGGGACTAAATATAGATCTGGGAAACATTAGCACATAGGTGATAGGTGGACATCACTGCCCAGTGAGAGTGTTGACATTGGCAGCAGTAGTTTTCATAGATAATGATAGCGGAAGCCAGGTTATAGTGGACTGAAGAGGGACTAGATGTCTAAAAATGGAGACAAGGAATGTGAACTATTTAAGGAATTAGGATGAGAACAAAAAACAAGAAGGAATGGGACTACAGAAAAGAAGGAAGAGATTTTGTTTGTAAAATAAAAGAAACTGAAACATGTTAACTGTTGTTTGTAAACTCCTTTAAGGTGCCTATGGAGATGGCAGTCTTATTGAAATTAGGCAAGTTAGGGGCACCTGAGTGGCTCAGTGGGTTAAGCCTCTGCCTTCAGCTCAAGTCATGATCTCCGGGTCTGGGATCGAGATCTACATTAGGCTCTCTGCTCAGCAGGGAGCCTGCTTCCCTATCTCTCTCTGCCTGCCTCTCTGCCAACTTGTGATCTCTGTCTGTCAAGTAAATAAATAAAAAAATCTAAAACAAAAAAAAAAAAAAAAGAAAAAGAAAATAGGCAAGTTAAATCCCTAATAGTGGATCATAGGAAAGAAGCCTATCTCCCCAATTTCTAAGAGATTTAGTAATGATGATTCTGGAAAATACAGTTGACAAAGAAGGACTATTTAAGAATAAGACAAATAAATTGGTGAACCACATGTTGGTATTTTTGGATTGTTAAATGTTTAACAAAACGGGATTCAATAATTTAACATCACAATAAGCCAAAAAATATTTTAAAGCTGTCTGTAGCTGCCCATAAGTTGAATTGTACAGCTTGTGATTGACTTCCTGCCAAGAACATTTGCTTATTCCAACTTAGTCCATTTTATCTAGATATAGTAATTATTTCATTTTGGCAAAGACGCATGTTTGAAATTAACACTGGCCCCTAAAATTTCCTCCCTCTGAGCTCTCTTCATTTCCCATTATCTGACTAATAAGTGTGCTTCTGACAAGGTCTCAACAGTAAAGGATTTCCAGAAAACATTTTCCTCCAAATAGTGACTCACTAGAGGGGAGCAACAGTACTGTTCACACAGGGTCTGATACCCAATAAGTGAAGGGCCATGCAGCCAAGTATCCGATTCATCTGCAAGCAGTTTCTGAGCAGTTGATGACTGCTACCCTTTCTTCCCCCACCCAAGATTCTGGGCCTTATCACATTGGGTCATGTAAACAGAGCAGGGAGTGCTGGAAGGAGCTTGGCAAGCCAAAACAACTTGATTTTGTCCTGACAATTTGTTGTCACTGCTTAGGAGTCACTTCTGCCTCTATCTCCTGAACTCATTGAGACACATTCCAGATAAGTGTGCAGCTTGCCTGGGATGCCTGGGTGGCTCAGTCAGTTGAGTGTCTGATTATTGATTTCAGCTCAGGTTGTGATCTCATGGTCATAAGATCCATGCTCAGCGGGGAGTCTACTTGAGATTCTTTCCCTCTGCCATCCCCACACACACTGTCTCTCTAATAAATAAATAAATCTTTAAAAAATACAATTTGCCTTCTCATGAGACTAAATGCACACAAAGCTGCAAAACCCCTAAGATACCAAATGGCACCTGCTGGTACCAAAACTCTTCTCCCCAGCTGTGTATTATATTTTGTCACCTGAGCCCAGAACAGTGCTACTGGTACTCAGTATCACAAAGAACCTTCTAAAAACAACCCCTTCAGCCTTTGTCAATACTCTTTAGGTCCCCAGGGGTGAAGAAATCCAGTCTATAATATCAGTAAAAGTAATAGATACTATAATAGCATTAGTTACCACATTTTGAGGCACCTATATGTTGGATGCTCTTTTAAATGCTTTATATATATTGGTACTTTTGATCCTTTCTACAGCTTAATGAAGCTAGTACTTATCATTACCATCCTCATTTTCCATGTAAGGCAACAGAGGCATAGAAAGTTTAAGTAATTTGCCCAAGGTTGCTCAGCAAGTAAATGATGAAGCCAGCATTTAAATCCAGGCAAATTGACTCCAGAGCCCACGCTCTTTGCTACAGTGCTCTATTGCCTTTCTAGGCATTATTTCATCACCATTAACCCTTCTTTATCTCTGACTCTAGTCACCTAAGCACTTGGGTCTCCTTCCTGCTATATACTTTATTTAATGCATTGTGAAATCATGTGGACCACTGATTCAGCATACAGTCAGATCATTTATCCAAGATCAGGCTGAGCTAGGATACCATACTATATCTAATTGAGATCAAGTAAATAAAGCACCCCAAAGCAATGTTTGGTATACAGCAGGCATTCAAAAATATGTATTTGCTAGATTGTTAAAAACAAACAAACAAACAAACAAAACCTTCTAGTGCACAAGCAAACCAAAAGAGAAGATAGCTGATCAACCTAGAATAAAGGTTTCAAGGAAATGGGAGGAATCAGACAACTAATTTACTTTCTACACCCCCCTTACTCCTATTTCAACTGTTTTCTACCCCATCTACACATAGATAATGTTGTGAAGATGAGCCATCTGAGTCTCTCCCAGGTGTGAGTTTCCACCTATGTTCCTTTGAGAAGCATTAACAGAACAGCAAATGTGAACATAGAAAGAAGGTAGGGAGTGGAAAGGAAATGACACAATCAGTAACAAAAACTGTTCTGTCATATAAAGCAAGCCTCCACCATTATCATCCTATAGGGAAAAAGTAATTAATCAGCCTTATTAATCATTTACATCTTACTACAAATGATCTTTTCTGAAAGGAGGGCTAGCTGCTGGTTTGTTTCCTTAGAAAGTGGGAGGTATTTGAAGGGCCTGATGATCTGAGGTTGGAAGAAAGAGCAACAAAAGCAGTCTTCCCAGACTTCATAATCTTGTAATGTGCTTAATACACAATTGCCTCCTGTCACAGACGTGGTGGACTTCTCCGTTAGGTACAATAGGCACAGTGCCTGAGGTCCAAAAATCTGCATTACATTCTTTCACAATTAAAAGGAAAACATGAACTTTTAGGTAGAAGAAAAAAGTTTTAACATTTAATATTAATATATTCATTTTATACCAATATAGTCATAGTATCTTTTTAATATTTCTTACAGAAGAAGAGGCCCATGAAGGCAAAAGGGCCCACAAAAATCATAATGTGGCACTGGTCACAGGTTGTATTTCCAGGGATGCAGATACTGATAGTTTAGCAACCAGGATGTTCTTTAACAAGTGCCTGTGGTATCAACACTTATAAAAGAAAGGAAACTGAAAGAGTGGGCAGGCAATGAGTTGCAAGGCAGGCTCAAGGACAGACTAGGCTAGCTCCACAGGGAATTCTGCAGCCTTTGGAGCTAGACTGTCCCTTCAGAGTTGTTTCAAGTTGGACCAAGATGACAGGCCTTTGTACTCCCAAATCCATCATAGGATATGGATGATCTGGGAAGGATTGTGACTTGGGGTGAGGAGAGCATCCCCAGCTGGAAGTTGTCTGCTAACCTCACTGCCTTAGCAGAGCAGTGTGTCCTTACTTGGAGGATCTAGGCAATACCTCATGGCTTCCACTACATCTCTTACACTCACCTGAGGGGAAGGGTCTTTTTTGGTAAGGGATCAACACCACCTTTGCTGGCTGAAAGGAGGGCTAGGGGCATTATAGCCCTGCTTCCTTCTAGTCTGTGAAGAACAGCCATGGGAAAGACATCATAAATTAAACCAAATACATTATGTAGTGCATTTATTTTTATCTCAGTCTACAGCCCTTGGGTTGTTTTTATCACCTTTTAAAAAAGAAAATTCAGCTCTCCCTGGCCATACCATCAATTTGTCAAGTTTGAATTCTGAAATCTATACATCCATATAAAATTTACACCCCTCCAAGCATATTTTTATCCCCACATAAAATTTATGTCAGCAATGTTTTGCCAAATATAGCTACCATAAAAGTTTTTGTTTAGATTGAGAGAGTAAGTTCTATATGTTATTAATAACGTTCTGTTGGTGCAGAACAGCCAATGATATAAGTTATAGGATAATTTGTGTCTGTTCAATGCATCTTCTGAACAGATAACAGGCCAGGTACCATCTAATCTATGGTGCCTTTCTCACATCTATTTTGCATAGGTAGCAAAACCCAGAAAAGGAACAAAAATCTGCATCAACCCAAATAAGAGCCGAATAAAATCTGTTTGAGAAAGAGAGAAGATAGGAGGGGAGAAGTGGTTACATTTGAGAGTTTGAACAAAAGTGGAGATGTTAGGAAATATTACCTATTGATTTCTCACTTGCAAGTGGTGGAGGGAAGATTTCTTGCTAGATTTTTAAAAATTACTATTATTATCATCATTATTTCAAGGAAGAAACAATAAAGTAGAAATGCCTACTTTCTTCTTTAGTGAAATACCTATCACTTCCTGCTTCATTCCTCTCCTCCCTAGATTTGATTATTTGGAGATAACTTATGAAAATCAATTTCCAAGTCCATATAGTACCAAGCTCATTCTCCCAAGTATTCCTTTTAAAGGGTTTTACATGTCCTCAGCTTCAGATTATGTAATTATAGGCAAACTCCATGATCTTGCTCTAGCAACTGACAGACACAGATTTGATTATACAATTGTGAACCACTAGGTAAACCTTTTATTCTTCTTGCAAACCTGTAATTGCCTGAGCTTTCCTTCACAGCTGCCTGCCTCTTGGCAACCCAGTTGGGTTTCACTTTGCAGACTACTAACTTCCAATCACAAACTCTCATGTTTGTGATAGAGAAAACATCCATCCAACACTAAAACAAAATGCAAAGACCATCCTTTCCTGTCATAAAAATGGACCAAATACAAAGTCCTATTTCCACCTCACAAAGGTCTCCATGTGGGTTTTTCATGGACCACTTATTCTATATTTTAAAAATCTATTATAAGAAATCACAAATTTGTAGAGCACTGGAGGTAGATGATATAGGTGGAGATAGGTGAGAAGGTAGAAACTGACAGGAAATGTAAAATCATGTATTAGCTTTAAATGAAGGTTTATATTCGTACCTGGTGCATTTAAGTGCACCTGTACTTTTTGATTAGTTGACTTATAACCTTCTGCTTGAACCTTTCATTTCCTCTATGTCTTTTTAGTTTCACCAATACAATCCCCATCCTAGAGCATGGTAGAGTAACCTGTGTATAGTTAGTTCTCAATATGACTACATTACTTATTAAAAGAACAATTGAGGGGCGCTTGGGTGGCTCAGTGGGTTAAAGTCTCTGCCTTTGGCTCAGATCATGATCCCAGGGTCCTGGGATCGAGGCCCGCATCGGGCTCTCTGCTCAGCAGGGAGCTTGCTTCCTCCTCTCTCTCTGTCTGCCTGCTTGTGATCTCTCTCTCTGTGTCAACTAAATAAATAAAATTTTTAAAAAATAACAATTGAATGAATGAATGAATGAATGGATGGATGGATGAATGAATGGATGTGTATTAAATACCCCCTATAAAATGGAGCATTAGTAGAGTCATTGATAGCTAAAAGTGAGAGAATATATGTGAAAATATCTGGTACTCAATACATGTTGTTTTTACAAAGTTCACTTTTTAGTGCAAAATATATTAGGTACATACTTGATAGAAGAGAAGATGCAATCAGAACCTCAAGTTTGATTCCTAACATGATGAATATTTTCTACAAAATATTCCCAGGCTAATCAGTAAAACCAGGAAGCTTGCCGTATAAGTATGAGTAATCTATTTTGCTAGTATTTCAATTAAATTGAAGAAGATGAAATAATCAAACTAAGAACATTTTAGTGACTGATAACAATACTTGTATATACACATACAAATAAACAAAAGGGAGAGGATTACTATCAAGAATATGGATTTAGAATGTAATAAACATGGCTTTCCTTATTACAAAAAATAAAGATCTTAATCTAAATCTTACATCTATATTTAGTTCCCCATAGTCTCTTAGGAGGACACTGTGCAAGCAGTGACCACCAATTGTGAATGAAAGGTGAAAATGAAAAGGCTAGGATTCTCCTTTTTCCAATTAGTTGTGGTTTCTAGAAAAATAGAAATTATGGAGAACTGGAGCAAGATGCAGCCAGGTTAGTGTTCAAATTGAGATATCACTATCATCTTGTTAAGAACAGTCATTTTCTGATATCAGAGTGTACAAATGATATTTATGTATGTTCCTCTGAAGATCTGGATTTTCCACTGTATTTATTAAAATATTAAGATAAGGGGTGCCTGGGTGGCTCAGTAGGTTAAGCCTCTGCCTTAGGCCCAGGTCATGATCTCAGGGTCCTGGGATCGAGCCCCACATTGGGCTCTCTGCTCAGCGGGGAGCCTTCTTCCCCCTCTCTCTCTGCCTGCCTCTGCCTACTTGTGATCTCTTTATCAAATAAATAAGTTTTAAAAAAATCTCACAGACCCTTTAATATATGCAGATACAAAAGAAAGCGAACATTTCCACAAGTATTATTAAATTATGGCATAGTAAGAGTCATTAACAGTCAGCAGGCAGGGGCACTGGGTTCTGCCAGTCTCACATTTTAAATAATCAAAAATGATATCCACAGGGTGATTGATTTCCTACACATTGATTTAAAAAAATGTTAGGATAATATAACAACGTTGAGACACCATAGCTTATGTTCAGATACTAAAATATCCAACAAGAGGCATATTTTCATGTCTGCATATTCACTAAACTAGTATTTTCATGACCCTAGGATAATGTTAGCTAGTTCCTTCCCTAGCTATAAAACTGAAAGACTTATAAGATAAACTTAATTCCTGACCTTGACATTTGTAAAAATAAGTTTAAAGCCTGTCAAAAGACTGACAACTACTCCTTAAAATAAATTTCCCAGAATATTAAATGATGTTTTATGTACAAGTGCATTCAATTTGATTTTTGCAATAGCATAGAAATTACCAAACATAGTGTTGGAGTTTTTATTTATTTTTTTTTGTTAGTGTTGGAGTTTTTAAAGGAAAACAAACCTTTCAATATTTATTCTGAAGTTGGATTCTGAACCCATGAGGATGGCTCCTTTTGAAATATCGTTCCAGTTATAAAGGTCTTAAAGGTTTCATTACTAAGTCTGCTTTAAAAGCATAAAATACAAGTAAAAGTATCTGACCTTGAATCTACTATGCTCTCAAAAAAATATTGTTGAAGTATGCTATGACTTTATCTCCTTTTGAAGATTCACATGGGGAAATGAGGAGGAAGACCTCTTGATTCCAAAAATTAGAGATCTATTAACAAGATGGGATTGGGAGGGAGACAAACCATAAGTGACTCTTAATCTCACAAAACAAACTGAGGGTTGCTGGGGGGAGGGGGTTTGGGAGAAGGGGGTGGGATTATGGACATTGGGGAGGGTATGTGCTTTGGTGAGTGCTGTGAAATGTGTAAACCTGGTGATTCACAGACCTGTACCCCTGGGGATAAAAATATATGTTTATAAAAAATAAAAAAAGAAGCTTTGAAATAGTTTTTCCACTACACTGTTAAATGGAGGAAGCAAGCTTGCCATGGAAGAAACAACACTGGAACTGGCAATTTGTAGCATCAGTGCCAGTGTTGGTGAACCAGAAGATTCTGAATGGCTGAATTTAGAAGATTCTGAATACTGAATGGCTCAGCTCCAGAGCTGAGACCTAGAACCAAATTGGAAGTAAGGAACATAGGCCTCCTGGATGGGGATGAGGGAGATTTGAAACAAACTAATGTTACCTTTTACCTATTGTGATCCTTGGACCACTATACCAAATCACCTGGAGAGTTGTTACAAAAGAAGATTCCTGAGCTATACCCCAAATCTACCAAACCAGATTCTTGACTGGGGAAATACCTTGAAAATTGCAGTTTTAAGCAATCATGCCCAAGTGATTATTATGAATAGTAAAGTTTCAGAACCACTAAACTGATGCTTCTACAAGGGGGCTAACATCTCAAGGTATAGATATTCTAAGGATTCTTTGCATTTGAAAAGGACTTTAACCAACTATATATTCGTGTGAAGCAAAACCTGAAAATAACAGCCAAGACTGTAGAAAGTAGATGCATAAGAGTTTGCAAAGAAACTTCAACACCACAGGTTTTCTTCTCCCTATCCACAGAGTTTACATATCACCCAATATATTTTCAAATACTTCTGCCCTTTTTAGCAGAAAAGCTTAGGACTGTGACTGAAAGTAGCTACCACCATGGCTCTGGCCCCATCCACTTACTTAGTGGTCACTTCTGAAAGCTTCATGGGATCAATATTGGAAAAAGGGGGGGCTTAAGGTCATTTTTAAATTTCTAGTTAACTACAAACTAGGCAAAATTTGGATACAACCTCCAATGTAGAAAATCTCTCTAAACTCCGCTATTTTTCTGTATCTAAAAAAGTCTAGACTGCTTAATAGAGCTGACTTCTTTGAATATCCAGAATTCTAATGGGCCTCAGGGTCTCTTGAGTGTATCAATGGCCAATAACACAACACCATATCTGAATCAGAGATGGGAAACTGGGATAAATTATTCTAGCCC
The DNA here is from genome assembly GCF_011764305.1 of Mustela putorius furo. NCBI lineage: Eukaryota > Metazoa > Chordata > Mammalia > Carnivora > Mustelidae > Mustela > Mustela putorius. Next base: position 21,144,289 of record NW_025422048.1, on the reverse strand, counting down.
AACGAATTCCATGACAACATAGTTGTTGGTTTTATTTTAATTAAAACAATTCCGAATGTTTTTATATCCTCTATTTCAGCCTATTTTATTGCTATTTGCCTCTTTTTCTTCACAGTGGGTTGGGGGCAGAGTAATATGAAGGGGAAGATTCAACACAGACTTTCCTGTAATTATAGGTTCCAAATTATTAGGCTTTAGTTAAAGAAGGACTTCTCTGTATCTGAGACTTAACATGGATTATCCTATTACCCATTGTCCTATGTTTCCCAAAATGAGTACCTCCTTCCCTGGAATATGAAGCACAGATACAAGTCATCAAGTAAGTTTGAGAAACATTGAACTATACAACATTAACTAATTTCTTTCCTGCAGAATTTCCAAGAGCCTTTATTATACTAAGCTTCATTGAAAATCTCTAGAAATAAAATAGCATGTAGCATCTCACAAACTTATATAACTATCAATTCCTTTTTTGATAGATCATCTAATGCAAGTAGTTTCTAACCCTCATTTATGTGACACCACAGCCACCTAACCAAGTCCTGCTTGAATGGTATCTACTCAGAGAGACTTTCCTGACCATTACCTCTAGGGTAGCCCCAATCCCACTCCACTCTATCTCTTTAGTTGCCTTTATTTGTTTTCTACCACTGATCACTACCCAATACAAATATTTATTCATTTGTTTTTATCTATCTCCCTTACTAGATCATAAGCTCCAAAAGAGCAGGGTTGTGTCTATTTGATATAACTTCTATATATCTAGTTTCTAGAACAGTGCCTAGCATATAGTAGGCTTCCAATAATATTTGTTGGAGGAAAAAAATCAGACTAAACATCTAAAGTAACTCTCTTTTGGTCACCTGATACCAAGAAACATTAACCTTGAGACAAAATCAGTATCACTGCCCAATATCATACAGAGAAGACAGTATGATTGAGAAATCTTTTGGGGGCACATGGGTGGCTCAGTTTGAGAATCTGCCTTTGGCTCAGGTCATGATCTCAGGGTCCTGGGATCAAGACCTGCATCGGGCTCTCACTCATCAGGGAGCCTGCTTCCCCCTCTCTCTCTGCCTGCCTCTCTGGTTGCTTGTGATCTTTCTCTGTCAAATAAATAAATAAAATATTAAAAAAAAGAAATAAAAATCTTTTGAAGGAGAGAAGCAGCCTTTACTAACTCCCTTGTGGGCAGGTTTGAATTATGCTGCCCAGTTGAATCATCTCTTCTTCTCAAATCACATTTTGAGGTTTGTTTTACCCAGAGAAGTCACTTGCAATAATTCTGTATCTTATATCTTGGTACTGTCATTTAGAAAAATTGCAAAAATATATTTCTATGTCTGTTGAATGTAATCCCTATCAAAATACCATCAATTTTCTTCAAAGAAATGGAACAAATAATCCTAAAATTTATATGGAACCAGAAAAGACCTCGAATAGCCAGAGGAATGTTGAAAAAGAAAGCCAAAGTTGGTGGAATCACAATTCTGGACTTCAAGCTTTATTACAAAGCTGTCATCATCAAGATAGTATGGTACTGGCACAAAAACAGACTCATAGATCAATGGAACAGAATAGAGAGCCCAGAAATAGACCCTCAACTCTATAGTCAACTAATGTTCAACAAAACAGAAAAGAATGTCCAATGGAAAAAAGACAGCCTCTTCAACAAATGGTGTTGGGAAAATTGGGCGCCACATGCAGAAAAATGACACCGGACCATTTCCTTATGCCATAAACAAAAATAGACTCAAACTGGATGGAGGACCTCAATGTGAGAAAGGAATCCATCCAAATCCTTGAGGAGAACACAGGCAGCAACCTCTTCGACCTCAGCCACAACAACTTCTTCCTAGGAACAACGCCAAAGGCAAGGAAAGCAAGGGCAAAAATGAACTATTAGGATTTCATCAAGATCAAAAGCTTTTGCACAGCAAAGGAAACAGCTAACAAAACTAAAAGACAACTGACAGAATGAGAGAAGATATTTGCAAACAAAATATCAGATAAAGGGCTAGTGTCCAAAATCTATAAAGAGCTTATCAAATTCAACACCCAAAGAACAAATTATCCAATCAAGAAATGGGCAGAGGACATGCATGAACAGACATTTCTGCAAAGAAGACATCCAGATGGCCAACAGACACATGAAAAAGTGTTCCACCTCACTCGGCATTGGGGAAATACAAATCAAAACCACGAGATACCACCTCACACCAGTCAGAATGGCTAAAATTAACAAGTCAGGAAATGACAGATGCTGGCGAGGATGCAGAGAAAGGGGAACCCTCCTACACTACTGGTGGGAATGCAAGTTGGTGCAACCACTCTGGAAAACAGCATGGAGGTTCCTCAAAAAGTTGAAAATAGAGCTACCCTACGACCCAGCAATTGCACTACAGGGTATTTGCCCTAAAGATACAAATATAGTGATCAGAAGGGGCATGTGCACCTGAATGTTTATAGCACCAAATGTCCACAATAGCCAAACTATGGAAAGAACCTAGATGTCCATCAACAGATGAATGGATAAAGAAGATGTGGTATATATACACAATGGAGTACTATGCAGCCATCAAAAGAAATGAAATCTTGCCATTTGTGACGACGTGGATGGAACTAGAGGGTATTATGCTTAGCGAAATAAGTCAATCAGAGAAAGACAACTATCATATGATCTCCATGAAATGAGGAAGTAGAGATGCAATGTGGGGGTGTTGGGGGGTAGGAAAAGAATAAATGAAACAAGATGAGATCGGGAGGGAGACAAACCATAAGAGACTCTTAATCTCACAAAACAAACTGAGGGTGGCTGGGGGGGAGTGGGGTAGTGAGAAGGTGGTGGGGTTATAGATATTGTGGAGGGTATGTTTTATGGTGAGTGCTGTGAAGTGTGTAAACCTGGCAATTCACAGACCTGTACCCCTGGGGCTAATAATACATTATATGTTTATTAAAAAATTAAAAAAAAATTTTAAAAAGTCTCTGCAAGCAGTTTGCAACTGGATGACATAAAGCATTCAAACAATCTAGTATATTCCCTATCTCTTGGTTGGTGGCTACTATTTCCTCAGTATCCAAGCCAGAAAACCAAGTCATCTTCTCCTCTTTTTTCCTAACTCTTAGATTTAATCAGCTATTAAGTCCTATTGGCCTTATTACCTAAACAACTTTACATTACATTCTCTCCTCATCATTCCTATGCTCTTGCCCTAAATCATCTCCTTATTATATCTGCCTTGGACTATTGCAATGCTCTTTTTATTTCCTGCTTCCAGTTTCTACTCCTCTAACCCATCCCCTATTCTTCTGCTAGAATAATTTTCTAATATAACTCTTCCAAAACAAAGACTAATAAACTAACCCATACTTCTGCCATACTTTCCCATGGCCTTTCATATTCAGCCATCCTGGTGTACCTTCATTTACCTGAAACACCTCTTTAGTTTCCTCCTCGGGGGTTTTACATATATCCTTCATTTCTTTGATATTCTCTCCTTCCCCATTTGCTTAGCTAACTTCTGCTAGTATTTCATCACCTCTTCCCCAACCCCTTAGATTAGAACACCTCCCATAGCATTTTTCCTTTATCCTTCAGGCACTCATCACACTTATTTGTTTTTCCCTTGTCTGTCTTCCCCACTTCCATCAAGAGAAACTTTCAGTGCCTGACTGAGAGTTTGTTGCATAATAGCCCTTCAATAAATTATTAACTGGCGGACAGCCTGAATGGATAAATGAATGCAAATTGTTTAAATCATATCACTGGCTCCTTACCATGTGAACAAAGAAGTATATGACTTTACTTCATGATTGGGCTTCTGCCTGCTTCTCCAGGCTCATCCAGGCCTTTGTTGCTCATGCTCTAGCAATCTGAATTGCAAAGTTCTGGTAACACAACTTACTACTTCTCCTTGCCCCTTTGTATAGAGGATTCTGCCACATCAATTACCTCTCCTTTCTTCTCCTTCATGTATACTACTGAATAACAACTCATTCATAAAAAGTAGCTAGAAGTATCTGTTCAAAGTAGTCTTCCCTGATTTCCTAAATAAAGTTCATTCATGCTTCCTCTGTGCTTATTCTATACCTTGTATGTTTTCTCCTTATATTGTATTTATCATACTGTGAACATTTTCCAGGTAAGAATTTTTGTCTTACTTATATTTTTTCCTCTAATGCTAACATATAACTAGTACATAGTAAACACTAAATGTTTGAAGTTAATTGAACATGGATTCTGTATGTGAATATAAACTGTTAACAGTATATAATAACTGCATGCTTATGTATAATTTTTCCTGGGCAGTAGAAAATATTATCAAGATTTTATATGTTGTAACTCCATTAACTACCCTGAAAGAATAGCAAATGCATAGTTTTTTATATCTAATAAACCTTCATGCTGTTGAAAAGCTGTACAAAGCTTTGTCTCCCTGGGACACAGCCAAATCTAGGGCAAACAGACCATTTTTCTCACATCTAAGGTTTCAAACCCATGTGGCAAGAAAGGCAAAGGAAATGGCCTTTACAGACTGTGCAATTTAACAGTAGTGAACAAACTAGCCATTTGGTGCCCATGCAAGCATTCCATGCCATCTTTTCAGGTCACATGAAGGAATTGAGCCTAGCATAGCTAATGACAGGGGGAAAAAAAGAAGAGCAGAAATAGCTTTTATTTTTGCACAGGGACTTTCAAACTCACAGATAGTAATTCTGAGTTAGCAAAGCCTAGCTAGCCTCTGTCCTTTAGTCCCAGCATTTAGTCCCAGAATAATAGATTAAGAATCACTTGTCATCCTCCAGGTACACAAACAGGTTAACAAATAATAACTAAAGCCTTTTCTGCCTTCCTAGGGCCTCTCCAAGTTACATCAAATCATTCATCACTATTAGGCCTAGTCAGAATTAAATCATTTCTGTTCAAAGGCCTTTCTGACACAGTCAAGATTTAGCCCATTTGGGGATCCCTATCTTCACCCTAGTGATGCTGAAGTTACTTGGATCATATTCATCTAGACTTATCTAGGGCATTGCTGAGGTCTGTAAGGAATCTTTCTGGAACACTAGGGGTCAAAGGCAAACTCTACCCATTCTGCAAGGCCAAGCTAAATTCTATCACCTTCTTGAAGCTTTCCTAGTTAATTCTACTACCACCTGAACAAAACTTTTTCTGCGTTGTTATGGTGCTAACAGTCTATGTACCATGAATAAAGGCTTGATGATAGGGTGCTATGCATTTTTTCCCAATTGTTTCATGTAGGGTATTCGTTTTTCTTCCCAAAAGAGAGTGGTAAGAAGATCCCTTAGGGAAGAAATCAAGACTTCCCATTTTGAGCCCAGTTTAACAAATGTCTTCTGGCACTTATTATGTTCTATATTATATTGGTTAGGAAGTTTTGGTTGCAAACCACAGAAACCTACTTGAGGAGCTTAAGCATAAATGGTGACTTAATTAAAGGATATAGAAGTATCTTATATGAACCGTTGAGAGAAATACAACTGAACCTAAGGACTTTTGTCCTTATACAAATGGACCTATGGACTTTTGTCACTCTATCTATCTTCGCAAACCAGTTTCCACTACCCTGGGGACAAACATGGTACAAAACATAGCTTCAGATAATCTCTAGGCATATGTTATTAATCTGGCTGTGCAAAGGCAGGATCTTTCTCAAAGTCCCAGTTCAAATTTCTGTAGCATAGACTCTGGACCAGGTTCAGTCAGATGATCACCCTGTGCCTATCAATACTACTGCAATCTAGGTGGAGAGACAAACATATAATGAGATAATTTTTTAGATAATTTGAATATAATATGGTTAAGCATTTTTAGAAAGAGGTAAATTTAAAAAGAGCAGAAGGGAAGGGGGGTTTCAAAGAATATTATTGTAAAAAGAGTTAATAGGTAGGAAAAGCATTCTAAGCAGAGGGGACATCACGAATAAAGACATGGACCTACAAAGCAGAATGGCACATCTGAGCATCTCCAAGAACATTAAATAAGAGCCATAACATGTTTAAAAAGAGGCTAAAGAGGGAGCCAAGGACAAGATCATGAAAGCCTTTGAATGACATAAAGGAAAATCGGTTCCATGTAAAGTATGGCATAATCTGATTTATGTTCTTGATCACTCTGATAGCTGTGCAGAGAATGAATTGGAAGAGAACATGCCCCAGCAACTCAGCATGAGGCATGCATTTGGTCATACTGTAATAAAATCTGGTTGAATAAATGCAATTCATGAATCCTGTTTCTGACCAAAAATTCCCTAACAGACTATCATCTATTTGATCAAGAAGTGAGCTCTTTACTCACTTCCCAGGTTCTAGGTGGGTTTATCTAGTATTTCAGGGACTAAGTCAACAGTTTTAGATTCCACGCTGTTGTGTAGACCTCCATAAGGTACAACAAAGCCATAATTAGGAATCAGGGACCTAGGGTTTGAGAAAGAATCTTTAGCCTGGGAAAATGTGAACTCTGATATCGTTTAGGCTACAGGGTTTAAAAAAAAAAAGAAGTTTATCAGGGGGGGAAATGTTTATTAGGTCATCTAGTAAGCTTGGATTAAAAAAAAGCCACATGATGCCCAAGATTTTCCTTCTCCCAGCACTTCATAGGTGTGTTCTCAGCCATTTTCTCTGTCCTTCCCATACCACCACCTACTACATCTACCCCATCAGGTTGCAGACACCTGCAACATTACTTCAATGATGGTAATCTGTGATTGTGAGTCAATAACAACAAAAAGGAGGGGACAATCCAACTGAAATTATTATGCACTGAGGAAACATTTGCCCAGAGCATCCCCTGTCATTCTCTCAATCCTATCAGCTAACACATTCAATGATAAATACCATTTGAGAAACTGTTTTAGCAAAGCAAACCTGGCCCTCCAACTCTCTCTGACTTGAAAAGTTTTCAAGATCTCATTCATTTCCTCTTTTTCTCTCACTGTCTCAACAGAACAACATTTTTTTTGTGGAATAAAAATCAACTCAGACAGCTACTAAAGTTTACCACTCAAGAGATACACTCAAAGGTCACCCAAGGTTACTGCCTGGCATTTGCTGTCACAGACAGTGGCTTTCATGTGGAACCATGCAGAGTTTTTAGAGCTGGCACTGTCTGTGGTCTATAAAATCCCTATTTCCTGGAATAGACTCCTGAGGACACATGGTAGAGTCTAATTCCCTGCCTGATTGCCCATTTACCCTCTGCCTTCCATTCTCCCCCAGTGTAGTCTATCCAATTGTGTTTAAAATATTTGAAGATCTTCCTTCCACATCATCCACCCCAACTCCTACAATCGCACCCCCAGTCACTCCTTTCCTTCCTGCCTACTGCCATTCTCTCTCCAAGCTAAAATTGATCTCTCTCAGCAGAGGAGCTCTTTCCACTCAAAGGACAATGGAGAGAAATTCTCAGCCAACACAGCACCAAAGTTTAAAGCTAACTAATTAGACCCTTGCAATACTTTCACATTTATTCCCAAAATAGAAACACATGGGCAAATAAATATGGCTATAGAAATGATGACTATATGTGTATACACATTCATGCAAACACATAAGCACTATTTCTATGACTATTGCACAAGTAAATTTAAGAACTGAGTCAAAGAAAAATGAGATTAGGCCAACCTGGGAATTTGGATTCTCACAGTGGATAATGCCTTATTCTCAAAGGAAACCTTTGTGCAGAGAGAAAAATACAATTCCTGTCTATTCTTCAAGAGAAGGTACAAACATCTAATTAGCTAGTAATTCAAATCCAGAGGCAGACAGAGGCTTTGTAGAAAGAGTCTCCCTTTCTTTTCTTCCTACAGAGAACCTCCCTCCTTCCTGCTCAGGCTCTCTGCACTCTGGAGAACCTCAACTCTGAGGGATGAAAGGAGCTAGTAAGACCTTCAGACTCAAAGCTTAAAGATATGTTATTCTTTCCAAGGATGTTTGCATTTCAAAAGAGAGTAGAGGATATAACCCTAAGGAATGAATTCCTAATACTGGAATTTCAGAAATATGATAGTTGTGTAAGGATGTTATAAGTGTTAAGCAAACAGGGTGGAGGAGGGCTTCCAGTATCCTTCAAATTATACAAATAATTTTTCTTGCTTATATGTAAAAATAACATGAAGTTGAAACCCTCTCAAAGTACTTCATTTGTCCACACTGTCTATGAAATCAAGTCTGTACTCCTTAGTCCAACATTCAAATCATCGCAATTTTTCCAGTCTCACTTTCCAGTGTTCGTCTGTAAAACTTATTTACTCCACTCATTATCTTCCACAAATTCCATCACTTACTAATTTTTGCTCTTATCAGGCTTCTTCTCCCTAGAATTCCCTGAAACTGGATTCTTCAACTTCAACCCCACTCATTCTTCAAGGCACAGCTCAAATCCTACCTCCTCTATAAAACTTTCCCTAGGCATCTCAAGCCACAGTAATCTCTCACCAAATATATATTTGCCTCCCAACATTATAACTAAAATGCAGAAAAATAAATACCACACAGTGATTAAAATTGGACAGGTCTGGCCTCATAACTATCCTCTCTCATTTTCTAGGAAATGTGTGAACCTAGATGAGTAGCCTATCTCTTTGGACCTTATTTTCCATAATGCTTAAGAGGTAGATAATTATAGTAACTATCTCACAAAGTGGTAAGCATTAAATAAGATAATACATAGAAAGCACTAATCAAGTTCCTGAATGAATAATAGCTATTACTGGATGCATGCCTTCAAACAATTTTATGAGGACCCTGGAGTATTTAATCAAGGCTTCTTTTTCCTTGTTTTATCTACTGTCTTCATATGTCTTCCGTCTTGCCGTCCTAACATGAACTACCAGAGTATATTAGATCTTATTAGGTGTCCACCAAAATCCATTCTTTGTTTCTTTATGAAACACCGACAGAGACTACATTATCTAACCTTTCATGCAGTTAGCTGTAGCTATGTAACTACAGATGTAAGAGACTTGTGTTCCTGTTTCATCCTTCTCAGTAAGTTTCTATAAAACCTTAGAAAAGTCACTTTACTTCCTTGATCTCATTATTATCATTTGTGAAATGGAAATAATAAATAGTAATGACTGCAGTCTCTGAAATGATCTTCTTTCTAATTATTCTGCCCCCAAATGCAGGTACCAGGTCCCTTATTTCCTAACTGCTCCTAAATACATGGAAATATTTCATAACCGTAAGGGGATCTGTAAACTTGACTAAACAACCAAGGAGCACCTACATTACACACATGACCTTAGATAATCAGGAAAGAAAGGCAAGAACACTTTGTTCTTCACCTTTCCAATATCTTAACATATATGGACCCAAAAATCCCTCAAAAAATATAAGCAAAGCAAATCCAGTAACATATAAAAAGGATTATACATCACGCTCAAATAAAATTTAACCCAGGAATGCAAGTTTTACTTAACATATGAAAACCTATGTAATATACCATATTAATAGACTAATAAACAAAATCCACATGATCATCTCAACAGATGCAGAAAATTATTTCACAAGTCCAATACCCCTTCATGAGAGAAACAATAATCAAACAAGATTAGAAGGGATTGATTGCACCAAACTGATAAAGAGGTTCTATACAAAATGCATAGCTAATATAATAAGTAATGACAAACTGAATACATTTCTCCTAAAATCAGGGAAAATACAAAAATGGCTACTTTTGCCATTCTAGCCAACACGTAACTAAAGGTTCAAGCCAAAACAAATAGATAAGAAAAAATAAATAAAAATAATCCAAATTGGAAAAAAAGAAATAGAACTATTTTCAGATGACATGATCCTATTTGTACAAAACTGTAAAGAATGCAAAAAAAAATTCTTAGAACCAGCAAACAAATTCAGTAATGTTCCAGGATACAATATCAATATATAAAAATTAAGTTATTATACACTAGCATCAAACCATTCAAAAACTAAGAAAACAATCCAATTTATAAAAGCATCAAGAAGAATAAAACATTTATTAAAAAAAAAAAACTTGACCAAGCAGGTAAAAGATCTGTACACTAAAAACTGAAAAATATTGAGCAAAGAAATTAAAGATCACACAAATAAGTAGAAATACATCTCATGCTCATTAAATGGAAAATTAAATGTTTTCTAAATGTCCACACTACCAAAAGTAATTCCAATTCAATATTATTGCCATCAGAAGGCCAGTGGTATTTTTTAAAATCCTAAAATGCATGTGGAAACACAAGGTCCAGAATAACCAAAGTGATCTTGAGAAAGAAGAACAAAGCCTGAGGCATCATACTCCTGATTTCAAAATACATTACAAAGTTATGATAATTAAAAGAGCATGGTACTGGCATAAAGACATATAAACCAAAGGAACAGAATAGAGATCTTAGAAATAAACCAACACATACGGAGTCAAGTGATCTTTGACAAGGGTGCCAAGAACACACAATGGGGAAAAGATAGCCTAGTATTTGACAAGGAAGCCAATAATACTCATGGAGGAAAGGATAATTTGTTCAATAATTGATATTGCAAAAACTGGATATTCACATGGAAAAAAATGAAATTGGATCCCAACATTATGCCATATACAAAATTTGACTCAATTCCACTTCTGGGTATATATCCAAAGGAATCAGTATCTTGAAAAGAAAATCTGCAGTACCATGTTCATTTCAGTGTTATTCACAATAGCTAAGATATGGAAACATCTCAGGTATTCATCAACAGACAAATGAATAAAGAAAATATGTTATATACATGCAATGGAATATTATTCAGCCATAAAATGGAGGAAATTTGCCATTTGCAACAACATGAATGAATCTTGAAGAAACTATGCTAAGTTAAATAAGCCATAGAAGGAAAAATACTGCTTGATTCCATGTATATGGAATATCTAAAATAGCCAAAATCATAGAGACAGAGAATACAATAGTGGTTGCCAGGGGTTGGGGCTGAGAATGATGAGGAGTTCTTATTCAACAGATATAAATATATCATTATGGTAGATGAATAAATTCTAGAGATCTGTTATACAACATAGTTGTTATAATTAATATTAAGGAATTTATGTGTTTAAAACTTTGTTAAGAGGGTAGATCTCACATTAAGTGTTCTTACTACACACACATATGTGAAACAAGAAAACTCTAGGAAGAGTTGGATATGTCTATCACATTGTGGTGATGGTATTACATGTGTGTGCATATATCCAAACTCATCAAATTATACACATTAAATATGTACAGTTCTTTATATATCAATTATACATCAATAAAGCTATTTGAAAAAAAGTATGGTACTGGAAAGGATAGACATTGATCAATGAAACAGAACAGATAGCCCAGAAATAAACCTTACATTTATAGTTAATTTTATCCAAGCATGCCAAGGTAATACAATGGGCAAAAGATAATCACTTCAACAATAGTGCTGGGACAGCTAGATAGCAACAAACAAAAAAATGAAGATGGACCACTACTTTGCACTATATGCAGAAATTAATTCAAAATGATCAATGAGCTGAATAAAAGACAAATTTCATAAAACTCTCATAGTAAGCATAGGGAATAACCTTACTGCCCTGGATTTGACAATGGAATCTTAGATCTGACACTAAAAACATAAGCAACAACAACAAAAAAAGAACAAAAAAATAAATAAACTGTACTTTATCAAAGTTAAAATCTTTGTACCTCAAAGGACATTATCAAGATAATTAAAAGACAACTCACAGAATGGAAGAAGATATCTGCAAATTACATAACTAATAATGGACTTGTGTATAAAATATATAAAGCATTAGTATAACTCAACAATAAAAAAAACAATTCAGAAAGAGACAAATTATGTGAACAGATATTTCTCTAAAGAAAACACAAATGGTCCAAAAGCACATGAAAAGATGCTCAATATTTGTCTTAGTTAGCTTAGGCTGCCAAAAAGTACCATAGATTGGGTGGCTTAAACAACAGAATTTTATTTCTCATAGTTCTGGAGGTGAAGAAGTCCAAGATCAAGATGCCAACGTGGTCAGATTCTAGTAAGCGCTCTCTTCCTGGTTTGCAGATGGCCACCTTTTTGTTGTTTTCTCACATGTCCTTTCCTAAGTGCATAGATATGCATGTAGAGAAACAGAAAGCTCTCTGGTGCCTTTTCTTTTTTTTTTAATTTATTTTTTATTTATTATCTGGTGCCTCTTCTTATGAGGGCATTAAAGCCATCATGAGGGCCACAACCTCATGATCTCATTGAACCCTAACTACCTCCAAATGTCTGCATTTCTGAATACCATAATGTTAGAGTCTATGGCTTCAACATATGAACTGGGGTTGGGGGGGCACATTCAGTCCTCAACAACATCATTAGTCATTGAGAAATGAAAATCAAAACCATAATGAAATACTACTTACCATCTACTGGTGTAACTAAAAGCAAAAAGGCAGGTGATAAGTTTTGGTGACAATGTGGAAACTGGAACCCATATCCACTGCTGGTTATAATGTAAAATAATGTTGCTGCTTGGAAAACAGTTTGGCAAAACCCACATCCACTGCTGATTATAATGTAAAATGATGTTTCTGCTTAGAAAACAGTTTGGCAGTACCTCAAAATGTTAAACACAGAGTTACCCAGTGACTCACCAATTTCACTCCTAGGCATATACCCAAGAGAAATGAAAACATACATCAACACCAAAGCTTGTATACAAATATTCATAGTAATTATTTTTCATAATATCCAAAGTAATAGAAAAAACATAAATGTTCAACTGATGAGCAGATATATAAAATACAGTAGATCCATATAATTGAATATTATTCATATATAAAAAGGAATATAGTATGATATAATCTCTAACCCAGATAAACCTTGAAAATATGACAAGTGAAAAAGGCTAATGACAAAAGATCACATATTATATAATTATTTCTACATAAAATGTCTAGAACAGGTAAATCTAAAGAGATAGAAGTAGATTAGTAATTGCCTAGGGCTTAGGGTCAGTCTATGGGAGAATAGTGACCCTAATGGGCACAGGGTCTATTTTGGGGAGGATAAAAGTGTTCTTTAAAGGTAGATTATGATGATGGTTGCATAACCCTGTGAATATACTGAAAAACATGGAACCACACTCAGTAAATGGATAAATTATAAATTGTATCTCAATAAAGCTGATAAAAACATACATACTATTAAATACAATTCCAGAATTGATTGTTTCCAGAAGAAGCAAATGATACATATTATACAGGCTTCTTGACAGTAACCTTTCTGCCAGGGTACCCACCCCTATTCCCTTCAACACTGAACACTCATGAAGAGTTTTCCAGTTAGGAAAATTCAACTTTGTTATCATTATTTATGAGACCTATTATCTATAAGAGACTTGTGATGACTTCTAAATTGCCACTCTCAATACCCAATATTTTATTGTGTTAACCTTCTGGATCTTGATAGTTCCAAAGAAGGAAATAAACAGGTGCACATATTCTATATTTATTTGGGGCCTGTATTCTTTCTTTGGCCTTTTACTTCATTGTTATAGTCATTACGCAGCTGTTGGATAGATTGTGGCTCCTGGAAAGGTGTGTTCACCATGGTAGAAGCTGAAGGATTCTTCCATTGCAGAGTAAATGGAGAAGGTAAAAGGATTGGTAGGGAGGTTGTCTTAACAGTTTATGGAGGAATTCATGAAAAGCCAGTATGAGGAAAAGTTTATCATGAGCTTTCATGTCATACAAACCTGAGTTCCCAAGTTCATCACTTACTAGCTAGGCTACGTTGGACAAATGACTTAATATCTCTGAACCTTAGTTTTGTTATCTACAAAATAGCAAAACTAAAAACATTGCCTCATGGAATCATTTCAAGGATTATAAGTAAGACAACACATGCAAAGTTTCTAGAATGATACATAGTAATGATCAATCAATGACATTATTCCTTTGTACATATTAAATCCATGTTAAAGGCAATATTATTCCTTGAAATACTAACACAAAACACTGCAATTATTTTAATAAGATGCAATACTAATTCAACAGATATTATTGCCCACAGGGGTTAACAAGAAATGACACAGTCTCAGCCCTCAAGGAACATTTACTAGAGTTGAGGGAAACCAAACCTACCAAAAACAATGTTAAATAATCACAAAAGAAGGGAACATAGAAGAGGTCAAAGGGCAACTGAGTAAGTGGCAAAAGAATGGTCCAGATAAGAAGTCAGAAGAAATGCACTAAGAAAGACAGGTCAGGAGATAGGGAGTTTTACTAAAATAGAGACTGTAGATGTTTCTGAAAAATAAAATGTTGTAACTACAAGTGAGGCTCTGATAAATACAGGAGTATTTCTATTCACATTAAATAATCCAAACAAGATCCTAACCAGACTACCACAATCAATCTCCTGACTAGCTATTTAAGAATTAAATAAGGGTCTGAGGTAAATGTACAGGATTCACTGGTATGCATCACCTGCTGTGACTTCAAAGAAGGAGAAATGAATTTCTCATTATGCTGGTTACTTTGCACCCACAAGAACATCTGCTGGCCTTATTTGACAATATTACGAGCAACTAAAATGAGAAGTAGTCAAACTACTGATAATTCTATCCATCTGTCATGAAAATCAGTTTTTTCCCCAGGTTGATTGATATATCATCAATATATAGCACATGTAAGTTTAAGGTGTAAAAAAATACACAGATACGTTGCAAAATGATTACCCCAATAAGGTTAGTGGACACTTCCATTACTTCACATAATTACTTTTTTACTTCAGTGAGAACATTTAAGCTCTACTCTCAGCAACTTTCAATTATATAATACAATATTCTTAATTAGTCACTATACTATACATTAGATTTCCAGAAATTATTCATCTTATAAGTGCAAGTTTGTACCCTTTGACCAACATATCGCCATTTGCCCCACTCTCCAGCTTCTGGCAATCACTTTACTTTTAAAAGTTTGGCTTTTTCAGATTCCATGTATAAGTGAGTACTTGCAGCATTTGTCTCTATCTGATTCATTTCATTTAGGGTAATGCCCTCAAGGTCCATCCATGTTGTCATGAATGGCAGGAAATCACTATTTTTATCTTTTTATGGTTGAATAATATTCCATTCTGTGGAGGAAAGCTAAGGGAGGTTGTGGAAGAGTAGGGGATCTCGTTTCATCTGGTCCTTTTTGATTTGGACTAGAAATCTGTCAAATCATTCTGAACACTTGTAAATTCAACCTGAGATCTAAGAAAAGAATTGCTTGAATTTTACAAATAGAGAAGCAACCACATATTATGCTAAGCAAAATAAGTCAATCCAAGAAAGACAATTATCATATGATCTCTCTGATATGAGGAATTTGAGCAACAGGGTGGGGAGTCGTGGGGGGCAGGGAGGGAAAAAAATGAAACAATATGGGACCAAGGAGGGAGACAAACCATAAGAGACTCTTAATATCAGGAAACAAACTGAGTGTTGATGAGGAGGGGCAAGGGATAGGGTGGCAGGGTTATGGACATTGGGGAGGAGGGTATGTGCTATGGTGAGTGCTGTGAATTGTATAAGACTGATAATTAAAAGACCTGAAGCAAATAATACATTATATGTTGAAAAGAAAAAAAAAGAAAAGAAAAGAAAAGAGAAGCAACCACATTTGCAATCAGTGCAGAAAGTCTTCAGGGAACAAAAGCCACATAGACCCTTCTCAGAAGGCCAGGAGGAACATCAGTCAAATACAAAGGTTATGGATAACTCAGAACTTTATAACTCCTGCACTAAGGGAAAATACTATATAGAATTTGGAAGTTTTCTCATGACACTTTAGTCTTTCAATAAAGAATTTTCTTTCTTTTTCCTTTTTAACTAGTTTCTCATTTTAGCAACTGTTTTTAAGTTTTTTTAAATTTTCATTCTTACATTTACATTATTTAAAGATTTTATTTTTATTTGTGAGAGAGATAACAAGAGAGAGCATGAGTGAGGAAGGGAGGGAGAAGAAGGCTCAGCTGGGAGCCTGATGCAGGACTGATCCCAAGGACCTGGGATCATGAGCTGAGCTGAAGGCAGATACTTAACTGATTGAGCCACATAGGTGCCTCATACATTTTATAGATATATTCTTCATTCTGCCTTTCTTTCACTGTACACAATATTTAGGTATATATATATCAATATCTAGATAGATAGATAGATAGATAAAAATAGAAAAAGAAAGATTTCTTTCTTCACCATTTTGGAAATTACTATCTGCTAACAAACAGACCAAAATACCCCCAGGACCAAGTGGATTACCCTGTTATGTCCACTTATGAGATTGTATTTTCTCTTCCCCCACATTTTTTTCCTTTTCTTTTTTGGTTTCTGACCTCTTCAGATTCATCTACTATGTATTTCACTGAGGTTGTGGTCGATATTTTTTATTTTATGCACTTGTTATCTATTTTTCTTTGAAAAAAAAATGACTAGAAGGAGAAATTCACAGCAAAAGAAAGACCCAGAGGTAATACTCTCTGCCATATATCTAATCAATATAGATATAATTAAAATGTCAGAAATAGAATTCACAATAATGATTATAAAGTTACTAGCTGGGTTTGAAAAAAGCATAAAAGATACTGGAGAATCTCTTAGTGCAGATATAAAATCTAATCAGGTTTAAATTTAAAATGCTTTAACTGAGATGCAGTCTAAAATTCATGTTCTCACAGTTAGGGTAAAAGAGGCAGAAGAGAGTCAGTGACATAGAAGATAAAATGTGGAAAGGAAGGAATCTGAGGAAAAGGGAGAAAAACAACTAATGGGCCATGAGTGGAGGCTTTAAGAAATCAGTAATACCATAAAATGAAACAGTATTAGAATTATTGGGATCCCAAAGAAAGAAGAAAGAGAGAAAGAAAGGAACAGAAGGTATACTTGAGCAAGTCATAGATCAGAACTTCCCTAATCTGGGAAAGGAAGCAGGCATTCAAGTCCAGGAGGTACAGAGAACCCCTCTCAAAATCAATAAAAACATATCAACACCCTGACATATAATAGTGAACCTTGCAAATTTCAGAGATAAAGGGAGAATCCTGAAAACAGTTCAAGATAAGAGGTCCTTCACACACAAGGGTAAGAACATTAGACTGGCAGCAGACCCATATAGAAACCTGACAGGCCAGAAAGGGCTGGCATGATATATTCAGGGTACTAAAAGAGGAAAACATGCAGCCAGGAATGATTTATACAGCAAGGCTATCATTTAGAAAGGAAGGAGAGTTAAAAAGCTTCCAGGATAAACAGAAACTAAAAGAATTTGTGATCACTAAGCCAGCCCTGTAAGAAATATTAAAGAGCATCCTGTAAGCAAAGAGAGAGCCCAAAAGTAACATAGACCAGAAAAAAACAAAAACAAAAACAAACAGAAAATAAACAGAAACAGAGACTTTACAGGTAGTACAACAGCAATAAATTTGTATCTTTCAATAGTTACCCTGAATGTAAATAAGCTACATACTCCAATCAAAAAACATAGGATATCAGATTGGATAAAAAAGCAAGACCCCACTATATATTGTCTACAAGAGACTCATTTTATACCTAAAGAAACCTCCAGACTGAAAGTGAGGGGATGGAGAACAATTATCATGCGAACAGATACTAAAAGAAAGCTGGGGTGGCAATCCTTATTTCAGAAAAATTAGATTTTAAGCCAAAGCCTGTAGTAAGGGATGAAGAAGAACACTATCATACATAAATGGTATATCCAACAAGAAGATCTAACAATTATAAAAACTTATGCTCTTAACAGGAGCAGCCAATTACATAAACCAATTAATAACAAAATTAAAGAAACATATTAATAATAATACAGTAAGAGTAGGGGACATTAACACCCCTTACAGCAATGGACAGATCATCTAAGAAGATCAACAAGGAAACAAAGGCTTTGAATGACACACTGGACTAGATGGACTTCACAGATATATACAGAGCATTCCAACCTAGAACAACAGAATATACATTCTTCTCAGGTGCATATGGAACATTCTCCTTAATAGATCACATACTGGGCCACAAATCAGGTCTCAACCAGTACCAAAAGATTGGGATTATTCCCTGCATATTTTCAGACCACAATGCTTTGCAACTTGAACTCAATAATAAGAGGAAGTTTAGAAGGAACTCAAACACTTGGAGGTTAAAGAGCATCCTACTAAAGATTAAATGGGTCAACCAGAAAATTAAAGATATTTTAAAAATGAATGGGTCAACCATAAAATTAAAGATATTTTAAAAACTCATGGAAACAAATGAAAATGAAAACATGACAGTTGAAAACTTCTGGGATGCAGCAAAGGCAATCCTAAGAAGGAAGTACAAAGTAGTAAAGGCCTTTCTCAAAAAATTAGAAAAGTCTCAAATACACAAGTTAATCTTATACCTAAAGAAACTGGAGAAAGAACAACAAATAAAAAACCAAGCAGGATAACAGAAATAATAAAGATCAGAGCAGAAATGAATGAAATGGAAAACAAAAACAAAACAAAACAAAATACAAATACAAAAAACAGTAGACAGACCAATGAAACTAGAAGCTGGTTCTTTGAAAGAATTGATACAATTGGTTGGCCCATACCAGACTTATCGAAAAGAAAAGGGAAAGGACCCAAATTAATAAAATCATAAATGAAAGAGGAAAGATCATTACCAATACCTAGAAAATACAAACAATTGTAAGAACATATTATGAGCAACTATATGCCAATGAATTAGGCAATCTGGAAGAAGTGGATGCATTCCTAGAAATTTTGAACTACCAAAACTGAAATAGGAAGAAATAGAAAACCTTAATGGACCACAATGAACAAAGAAACTGAAGCAGTAATAAAAAATCTCCCAACAAATAAGAGTCCAGGGACAGATGGCTTCCCAGTAGAATTCTACCAAACATTTAAAGAAGACCTATTCTTCTGAAGCTGTTTCAAAAAAACTGAAATGGAAGGAAAACTTGCAAACTCCTTCTATGAGGCCAGCATTACCTTTATCCCAAAACCAAAGACTCCATCAAAAAGGAGAATTACAGACAAATACCCTGATGAATATCGATGCCAAAATTCTTACCAAGATACTAGCCAGTAGAATCCAACAGTACATTAAAATCACTATCCACCACGACCAAGTGGAATTTATTCTTATGCTGCAACAGTGGTTTGACATTTACAAATCAATGTGATATATCACATTAATAAAAATAAAGGACAAAATAAAATAAAACAAAATAAAGGACAAAAATCATATTGTCCTCCCAAATGATACAGAAAAAAGCATTTGACAAAATACAGCATCCTTTCTTGATTGAGACTCTTCACAGTATTGAGATGGTGGGAACATACCTCAATGTCATAAAAGCTATCTACAAAAAGCCCACAGCAAATATCATTCTCAATGGGGCTAAACTGAGAGCTTGTCTCCTAAGGTCAGGAACACTACAGAGATGCCCACCCTCACACTATTATTCAACATAGTACTAAAATTCCTAGACTCAGTGATCAGACAAAAAAAAAAAAAAGAACTAAAAGGCATTCAAATTGGCAAAGAAGTCAAACTCTCACTCTTTGCAGATGATGTGGTACTTTATGTGCAAAGCCCAAAAGACTCCACTCTAAAAGCTAGAACTCATACAGGAATTCAGCAATGTGGAAGGATATAAAATAAATTCACAGAAATCAGTTGCATTCTATACACTAACAATGAGACTATAAAAAGAGAAATTACGAAATTGATCTCACTTATAATTATACCAAAAACCATAAAATATTTAGGAATAAACCTAACAAAAGAGATAAAGGACCTATACTCTAGAAACTACAGAACACTTACGAAAGAAATTGAGGAAGATACAAAGAAATGGGAAAACATTCCACGCTCATGGACTAGAAGAATAAATATTGTTAAAATATTAAAATATTTCAGAAAAAAAACCCTGAATATCCAAAGTAATGTTGAGAAAGAAAACCAAAGCTGGGGACATCACAATGCCTGACTTCAAGCTATATTTCAAACCTGTGATAATTGGGATAGCATGGTACTAGCACAAAAACAGACACATGGATCAATGGAACAAAATAGAGTCTCCAGAAATGGACCTCCAACTCTATGGTCAACTAATCTTCAATAAAGCAGGAAAGTCTATCCAATGGAAAAGAGACAGTCTCAGGCACCTGGGTGGCTCAGTTGGTTGGGTGACTTTCTTCAGCTCAGGTCATCATCCTGGAGTCCCAGGATCGAGTCCCACATCAGGCTCCTTGCTTGGTGGAGAGTCTGCTTCTCCCTCTGACACTACCCCCCTCTTGTGTTCTCTCTCTCTCATTCTCTCTCTCTCAAATAAATCAATAAAGTACTTTTTTTAAAAAAAGGTGCCTGGATGGTTCAGTCAGTTAAGTGGCCACCTTCAGCTCAGGTCATGATTCCAGAGTCCAGGGATCAAGTCCCACGTCAGGCTCCCTGCTCAGTGGGGGTCTGCTTGCCCTCTTCCTCTGCCTATCACTCTGCCTACTTGTACTCACTCTCTGTGAAATAAATTTTAAAAACCTTTTTAAAAAGATGGTTTCTTCAAGAAATTGTGCTGAGAAAGTTGGACAGCAACATGCAGAAGAATAAAACTGGACCATTTTTTTATACCATACACAAAGATAAACTCAATACAGATGAAAGACCTAAATGTGAGACAGGAATCCATCAAAATCCTAAAGGAGAACAGAGGTAGTAACTTCTTGGACTTTGGCTAATGTCTATACTGCCTAGAGCAATCTATACTTTTAATGCCATTCCGATCAAAATTCCACCGGTATTTTTCAAAGAGCTGGAGCAAATAATCCAAAAATTTGTATGGAATCAGAAGAGATCCCGAATCGCTAAGGAAATGTTGAAAAACAAAAATAAAACTGGGGGCATCACGTTACCTGATTTCAAGCTTTACTACAAAGCAGTGATCACCAAGACAGCATGGTACTGGCATAAAAACAGACACATAGACCAGTGGAACAGAGTAAAGAGCCCAGATAGGGACCCCTCAACTCTATGGTCAAATAATCTTCAACAAAACAGGAAAAAATATACAGTGGAAAAAAGTCTCTTCAATAAATGGTGCTGGGAAAACTGGACAGCTATATGTAGAAGAATGAAACTTGACCATTCTCTTATACCATACACAAAAATAAACTCAAAATGGATAAAAGACCTCAACGTGAGACAGGAATCCATCAGAATCCTAGAGGAGAATATTAGCTACAGCAAGTTTTTGCAAGACACGTCTCTAATGGCAAGGGAAACAAAAGCAAAAATAAACTATTGGGACTTCATCAAGGTAAAAAACTTCTGCACAGCAAAGGAAACAATCAATAAAACTAAAAGATAAACTATGGTATGGGAGAAGATATTTGCAAATTATATATCAGATAAATGGCTAATATGAAAGATTTATAAATAACCTATCAAACTCAACACCCAAAAAATCATAATCCAGTCAATGAATGGGCAGAAGACATAAACAGATATTTCTACATAGAAGACATACAAGTAGCCAATAGACACATGAAAAAATGCTCAATGCTCAACATCACTCAGCATCAGGGAAATACAAATCAAAATGACAATGAGATACCACCTCACACCAGTCAGAATGGCTACAATTAACAAGGCAGGAAACAACAAATGTTGGTGAGGATGTGGAGAAAGAGGAACTGTCTTACGCTGTTGGTGGGAATGCAAACTGGTACAGCTACTCTGGAAATCAGAAGGTAAAAATAGAGCTACCTTACGACCCAATTACACTTTTACTTATTTACCCCAAAGATACAAAATTAATGATCTGAAGGTGCATATGCACCCCAATGTTTATAGTGACAATGTCCACAATTGTCCACAATAGCCAAACTAGAACAAGCCAAGATGTCCATTGACATACGAAGGGATAAAGAAGATGTGGGGTGTGTGTGTGTGTGTGTGTGTGTGTATGTGTGTGTGTACACACACACACTGGAATATTACTCAGCCATCAGAAAGGATGAATACTTACCATTTACATCAATGTGGATAGAACTGGAGGGGATTATGCTGAGTGAAATAATTCAATCAGAAAAAGACAGTTTTCACATGGTTTCACTCATACATTCCATTTTATGTGTATGTATAGATGATAGATAGATAGATATCATTTTCTTCATCCATTCTTCTATAGATGGATAATTAGGCTGTTTCCATACCTTGGATATTGTACGTAATGTTACAATGAACATGGAGGTGCAGATACCTCTTTAACATAAAGACTTCATTTTTTTAAGATATATACAACCATAAGTGTACTTGCTAGATCAAAACAGTTTTATTTTGGGGGCGCCTGGGTGGCTCAGTGGGTTAGAGCTTCTGCTTTCGGCTCAGGTCATGATCCCAGGATCCTGGGATCGAGTCCCACGTCGGGCTCTCTGCTCAGCAGGGAGCCTGCTTCTCCGTCTCTCTCTGCCTGCCTCTCTGCCTACTTGTGATCTCCGTCTGTCAAATAAATAAATAAAATCTTTAAAAAAAAAACAGTTTTATTTTTAATTTTTTCCCTTGGCAATTTTTATTATATTTAAAGTATTTTTTTATTAATTTGAGAGAAAGAGAGAGTGAACAAGCAGGGGGATGTGAAGAGGGAAGAGAGAGAGAGAGAATCTCAATGAGACTCCCTGCTGAGTGTGAAGCCTGAAATATTTTTAATTTTTTGAGGAAATTCCATACTGTTTTCCATAGTGGCTATACCAATTTACATTACCACCAACAATGTGCAAGGGTTCCCTTTTCTCCACATCACTGCCAGCACTTGTTATCCCTTGTCTTTTTGATGATAGCCAACCTAACAGGTTGAAGTGACACCACACTGTGATTTTTATTTACATTGTTCTGATGATTAGTAATGTTTGCATATTTTGTTTTAAAAAGTCTATTCAAATCCTTTGACTAATTTTTTACTCAGATTATTTGTTTTTATGCTATTGGGTTGCATGAGTTCCTTATATATTTTGGATAGTATACCCTTATGAGATATGTGGCTTATAAATATTTTCTCCCATTCTGTAGGCTGCCTTTTCACTTTGTTGACTGTTTTCTTTCACTGTGTAGAAGATACTTAGTTTGATGTAGTCCCGTTCATTTATTTTTGCTTCTGTTGCTTGTACTTTTGGTGTTATATTGAAATAATCCTTGCCAAAATCAATATCAAGGAAATTTTCCCTTATGTTTTCTTCTAGGAGTTTTACTGTTTTAGGGCTTACATTTAAGTCTTTAATCTATTTTGAGTTAATTTTTGTGAGTGATATAAGATATGGGTCCAATTTTATTCTTTTGCCTATGAACATCCAGCTTTCTAAATATCATTTATTGAGGACACTATCCATTCCTTATTGAGTATTCTTAGCTTCCTTGTCAAATATTAGTTGACTGTATATGCATGGGCGAATTTCTGAGCTTTTGATTTTGTTTCATTGCTCTGTAGGTACCAACAACCAGTTTTACTGGGTTGCCACCAATGTCTGCTCACTGAGCTGCCCTAATTAGCCACTTGTGTTGGCACTGTATTAAAGTGGTGTGACTGAGTCCTTGCTCTTTACTGTTTGAAAATTCAAATTGATATGAATCACATCAGTCATGCCTTTTTCTGGATCAATACGCATCACAGGGTTAAAGCAGCCAATTTACCTTAGGATACCAATACCTGGTTTTTGAGTCTGAATGCGCTGTCTAGCATTGACTGAACTCTGGCTGCATTTGATATGCCCTCCACTCCCCTTCCAAAACAAGGTTCACATGTAAATAAAGGCAAGTCTTGAAATAAAGTCCAAATCATACACAGGTAATTTACAAATGGGATATGATCTTGTTGTCACCTTGGGGATAGCTATGATATCTGAAGCTTCCACCATGTAAGTCTCTGTTAAATATCAATAATATACCTGAGAAAAAGGGCATATAATTTCATAACTATTCCATTATTACGTGTTTGATTTAGTATATTAAATTGTCTACTTCTGTACCCTTGAGGCATCTTTCCATTCATTCATTTAATAAACATTTAGTGATTACCCACTAAATTCAAGCTCTGTGTAAGTACTATCAATAAGGCATTCAAGGTGAAGAGTTAGTATGTGGCCTAGATAGTTTGGGAGCTAGAATGGGGACCACTGCTTAAGAAAGGCAAGTACAAGCAGGATTCCACAAGTAAGATAAGAACAACTTCTAGATTACCGCTAGACCCTAAGAGTTTTGTATTTAATTTTCATCAGTTATTACTCTGCAGCCCAATGTCCTACCCAACTAAGTCAAGTAAACAGGATCCAAAGTTCTGCTACACCCCAGTGATGGTCATAAGTAAAAGTATCTGACCTTTGTAGAAAACATGAAAACTTACATTCATGGAAAAGGTAGAAAGACCTTTAACAGAAAACCATAATATATACAGCAAAAATTGTAACCATTTTCCAAAAGACCAATCATCAGAAGTTAAAATGCATAGAAAAAACCTGATAAATAAAAAAATATATATCATCAGCCAATTTGGAGGAAAGGTACAAATCATATCTCAAACCTAATGCCTTTCTTTGTTGTTGTTGTTGTTGTTGTTTTCAGTGTAAACTCTGCAAAAAGGAAAACATAAAACTTTAGTGACTCAAGCCTTAGATTTTACTCCTACAGGAAGTTTCAACAATTTACTGGTAATACACGAAGCTGTATAGCTAACGTAAAATATAGAGGCAGAGACAGACATTCTTGTAAGGGAAAACGTAAGAAAGCCAAATTTATGAGCCAACTTGCTCTTTAAAGGTGAATGAACTTCAGTGTTAACTATTGTATCTCCCTACCTAGAAAACACTCACTCTCCTCTGGTCTTAATTGTGTTTGTTGTCACAATAAGGATCCTGTCAGCTTTCCAGCCAGCAGTGAACTCTGGTATCAATGTCGGATGAATATCACCCGGCATCCACATTTGGAAAAGAAATGTGGCTCATTCTTCAACTGCCCCTAATCAATACCTCCAGAATTTATATTCTATAAATATCCACACTCTGCTTCTAAACAAATAATTTCATCATACTAGCTCTCAGTAAAAACTACAATAAGTTTTCACAATATATTATGGGAGCTCTGACCATTCAGTTCTAAATAATGGCTCCTTTTGCTAGACAAGTAAATTGAAATTGATTTGTTTCAGCAGCCTGTGCTAGAACACACAATGCCTGCTTACAACAAGCCTATTGACTTCTGCAAACAGCACTCCAGTCTGCTTCCTCAAGGACTCTGGGCAGGATTTTTAAATCATCCCACCTTCTCTCCCTTAACCCTGAGAACAAAGCATCCATTTAAATAGGAACTCTGCACAATGTGTCCAAGAAAGGAAATGTGAGGCAGCTTCCTTTGAGATCAACTGAACAGAGCCCAAGGTGAGGAGTGAGATCTCAGATGAAAGGAGAATAACACAAAGGGGAAACTGATTAAAAGTCAAATCAACTGCTCCTTGTGAATCACAATGTGAGGAGAGAGGAAGAGAGAAAGAAAGAGGGAGACCCATACTTCTCTTACTCCTGCCCCCTCACTCTCACCCTTGGGAAAGTGTCATCTTAGAGACAGCTGAGGATACAGAAAAAATATCCTAAGATGACTTTCTCATCTCTGGAGGGATGACAGTGCCCACAGAAGAAAGAGCACAGCCTTGTGGCGGATATGTTCCCATGGTATTCCATACAAAGCCCACAGTATTTCCTGTGGTCTCTGTCACTCCAGGAAGGCAGGCCAGCCAGGCAGAATAGGAATCTGATTTTTACACTGATTGCACAGGAGTTTAAAATTGAATTTTGGACAGCACAGAGGTTTCTTTGTAGGAGGTCACACTAGGGCCAGAGGCCAACTGTAGGGACCTTCCGTTAATGAACTCTAGAGACCCCTTTATCTTAGCAAACACCAAAATGGCCATCCTTGGATAACTCAGTAAACCTCTATTTTAGAGTTTTCCATGTGAAAATTTCTTTTTATCTACTATTTTTCCCATAACTATGTGAAGGAGGCAGGGCAAGTATCATTATTCTCATTTTAAATATTAAGAAAACGAGATCTAGGCAGAGAAAAAAATTTACCAAAGGTCCAACAGCTTATAAATGGAAGTACAGAAATTTGAACCCAGACTAATAGCCTTAAATTTAGTGATTCAGTCAATTTGTATTCTGTTCATTCATTCATTCATTCAATGAACACATAGCAAATGCTGAATCTGTCAGATAATGGGAGCTCTCACATTATTCACAAAAATTTCCCTTTAGTACCACTTCTTTATGCTACAAAGGAATCTAGGGAGGTATATTCACATATATTAGTCTCAGTAAATTTCTTCTATTAAGGTCTAGCAGGTTATTTTTCATCCCAGCTTAAAAATATAGTTATGATATGAATTAATGATCTTCTCACAAAAGTCTAATGCCTGGCAACATACCTCTCAAACAACAGGTATCACCAGCCTCCCCTCAGTAGGAAACTCATTTACCAGACCTCAAACTTAAGACTTTCTCAAGATGGCTGTTTCTCAGCTATCAGGCTTCTATGAGCTGATTCAGGAACACTTGTAAGTTGACACAAGTCCTTCATCTTTCCACACCTAACAGTGGCCCTTACCTACCTAGTACCACCTACATGCATACTGGGGAGCCTTTTCCCAATATTATCCCATCACCCAGAACTTTCCTGCTTCCCCTCATAATAACTTATTTCCCTAGAACCCCACACCCTTGATGTTCTTCCTTTGCTAAAGAGGTAGTAAAAGCAATCTCTCCTTAACTTATCCCTCTTAATTTAACATACTTTTTCACAGGGCCCTGTGCCTTCACAGAGTGAAGGTGGGCCATTTCAGGTCTCATGGCAGATTAATGGTGGGAAGGACTAATAGACAAGGGGAGAGGCGTTTTGATGCCTTGTTCAGTGCCCCAGGAATAGGGGCATATGTCACTTTTCTGAATGAAATGAACACAAGGGATGTTTGTCATACTGTGGGAACACAATGTAGGCATTGGAGAGGGCAGAAAACATTTGGCCTATCAGGTGTAGGCATCACAAATTTGGAAAGGACAAAATACACAATGACTTCTTTTTTTTAACCCTTCATTCCCACACCACATTAAGTATTGTCCTCAAATAGCTTCTGGATGAAATCTATATTTATAGCCAAGCTCTTGTCAGTATGATCTCCAAATTACACCTACCTTGTAAACAAAATCGAGCCTAAATTGCCTTCTTCACTTCTAGCTTCTCCAAGGTTTGACTATGATCTTGTGTTTCAGCAGCAGTTACTATCTTACAAGGCTTATAGGCAACAATTTGTCTAACCTTTCAGAATTTTATGTACCATTTAGAACATCACCTTTCAGCCCCACTGACAATATGAGAGAAGGCTATTTCTCCACAAGTTCACTGCAGCCATCTCAATTCACAGTATGATTTTCAGGAGTTTAACAAAAGCTTCAAAAATGTACTAGTGAAATAAACTTGACCCCACAGCCTCTTATATCTTCTGAATGTGGTGATTTGAAGGAGGGGCAGAAAGACACAGGGAGAGCTTCAATCAGTCACAGAGTCCTGCTATTTCCCAGTCTGATGACTTGTTTTTCAAATGCTATTGCCACCCTGATCCAGAACTCATCCCCCCTACCTGTCTTACTGCAATTGATTTTTACCTTCCTCTAAGGTTCTCTTCCCTTTGATCTAGCCTATGAGCCAGTTCAAGATTAGTTCTTTTGAAGGCACCACTTCCAAATTGTTATTCCTCTCTCAAAACGCTTCATTGACTCTTTTTTTAAAAAAAGATTTTATTTATTTATTTGACAGACAGATCACAAAAAGGCAGAGAGGCAGGCAGAGAGGGTGGGGGGAGCGGGCTCCCTGCTGAACAGAGAGCCTGATGCGAGGCTCGATCCTAGGACCCTGGAATCATGACCTGAGCCGAAGGCAGAGGCTTTAACCCACTGAGCCACCCAGGCGCCCCCTTCATTGACTCTTTGTTTACTTACAGGACAAAGTCCAAACTCCTCAGACCAGCAGTCAAGACTCTCTTCCATACAATGCCCCCACCTTACCTACCCACTCCTATCTTCACCTACTTCCTCAAATGAGACTTTGGTCCTGCAAAGATCAGTTTTTCATTTTCTTGGCCATATATGCTTATCCCATCCTCAGTATCCTTATTTCATAAGTCTCTCCTATTCCTCTGCATTAGATAATGTACATCAGCACCAATGTAGCCTCTCTTCTCCATCTAAACCTAATCTTATCGTTCAATGCCCTGCTCAAGACATACTTCTTCCTTGAAGCCTTGCCAATTTGCCCTCACCCATACCATGGGCAGTGTTAGGAATGCTGCATATCAGACCTGATACCAGACCTACAGAACTGGAATCTGTATTTTAACAATATCCGAGATATGTTAGTGTGAGAAGCTGTCCTAAACAGTGCTATTATTTATAGATTTGTATATAACATAATGGTAAGGCATGGCTTGGACAGGATCAGAAGGAGATTTTTCAAAGTGTTTAAGGTTTTTGGGATGCCTCAGTTGGTTAAGCGGCTGCCTTAGGCTCAGGTCATGATCCTAGGGTCCTGGGATCAAGTCCTGCATCTGGCTCCTTGCTCGGCAGGGAGCCTGCTTCTCCCTCTGCCTCTGCCTCTGCCTGTCACTGTGCCTCTGCCTGCTTGTGCTCTTTCTCTCTCTCTGACAAATAAACAAATAAAATCTTTAAAAACAACAACAACAACAACAAAAAGAAAAGATACTAAAATACCCATGACCATCAGTTATGATAGACAACCAAAGTCTACTTTTTCCCCAACTCCATCTATCTCCCATCTTTGCTACGTATTCCTTGTAGCTTGTGGAGATACAAGGGAATCAGTAAAGTAGGTATCTTCCCAACCATCTACAACCCACAACCTGCCCCTTCCATAACCTTTGTGTCATTTGAAACCCCCAATTCCCTAGTTTGTATTTAATCAGGCCTCTCTATTCTGGGACCACAGTTTCATATAATCAAGTTTAGCTGTCAGCTAACTATATGTACACTAGTACTACTTCCCCTACCAAAGGCAAAACAAATTGTTGACTGGGCCTGTGAGCTTTGGCTTAGGGACAGGGAAATAGTCAGCGAACTGGGTTACTGCACTATATATGAAGAGCACTATACCCAGGGCGGTACAAGGACAGTGTTGTGATGCTGCTAATGAATGGGCTGTGGAGGATTTTCTGGGATTGGGCCTGGCTGCTCCTCTGTTTCCAGACCTTCCTATATCCCCCTCATTATGCCTATACTGTAAAAGTGAGTCAGTGCTGGAGAAAGTTGACAAAGTCACCATCACCAAAGCAAAAGAAATAGACCTCACAAGCTTATTCAGACTTGATAGATAGCCCTTTCTTAGATTCTCCCTTTCTTAGATTATCATTCCCACCCCTTCTTTCTCCTTCCCTATTTCTCCACTTTTAATGCTTGGAGCTTGATAAAAATAGGATTTTGCTGGGGGGAGACAGATATTAGTAGAGATCTCTATATCAAGAAGCTCAAAAGTCCCTTATTTGAAGTCCATCTTTCCCTCAATCTCCCTTTTATACTCCCCACTTTATGATCTGTACTTTTACTATACTGTGAGGAAGTCAACCCAGTCAATCTGGACTAGACATTTTTTTTTTTTAACCAGAAGCATATTTCCATTCTGTCATTCAATATTAACCTAAACTTGGAGGGGCATCTGGGTGGCTCAGTTGGTTAAGCATCTGACTCTTGGTTTCTGCTCAGGTCATGCTCTCAGGGTCCTGAGATTGAGTCCCTTATCAGACTCTGCGCTCAGCATGGAGGCTGCATGTCCTTCTACCCTCTACTTCTCTCCATGGGTGTGCTCACTCTTTCTCTCTCAAATACAATTTTAAAAATATTAACCTTAGGGGCGCCTGTGTGGCTCAGTTGGTTGAGCAACTGCCTTCGGCTCAGGTCATGATCCCAGACTTTCAGGATCGAGTCCCACATCAGGCTCCCAGCTCCTTGAGGAGTCTGCTTCTCCCTCTGACCTTCTCCATTCTCATGCTCTCTCTCACTCATTCTCCCTCAAATAAATAAATAAAATCTTTAAAAAATATATTAACCTTAACTTGGAAAAGAAAGCATTGTATATGAGAGGCCCTTATGGAATATACAACAAAGAAAGAAAAAAACTTATTGGAAGTATAACTAGAGTAGTAATTTGTAGTATAAAAAGCAATAATCTGACAGTACTTGAAAATGTGTCTGGTTCTCCCAGAATCAGAGTATTCTATGCAGGTAAACTGTTCTCTTTATTTTGAACTTATTTGCAATGTTCCACTCCTAAAGTGACACTCTCATCACAGATTCCAACAGAAGTTTTAGTTCAGCTCACATCAGAAAATGACCACAAACCCAATGCAAATAATTTGAAATAATGATTTTTTATGGCAAGAGTTTCAAGCATCAATAGCATCAGAACTACCTGAGGCACTTGTCAAATGTACAGCTTCCCTGGCTCCACCCTAGATGGAATGAATCAAAATCTCCACATAAGGCCCTCGTGTTCAACAAGCTCTTAGGTTATTTTGGGGAACCACTATTTTGGTGCACTCCTAAGCCACAATCCTCTTGGACTGCCTGATTCTTCACCAGAGTATTGTTAAACTGGCTGCCATTATAACTGCTTCTAGCATATCTTCCCTGGCAGAAAACAAGGGCATTTCCTGCCTTCTTTACAAAGCTGAACTAGACATCTGTAGTGACACTAAAGTTGAATACCTTTAAAAGGTTTTTCTTATGAGAACTTTTACCTTCTCTGATTATCACATCCAGCAGCCAGTGAAAGACTCGTCCTCTCCCAGGTGAGAGGCCTGGCAGCAGGCTTAGACCTTCAGGTTAAACAGTAGCCTATGTGACCAGACTGGAAATACTCACATGCAGAAGTCCTGACTACCAATGGGACCAAGAGATTGCTCAAGGTGGTTAACACTCCAAAGGTAGCCCATGGATTCAAGGGTGGAGAAAATAAACATCACAGATGTCATTCCATGTATGATATTCCAAAATGCCTCCTTTTAAAATCCCACCAGGCAGAAGTGCTAGGTTTTATAAAAGTTGTGAAAGACAAAGTTGTGAAGTAGGTAAGGTTTGTTTCTGAGGTTCCTCAGTCTTCGTGTTCTTTTCCTGTACAGTCGATCTGACAGGATCTGATGTCCTCAGACATCCCACAATGACAGCTGACCCATGTGTTACCGTAGGCTGGATTTGCTGGACCTTCCCTTCCTTCTTCCTTTGCCCTCTACCTTCCGGTTCTAGTTCTCTTCCTTCAAGGTTGTGTTCTGAGTAGAATGTGGTTGGTGCTGGATCATATAAGTAAATGCTATTTGAGTTTTAAGGAAAAAGCCAATTGGGGCCAATCTGAACTAACTATTCCACCAAAGGTAAGTGATCCAGTTATTTTCACTGTGTCCTCTGGCACCTAGCTAACCCTGGCCCCAGATTGAGCCCCTAACACTAAACACAGGCTAAACTCTAACCCTGGCCATCTGACAGTTATTTATAGCTAGACACTAAGAGGACAAACAAAAGTACGACTGATTCAAAGAAACCCCACGCCCCACCAGGAGAAACACAATTCAAAGGACACATCTTTTCTAATTGACTATAAATCAGCGATGTTATTTTCCTGTAGGAAAGATACCGTTATCAACTATAATTTATAATCTACCTGTAAAAGATGAGAAATAGAAGGTAGGGAGGAATAACAATAGAGTCTCTTATGTAGACAAACGAAGTGAATTAATGAGAGTGTACTCCACCCAGACCTCAGAGCTGCATGGTCAACAACACAAGATGTGTTTTTTTATTGTGTTTACTGACATAACCCTGACTCTGCTCGTATTGGAAAAATAGGAACTGAGCCATGGTGCAAGAATATTCATGAAAGCAAATATTTATAAGCAGAACCTATGATAAATGTCTGAAAACAACAACCTTAGGAGTATCCAAATGTGAAACATCCAACATCAATGCCATTTGTTGTAGCTTTGAGCTGTAAATAATGGCTCTTAAAATAAATTTCAGTCCCCCGATGGCATTATATTTGAAATTTGGGGGGAAAATACCTGAATGACCTCAAAGCAGCTCATTCTGAAACAACTGTTAAGTTCTGCCTGTTATTAATTGTTGGGGATTCATTCATGGATCTTTTTCTAACAATTCTCGGGAATCCAGTCATTTCTCTATTATTCCCAGACACTAATGGCTCCTTCCAGCTAACTCTTCCTATCACGCAACATGTTGCTAGGAAGATTCCCTAGGTATCAGGTGTATACCTATCTCTAGCAGCCCTATGTGCTGACAACAGACAAACTCAAAGTAGAAATAAATGATAAATGAGACCACATCATTTTCTAGGATGAAAGCAGCCCTTAGAGCCCTTAGCAAAATTTGGAGTAAGGTGCTGTTTTCACTGGCTTCTCTGCCCTTTTCCCTGTCCCTCTTCTCTGTTCCTATCTCCTTGGCGAGCAACACAAATTCTTACCAACCCCCACCCTCTCTGTCTGATCCTGTGCCAGAGCAGGGGGCTTCTAAGTATAACTACAAACATGAATGAGAAAATAGAAAACCTGTGTTCTAATTTGGACTCTATTGACCTACATGAACATGGGAAAGTCACTTCTCTCTTAGTCTCAGTATTTTATTAAATTTATTAATAAATTTTTATTAAATTTATTAATTTTTATTATTAACTTTATTAGTAAAATGAAAGGAAGAAGATAAAAGCAACTACAATTTATAGAGCTCATACCATGTGCTAGACACTGTGTTTAAGGCTGTTTCTATCAATCATTCTCTTAATCTTCCCAAGCAGTTATTATAATACTTACTCTATAGATAAGGAACACTAGTTCTGAGCAGTTATGTTACTTGTATAAATCTGCAAAGCTTATAAGTAGTAGAAGAGAGATTTTCATCGAGATTTGTATTTTTGACCACGTTGTTTCCAGGGCCTTGGCAAAGATAATCCCTAAGGCCCCTTCCAGTTCTGACGTCTTATGAGTCTGTGAAATCCTACTCTGTACATAGCTGTCTCCTCTACCTTTTTTTATGATGCCAGCTCCATAAACATTTATGAAAAGAACAAAATTGAGTAGCAAAAATGAGATACTGAGCAAAAGGCATTTGATGCCTAAGCATAACAGTGAGTAAACCAGAGAGAAAAGGGACCTTAAAAGTGTAAGTGTCTGCCAAATTTAAAAATAAGTGAGGGGTACATGGTGACTCAGTCAGTTAAGTGTCTGCCTCTTGATTTCAGCTTAGGTGATGATCCCAGGGTCCCCCCTGGGACCAAACCCCACATCAGGCTCCATGCTCAGCAGGAAGTCTGCTTGAGGATTCTCTCTCTCCCTCTCCTTCTGCCCCTTCTCTTTCTTTCTCTCAAATAAAAAGAAACACATCTTTAAAAAAATAAAATAATAAATATAGGTGAGACATGACCACCTCTATACTGTAAGAGAAAGGTAAGTAAGCTGTATGGAAATAGAATTTTGTAAATCACTACCCACCACCACCTTCAACAGACAAAAAAAACTTGTTTGTCCCTAGGACTCTTAATGCATCAAAAATGGATCCTATCTTTTCCCACCAATTTAAACAAGATTTTAAATACCTTTTCAGACTAACTTTATTTATTTTGTTTTACTTAGAGGTAGAATCAGCACTATTGGATGTGAAGGGTTAGAAAGGGACAACTTTCTGACTTGTACAAATGAAGAATGATAGAGCCAGTCTCCGAAACTATGAATAGTGGATAGAGAGCCAGAGTTGGAGGGAAATTCAAAAGTTGTCACAGAAGAGGAGTTTATCTAAAACCCTTCTCCCATCATGAGTATCTCCACTGAGATGACTAAGTCATCATTCATGTAGGGTTTCAACCTGTAATTCAGAACCACATTGTTGTTCCCTAGAACTGTCACAATAAGCTTTTAACTGGTCTTACTGTCTACCCTGCCCCTTCTAATTCACCCTCCACCCTGCTGCCAGAGGATTCTAATTCAAGTACAAATCTCTTCATATCATTTCCTTGATTAAATCAAAGCCCCTCAGTGGCTCCCCACTTTCCTGGGCATAAAGGTCCAGTATGCTTAAATGATGCGCAAAGCACTTCATGAACCGAATCCACCTACTTCTCCAGATTCAGCTCTGCACAGAGTGCACTAGAACATTTCATATTTTTGTGTCTTTGTATATAGTGTTCCTTCAACCTTAAATGCTCTCTCTTGCACCTCCATCTGCCAAGTGAGCACCTACCCAATACTCAAAACGTGTATCGTGTTAAACTTCATTTTAAGTCTTTCCTAATGTCCTCATCATGACCTAATTTGTGCTCCACAACCAGTTCATGATTCTATCATAATACCAGTAGCACTTTAAACCACTTAACTCTATATTGGTTTGTTCCCTCACCAAACATGGTACCTCTCAAAAGCAAGGACTATGCTGAGCTTGGCACAGTTCACTCTTAGTAAAAGTCCATTGAATTAATGGTAGAGGGATGATTAAATGGATAAGAAAATGAATGGATTGATGAAGCAACAAATGGAGGTAATGTTAACAAAAATAATATGCAACATATTAACATGTTCATAGTACACCACAGTTTACAAATCACTTTAAAACTTTCTATTTTATTTGTCCCTGTTAACACTGTGAGGGAGATAACGCAAAGATGGCATCACTCTGTCATCCTGTATATGAGAGATTTGGAGGTCACAGATCTAGTGTGTGTCAGAGTTAGGTCTAGAACCCAAGTCACCGAAGTTATTCCTGAATTCTCTCTACGGTGGCTAATAAAATGCTGTGAGAAAGCAATTATTAAGTAATAGGAGTTTAGTTTGGTTTTTTTTTTTTGTCCTTTAGGACCTTTTACCCCCAAAATCAACTCTTTCCATGCCATTAGCAGGCATCTCCACCATTCCACTTTACGTTTAGATTTTTTGACATTTGGCACAGTCAGGTCTATGTTCCCTGGCCTTGTCAACACTCCCAGAGCACAACAGTGCAGGACTCATGAGGAACCTCAAATGTTTAAAAGACCCATTGCGTGTCTCATCAGAAAATCAAATATGTAACTCTAAAAATATCCCCTATGATCTATGCATGTAGCCATGGTGTCTGACAAATTCAATTAAATCTGTCATACATCATTCTCCACAGTGTTATTGAGAGAGACATAGTAGTATTGAATTTTAATTATTCAGCTCCTATTGATCCCACCATAATCTGGTGAGAATCATTTGCAAACTGACAGTCCCCTCAGAAGACAGCTACTATTATCTAATTATAAATATCACAGTGTCATTTGATAAAAGGTTAGGATTTTTATCTCCCACAAAAAACCCCAATTGTTGCCAACTAATTCCCATATAGAAACCAAAATAATGCACACATAGTTTAACTAAAGCTAAATGGCACCTCGTCTATAGCATCACTGCCTCTCTCCATCCCTACTCCTGCCCTGACTCATCAATATACGTACCCTGAGTGTTCAGGCACTGCTCTCACACACCCTCCACGGAATCTATGCTGTAGGAAATCTCTATCAAGCTCCATCCTCCCCTACCATAATAACCTACTGGCCTAACATCCATCCCAAAGGGCCCTCTGATCTAGGCTAAGTCCTTTTTGCCAGTAGTAATCAATGGTCACTATTTTTGCATTTTCACAGGTCTCTTTAAAGCCTCAATACAGCAGAGTAAGGAACAGTGGGAATATCAGGTCCCTGGCCAATTGCTAGGGAGACAAGAAGAGAAGAAATACCTCAAGGTTCAATTTAATTCATACCACCAGAACAGTCTGAAGGACTAGCCCAAGAATAAGCAGTCACTTAGTCAGTCAGTGAGTCAGTCAAAAAATATAGTTTGAACACTGATTATGATCCAGAAACTATGCTAGGTCCTAAAGGGTACAGTGGTGAACAAAATACAGATGTACTATAACAGAACTTAAATAAATGGTGGCAATTAATTAAGTAATTAAAACACAATAGCCTGAAGGAAAGATAAAAGACAAATGAAATGAGGGTCTAACTTACTATGAGAGGCCAATGATTAAGCTGAGAAATGAAAGTTGAGTTGGTATCATCCAGATGAAGAATGAGCCTGGGAGAGAAAAGAAGGTGGAAGCACTATAGGCAGAGGAATAAGTAGGGGCAAAAACTGTCCAGAAGGTGAAGGGTACCTGATAGGGGAAAGGTGGTAGCAAGGAAGGATGCCAAATGTGGTTGGTACCAGGGGGAACCAGTGGTGTGGCCACTGCTAATGGCTGCTTGCATGGCTGCTTGCAGTAGGAATGGCTGGTAGATATAGTGATGGGAAATGCCAGTGAAGAGTTGTTGGTGATAGGCATGAAGTGTGGGATTAGAGCTGAACAATGGTTGTGGCTCCTCCTTGGCACAGAATAGTAAACAGAAGTAGTAAAGAGTCTCATCAATAAGGATAATTTCATAATCTAAAATCACCAAATATTTGAGGAAAGTACACATAACAATCTAAGGAATAAGTAGAATTTTACCAGGCAGAGATGGAGAGAAATACATTGCAAGTGGAAGGCAATATGTCAACAAAAGTATATAGGCAAGAAAGAATAGGAGAGATTTCAAATATAGAGAATAGGATGCAAGAGGAAAATGTGCTTAAAAACATAGGCTCAGTCCTTCAGACTATGGAGGGCTTCAGAGAGCAAGTTGAGTTGTTATTCTATAAGTAATGCAGATGGAGACAGTGGCAATCTGTGAAGAGGAGAGTGGCATGATGACAGCTGTGCTTTAGAAAGATGACTCTGCCATTCTGACTGGTGTAAGGTGGCATCTCATTGTGGTTTTGATTTGTATTTCCCTGATGTCGAGTGATATGAACACTTTTTCATGTGTCTGTTGGCCATTTGGATGTGTCTTCTTTGCAGAAATGTCTGTTCATGTCTTCTGCCCACTTCTTAATTGAATTAAAATTTTTTATTGCATTAAATCTATAGATTTCTTTGGGTAATGTGGACATTTAAACAATATTTGTTTTTCCATTCCATGAGCGTGGAATATCCTTCCATTTGTTTGTGATTTTATCAGTTTCTTTGATCAGTGCTTTATAGTTTTCAGAGTACAGTTCTTTCACCCCTTTGGTTAAGTTTACTCCTAGTTTTCTTTTTGGTGCAATTGCAAAGGAATCATTTTTTTTAAATTTCTCTCTCTGCTGCTTCATTATTAATGTATAGAAATGCAACAGATTTCTGTATATTGATTTTGTATCCTGCAACCTAACTGAATACATTT
Source organism: Mustela putorius furo (assembly GCF_011764305.1). Taxonomy (NCBI): domain Eukaryota; kingdom Metazoa; phylum Chordata; class Mammalia; order Carnivora; family Mustelidae; genus Mustela; species Mustela putorius. The sequence continues at coordinate 21,106,881 of NW_025422048.1, read as the reverse complement.
ATCAGTTCTAGTGTTTTTTTTTATGATGTCTTTAGGGTTTTCTATATATAAATAGAACCCTTTCTTCTAATAACATTAAACCATTAACTCTTCCCCAAACATTCCATGTACAATCAGGTTTTCCTTTTTGCTTTGCTCAAATTATTCCCTGAATTTGAATATATCCTTCTCTATGATCACTTGTCAAAATTTTTTTCTGTTTATCAAAATCTAACTCAGAATTCACTTTCCCAGGAAGCCTCACTGATTGTTCAATGGAGAAGTACTCTCTCCTTCCTCCATACCTCCCTCAGGAATAGAGAAGAGAATCTGAGGGCAACTTTGGGGTACTTCTGAGACACATTTAAGGTATTAACTCTCCTTAAATATAGGTCAAATTTGCCACTCATAAATCTGTTCCTAAAATGTGCTATGTACTAGAAATCATGCTCACCATTGACAATATAATGATGAACAAGAAAGAGTCCCTGCTTTCAAGGAGTTCACAGTCAAGCTAGAAAGGCAAGCAACTAAATAGGCAATTATAATGAAAGTATGATAAATTCTGTGATGGGGTAAATTTGGGGCTTGCTCAAGACCTACCATTTCTTTTTTCTTTCTCCCTTTTGGAATGGGAATATCTTTCCTATGACTGTCCTACCATTGGACTTCGGAAGAATATAACTTGTTTGACTTTGGAGAGTCCCAGTTGGAGAACAATTTGCCTCAGGATGAATGTATCTCGAGTCTCATTCATATATAATTTGGATAATGTATAGATGATACTTTGGACTTTAGACTCTTAAGTTGATACTGGAAAATGTCAAAACTTTGGGGGTTGCTGAGATGGAATGAATGTATTTTGCATATGAGAAAGACATGAATTTTGTGGGGCCAGAAGCACAATATTACTGACAGAATATTTATTTGTCCCCCAAAATTTATATGTTGAAACCTAATCCCCACTATAGTGGTATTTGGAGATGAAGGATATATTCAAATTCAGGGAATAATTTGAGCAAGCAAAAAGGAATGGGATTAATGGGATTAATACCCTTAACTTTTATAAAACCCTTACAAAAAAGACTTCCCTTCTTCTACCATGTGTGGTTACATACAGGGAAAAAAAAAAAAAGGTCATTTATGACCCAAGAAGAGAGCTCTCACCAGACACCAAAACTGCCAGTGCCTTGATCTTCGACTTTCCAGTCCCCAGAACCATGAGAAATAAGTTTATGTTGTTTATCAGCCACCCAGGCTATTACATTTTGTTATACCAGCCCAAATGGACAAAGACAAATGGTGACAGAGAGCGGAAAAACCAAGGATTATTCTTAAGGTTCCAGCTGGGACCACTGGAAGGCATTTCCTCAGAGAAGAAACATAGAAAAAAATAAATTATGAGGTTAGGGTCAGAAGTAAAGGAACATGATTTTGGTTTGAAGTATGTTGAGTTTGAGGTCCCTGTATCACTTTGTACTGCACCTAGCATCTAGGAATGGTTTAATAATATTTGTTATTATTTTGTAAATACTGATATTGAAGAGGCAACTACAAGAAGATGGGTTCATGAAATAGACTGAGAAGGAGTACCAGTAAAGTTGGAAAAAAAAAAGAAAACTAGGACAGTTTGTAATTCACAAAAGTCAAAGGTAGAAAGTATTTCAAGATGAAATTACTGGTCTTGGGTGCCTGGGTGTCTCAGTGGGTTAAAGCCACATCGGGCTCTCTTCTCAGCAGGGAGCCTGCTTCCTCCTCTCCCTCTCTCTCTGCCTGCCTCTCTGCCTACTTGTGATCTCTATCTGTCAAATAAATAAATAAAATCTTTTTTTTTTAAAGATGAAAGTACTGGTCTAACTGGGTCAAGTGTTACTAAAAAGCCAAATAAGAGGTGGGAAATCATGCATTGAGTTTGTCAATAAAATGCTGTTGGTTTTTCCTACCAGGGTAGTTTCAGTATCATGTGCATAAAAGCCCAATTTGAGTGTATTTAAAAGTTAATGTTGCTGGGACTTCCACTTCTTGTCAAGATAAGCTAACAGGGCTGGACATACCCTCTTGCCTGAAACAACTAACAAAAAACAAAAATATAGAACAATAGTTCTCAAACATTGGGCATCAAGCAACAAATGACAGTGATCTTCAAGAGATGGGAAATAAATGAAGTGAATACCATGTCTATGACTGTTCCAGCTTACTACTTGAAAAGAATTTCTAGGCCACAGCACAGGAAGAGGAAACCTAGTCCTAGCTTAACAGATCCTTGAGTTGGTAAGATGGACCCAGAAGTCTAGAGATGTCAGGAGGTTAGAGTTCATGAGGCAAGTTACTGGATCTGAAGAGCTATAGGAAGTCCTTCTTGAATACTCAGTGGTGTATTGATTAGCACATCCAATGTAAGGAAACTATACAATCCTGGTGGTGAGGGTGGGGTAAATCCATAATGGATGAAAAGATGAGAGGCAACAATACTCATTAGTTTAACATTTCGAAATGACCAATGGTTTAAACAAGAATGTAAAAAGGGAAATGACAAGGATAATGAATGACCAATGGGTTAAACAAGAATGTAAAAAGGAAAATGACAAGGCATTTTGAATTGAATGAAGATGAAAACATAGCATATGAAAATTTGTAGAAGATAGCTAAAGGAATAGTTAGGAAGGAGTTTATAGCACTAAATGCATACATTTGAGAGAAAGAAAGGTCTTCTGCATATGAAACTAGAAAAAGAACAAATGTAACCCAAAATAATCAGAATAAAGACAATAATAAAAATCAGAATGGGGAGCCTGGGTGGCTCAGTGGGTTAAGCCTCTGCCTTTGTCTCGAGTCATGATCTCAGGGTCCTGGGAGCAAGTCCTGCATCAGACTCTCTGCTTGGTGGGAGCCTGCTTCCTTCTCTTTCTCTCTGCCTGCCGCTCTGCCTACCTGTATCTCTGTCTGTCAAACAAATAAAATCTTTGTAAAAAAAAAATCAGAATGGAAATCTGTGAAATAGAAAACAGAAAAACAATAAAGAAAAATCAATGAAACCAATAACTGATTCTTTGAAAAGACCAATAAAAATGATAAACCTGGGGGAGGAGTCAAGATGGTGGAGAAGTAGCAGGCTGAGACTACATCAGGTAGCAGGAGATAAGCTAGATAGCTTATCAAACCATTGCGAACACCTACAAATCCAACGGAGATCGAAGAGAAGAAGAGCAACAATTCTAAAAACAGAAAATCGACCACTTTCTGAAAGGTAGGGCTGGCAGAGAAGTGAACCCAAAGCAAGGGGAAGATAGACCCCGGTGGGAAGGGCTGGCTCCCGGCAAGCAGCAGAGCAATGGAGCACAAAATCAGGACTTTTAAGTCTGCTCCACTGAGGGTCATTGCTCCAGAGGATAAACCAAGGTGAAGCCCACATGGGGTCAGTGTGGCCCCAGGTCCCCCGGGGTCACAGCAGGATTGGGGGTGTCTGAGTGTCACAGAGCTCACAGGTATTAGAGAGGGGAAGCCGGTTACAGAGCCAGAGCTGAGGAGTGAGGTCTCAACTCAAGGTTACCTTGAACTGGTCACAGGCTGGGTGAGCTCAGAGTATGGCCAGAGGCCAGGGAGAAGGAAGTGATTGAGTGCTTTTCTCCGAGGGTGCACTGAGGAGCAGGGCCCTCAGCTCTCTGCTCCTCTGGGCCAGAGATTGGGAGGCTGCCATGTTCATTCCCATCCTCTGGAACTCTACAGAAAGTGTTCAAAGAAAAAAAAAAACTCCCAAAATCGAACCCGAGTGGATTACTTAGCCTGGCCTGTGGTAAGGGTAGTGCAATTCTGCCTGGGGCAAAGACACTTGAGAATCACTACAACAGGCTCCTCCCCTAGAAGATCGACAAGAAATCCAGCCAAGACCAAGTTCACTTACCAAAGAGAACAGTGGAATCCAGAGGAGGAAAAAGCAAGGCATGGAATTCATGGCTTTCTCCCCATGATTCTTTAGTCTTGCAGTTAATTAATTTTTTTCTTCTGCCAATTTTTTTAACTTTTACCCTTCCCTCTTTAAGGTTTTTTTTAACTAGTTTATCTTAACAATACCTTTCAGAAAAATAATAATCTTCTTTGAACCTTCATTCTTATAGTCATATGTTATCCTTCATTGTATCTAACTTTATTTTTTGTATACACATAGGGTTTTTTCTTGTAAAAAATTTGGTGTACAACTTCTAATAGATCAAAATATACCCTAAATCTAGCTCCGGGCTTGTTCTAGTCTCCAGCCTGAGAAAATTCTCTCCACTTTTTTTTTTCTTTATTCTCCCAATCAACTTACCCTATCAACTCCTTTTTTGGAAATTATAAAAAAAATTTTCTCATCTTTATAAGCATATTCCATCCCTTCATTGTGTCTACCCTTATAAATGTTTTTCATTCTTTAAAATTTTGGAAAGTAGTTTCTTCAAAGAGGCCAAAATACTGACAAAATTAAGTGGGTGATCCTGCTCTAGTCACCAGTCTAATGTATGTATATATTTTTTTTTCTTTTTTAATATTTTTCCTTTATTTGTTTTCTTTTATTAACATTTTTTTCTGAACTTCTTTTTATCCCGTTTATCATATTGTCTCTGTTCCTCCCACGATTTGGGTTCTCTACAGATTTGGTTAAAGTACATTTTCCTGGGGTCTTTGGCACCCTTTTAGTATTTTATTTGCTCCTTCATATATTCTTATCTGTACAAAATGACAAGATGGAAAAACTCACCACAAAAAAGAGAAAAAGAAAAAAAAGAACAAGAGGCAGTACCAAAGGCTAGGGACCTAATCAGTATGGACATTGGTAATATGTCAGACCTAGAGTTCAGAATGACGATTCTCAAGGTTCTAGCTGGGCTTGAAAAAGGCTTGGAAGATATTAGAGAAACCCTCTCCAGAGAGATAGAAGCCCTTTCTGGAGAAATAAAAGAACTAAAATCTAACCAACTTGAAATCAAAAAAGCTAGTAATGAGGTGTAATAAAAAATGGAGGCTCTTACTGCTAGGAGAAATGAGGCAGAAGAAAGAATTAGTGATATAGAAGATCAAATGACAGAGAATAAAGAAGCTGAGCAAACGAGAGACAAATAAGTACTGGACCATGAGGAGAAAATTCAAGAGATAAATGATACCATAAGATGAAACAAAATTAGAATAATTGGGATTTCAGAAGAAGAAAGACAGCGGGGTACCAGAAGGTATATTGAAGAGAATTACTGTAGAGAATTTCCCTAATATGGCAAAGGGAACAAGCATCAAAATGCACGAGATACAGAGAACACCCCTCAAAATCAATAAGAATAGGTCCACACCCCGTCACCAAATAGTAAAATTTACAAGTCTTAGCAACAAAGAGAAAATCCTGAAAGCATCCCAGGAAACTAAGTCTGTAACATACAATTTTATAAGTCTGTAACATATAATTTTACAATATACAATATGTCTGTAACATACAATTTTACAGTGGTAAAAATTTTAGATTGGCAGGAGACTTATCCACAAAGACATGGCAGGCCAGAAAGAACTGGCATGATATATTCAGAGTGCTAAATGAGAAAAACATGCAGCCAAGAATACTATATCCAGCTAGGCTAAAATTGAAAATAGAAGGAGAGATAAAAAGCTTCCAGGACAAACAAAAACTGAAAGAATTTACAAACACCAAACCAGCTCTACAGGAAATATTGAAAGGGGTCCTCTAAGCAAAGAGAGACCCTAAAAGTAGTAGATCAGAAAGGAACAGAGATAATACAAATTAACAGTCACCTTAGAGGCAATACAATGGCACTAAATTCATATCTCTCAATAGTTACACTGAACATAAATGGGCTAAATGTCCCAATTAAAAGACACAGGGTATCAGAATGGATAAAAAAAAAAAGCCATCAATATGCTGCCTACAAGAAACCATTAGACCCAAAGATACTTCCAGATTTACAGTGGGGGTGGAAAACAATTTATCACACTAATGGACATCAAAAGAAAGCTGGGGTGGCAATGCTTATATCAGATCAATTAGATTTTAAGCCAAAGACTATAATAAGAGATGAGGAAGGACACTATATCATACTCAAAGGGTCTGTCCAACAAGAAGATTTAACAATTTTAAATATTTATGCCCCTAACCTGGGAACAGCCAACTATATAAACCACTTAATAACAAACTCAAAGAAACACATCGACAATAATACAGTAATAGTAGGGGACTTTAACACTCCCCTCACTGAAATGGATAGATCATCCAAGCAAAAGATCGACAAGGAAATAAAGGCCTTAAATGACACATTAGACCAGATGGACATCACAGATATATTCAGAACATTTCATCCCAAAGCAACAGAATAAACATTCTTCTCTAATGCATATGGAACATTCTCCAGAATAGAACACATCCTTGGTCCTAAATCAGGTCTCAACTGGTATCAAAAGATTGGGATCATTCCCTGCATATTTTCAGACCACAATGCTCTGAAGCTAGAACTCAATCACAAGAGGAAATTTGGAAAGAACCCAAATACATGGAGGCTAAAGAGCATCCTTTTAAAGAATGAATGGGTCAACCAGGAAATTAAAGAAGAATTGAAAAAATTCATGGAAACAAATGATAATGAAAACACAACGGTTCAAAATCTGTGGGACACAGCAAAGGCATGCCTGAGAGGAAAATATATAACGATACAAGCCTTTCTCAAGGAACAAGAAAGGTCTCAAATACACAACCTAACCCTACACCTAAGGGAGATTCAGAAAGAACAACAAAGAAAGCCTAAACCCAGCAGGAGAAGAGAAATCATAAAGATCAGAGCAGAAATCAACAAAACACAAACTAAAAACCAATAGAACAAATCAATGAAACTAGGAGCTGGTTCTTTGAAAGAGTTAATAAGATTGATAAACCCTGGGCCACACTTATCAAAAAGAAAAGAGAAAAGACCCAAATAAATAAAATCATGAATGAAAGTGGAGAGATCACAAGCAACACCAAAGAAATACAATTATAAGAACATACTATCAGCAACTCTATGCCAACAAATTTGACAATCTGGAAGAAATGGATGCATTCCTAGAGACATATAAACTACCACAACTGAACCAGGAACAAACAGAAAACCTGAACAGACCCATAATCAGTAAGGAGATTGAAATAGTCATCAAAGATCTCCAAACAAAAAGCCCAGGGCTAGACGGCTTCCCAGGGGTATTCTACCAAACCTTTACAGAAGAATTAATTCCTATTCTCCTGAAACTGTTCCAAAAAATAGAAATGGAAGGAAAACTTCCAAACTCATTTTATGAGACCAGCATCACCTTGTCCAAAACCAGACAAGGATTCCATCAAAAAAGAGAATTATAGAACAATATCCTTGATGAACACAGATATGAAAATTCTCACCAAAATACCAGCCATTAGGAACCAACAGTACATTAAAAGTCTTATTCACCACGACCAAGTGGGATTTATTCCAGGGCTGCAAGGTGGGTTCAACATCAGCAAATCAATCAATGTGATACAGTACATTAATAAAAGAAAGAACAAGAACCATATAATACTCTGAATAGATGCTGAAAAAGCATTTGACAAAGTACAGCATCCCTTCCTGATAAAAACTCTTCAAAGTGTAGGGAAAGAGGGCACATACCTCAATATTATCAAAGCCATCTATGAAAAACCCACTGCAAATATCTTTTTTTTTTAAAGATTTTATTTATTTATTTGACAGACAGAGATCACAAGTAGGCAGAAAGTCAGGCAGAGAGAGAGAGAGAGAGAGAGAAGCAGGCTCCCTGCTGAGCAGAGAGCCTGATGCGGGGCTCGATCCCAGGACACTGAGATCATGACCTGAGCCGAAGGCAGCGGCTTAATCCACTGAGCCACCCAGGCGCCCCGCAAATATCATTTTCAATGGAGAAAAACTGAGACCTTTTCCGCTAAGGTCAGGAACACGGCAGGGATGTCCGTTATCACCACTGCTTTTCAAAATAGTACCAGAAGTCTTAGCCTGAGCAATCAGACAACAAAAAGAAATTAAAGGCATACAAATTGGCAAAGAAGAGGTAAAACTATCACTCTTTGTAGATGATATGATACTATATGTAGAAAACCCAAAAGACTCCACTCCAAATCTGCTAGAACATGTACAGGAATTCAGTAAAGTGTCAGGATATAAAGTCAATGCACAGAAATCAGTTGCATTTCTTTACACCCACAACAAGACAGAAGAAAGAGAAATTAAGGAGTCAACCCGATTTACAATTGCACCCAAAACCATAAGATACCTAGGAATAAACCTAATCAAAGAGGCAAAGAATCTACACTCAGAAAACTATAAAGTTCACATGAAAGAAATTGAGGAAGACACAAAGAAATGGAAAAATGTTCCATGCTCATGGATTGGAAGAACAAATATTGTGAAAATGTCTATGCTACCTTACGTGATCTACACATTTAATGCAATCCCTACCAAAATACCATCCATTTTTTTCAAAGAAATAGAAAAAAATAATCTTCAAATTTATCTGGAAAAGACTTCAAATAGCAAAAAGAATATTGAAAAAGAAAGCCAATGTTGGTGGCATCACAATTCCAGACTTCAAGCTCTATTACAAAGCTGTCATCATCAAGACAGCATGGTACTGGCACAAAAACAGACACATAGATCAATGCAACAGAATAGAGAGCCCAGAAATAGACCCTCAACTCTATGGTCATCTAATCTTCAACAAAGCAGGAAGGAATGACCAATGGGGAAAAGACAGCCTCTTCAACAAATGGTGTTGGGAAAATTGGACAGCCACATGCAGAAAAATGAAATTGGACCACTTCCTTATACCACACTCAAAAATAGACTCAAATGGATGAAGGACCTCAATGTGAGAAAGGAATCCATCAAAATCTTTGAGGAGAACACAGGCAGCAACCTCTTCGACCCTAGCCACAGCAACTTCTTCCTAGGAACATCTCCAAAGACAAGGGAAGCAAGGGCAAAAATGAACTATTGGGATTTCATCAAGATCAAAAGCTTTTGCACAGCAAAGGAAACAGCTAACAAAACCAAAAGACAACTGACAGAATGGGAGAAGATATTTGCAAACAACATATAAGACAAAGGGCTAGTATCCAAAATCTATAAAGAACTTATCAAACTCAACACCCAAAGAACAAATAATCCAATCAGGAAATGGGCAGAGGACATGAATAGACATTTCTGCAAAGAATACACCCAGATGGCCAACAGACTCATGAAAAAATGCTCCACATCACTTGGCATCAGGGAAATACAAATCAAAACCACAATGAGATACCACCTCACACCAGTCAGAATGGCTAAAATTAACATGTCAGGAAATGATAAATGCTGGTGAGGGCGCAGAGAAAGGGGAGCCCTCCTACACTGTTGGTGGGAATGCAAGCTGCTGCAGCCACTCTGGAGAACAGCATGGAGATTCCTCAAAAAGCTGAAAATAGAGCTACCGTATGACCCAGCAATTGCACTACTGGGTATTTACCCCAAAGATACAAACATAGTGATCCGAAGGAGCATGTGCACCCAAATGTTTATAGTAGCAATGTCCACAGTAGCCAAACTATGCAAAGAGCCTAGATGTCCATCAACAGATGATTGGATAAAGAAGTGGTATATATATACAATGGAATACTATGCAGCCATCAAAAGAAATGAAATCTTGCTATTTGAAACAACGTGGATGGAACTAGAGGGTATTATGCTTAGCAAAATAAGTCAATTGGAGAAAGACAACTATCATATGATCTCCCTGATATGAGGAAGTGGAGATGCAACATGGGGGGTTGGGGGGTAGGAAAAGAATAAATGAAACAGGATGGGATAGGGAGGGAGGCAAACCATAAAAGACTCTTAATCTCACAAAAAAAATTTAGGGTTGCTGGGGGAGGGGGGTCAGGAGAGGGTGGTGGGGTTATGGGCATTGGGTAGAGTATGTGCTATGGTGAGTGCTGTGAAGTGTGTAAACCTGGCAATTCATCAGACCTGTACCCCTGGGGTTAAAAATACATTATATGTTTATAAAAAAATTTTTAAATTAATTTAAAAAATGATAAACCTATAGCCATGCTGATTGGGAGAAAAAGGAAAATCATATTACCAATATAAGAAATGAGAGTGGTGCCATTAGTATAAATTATATGAATATTAAAAGGCCATTAAGAGAATAACATGGGGACTTTTTGTTAATAAAAATGACAACTTACATAAAATTGGCAAATTCCTTGCAAGACAGAAACTACCAAAACCCACTCAAGGATAAATAGAAAACCTGAATAAACCTGTATCTATTAAAAAAATTAAATTTGTAGTTAAAAATATTCCCAGAAACTCTTGGCCCAGATGGTTTCACTGGGGAGTTCTACCAAATATTTAAAGAAGAAATAATGCCAATTCAACACAAACACTTCTAGAAAATTGAAGAGGAATGAATACTTTCCAATTCATTTTATGAGGCGAGCATTCCTACTACCAAAACATGACACAAGCATTACAAGAAAAAATAAAAACTAAAAGTAAAACACTACAGACCAACATCTCTTGTGAAAAGACATAGTCTTAACAAAATTTAAGAACCTAAATTTAACTACATATAAAAGAAACAATACATCACGATTAAGGGGGGGGGTTATCCAGTACTGCAAGATTGATTTAATATTTGAAAATCAAAATAAGTCACCATAAGAGACTAAAAAATAAAAATATACAATCATCTAAAAAGGTGCAGAAAATACATTTGACAAGATCTATCTGTTCCTTATAACTCTCGGGAAAGTTGGCAGATGAGGGAATGTCCTCAACCTGATAAAAGATATATATAAAAAACCTACAGTTAATATAGCAACATTTTCCTATGAATGTCTCCTGAGGCAAGGGAAACAAAAGCAACAATAAACTTTGAGACTACATCAAAATAAAAAGCTTCTGCACAGCAAAGCAAGCAATCAACAAAACTAAAAGACAACCTACTGAATGGGAGAGGATATTTACAAATGATATACCTGATAAAGTGTTAGAATCTAAAATATATAAAGAACTTATAAAACTCAATCTTCCCCCAAAATAATCCAGTTAAAGAATGGGAAGGAAACATGAACAAACATTTCTCCAAAAGATGACATACAGATGGCCAACAGACACATGAAAAGATGCTCCACTTCATTCATCATCAAGAAAATACAAATCAAAATTACAATGAGATGCCACCTCACACCTGTCAAAATAGCTAAAATCATTAACATAAGAAACAAGTGTTTGTGAGGATGTGGAGAAAAAGAAACCCTCTTGCACTGTTTGTGGGAATGCAAACTGGTATAACCACTGTAGAAAAGAGTATAGAGGTTCCTCAAAAAATTAAAAACAGAACTACCATATGATCCAGCAATCACACAATTGGGTATTTATCCAAAAAACCCAAAAACACTAATTCAAAGGGGTACATGCACTGCTATGTTTGTTGCAGCATTATTTACAATAGCCAAACAATAGAAGCAACCCAAGTGTCCATCAATAGGTTAATGGATAAAGAAGAGGTGATATGTGTAGACATATATATGGTATACACATACACACACACATATACACATATATGTATATGTGTATATATACATAATGGAATATTATTCAGCCATAAAAAGAATGAAATCTTGCCATTTGCAATGGCATAGATGGAACTAGAGAGTATAATGCTAAATGAAATAAGCCAGCCAGAGAAAGACAAATATCACATGACTTCACACATATGTGGAATTTAAGAAACAAAACAAATAAGCAAAGGAAAGAGAGAGAGAGAGAAACAAATCAAGAAACAAACTACAGAGAACAAACTGATCTTTACCAGAGGGGAAATATGTTGGGGGACAGGGGAAATAAAGGATTGGGATTAAAGAATACTCTTATCATGGTGAAAATAAAATAAAATGATTTAAAAAAAAACCTACAGCTAACAATCTACTGATACATCCTATAACATGGATAAATCTCAAAAACATTACACTTATCCAAAGTCAGATGTAAAAATGGCCATGCTCTACTCCATTAACTCCATTGATATGAAACTCTAGAAAAAACTAACCTGTGTTGACAAAAAGCAAGTAAGTCATTGCCTGGAAGGTGAAGGATTGACTGGAAGGGAGCAGTTGAATTTTATGGTGATAAAAGTGTTCGGTATCATGATTGTGATGATGGTTACACATCATAGGTATAAAAATTTGTCAAAACTCATTAATGTACACTAAAAAAATAAGCATTTTATTATGTGTAAATTATACCTCAATTAAATTTGAAATGTAATATTAAATGTAGATGAAGGACTGGAGATAGTGGGTTTACTCTGGTTTTATGTTACATTTTGGCTAGGAATGAGAATACTGAAGGACAGTTTTTATTTTGTTTATGTTGAGTCAAGTTACTTGAGACTGATTAAAAACAGAAGAGAGAGATTGAAGATACAGAAGACAACATTTTGTAGTCCCACCATCTTTTCCAACAATCCAAATTCCATGCTTCCCTAATAGATGTGAGCCTCCTTGTAATCAGAAATGTCAATATTTGAAAACTTATGCTATAATAGCTAGACTCTCAACTAAAAATCTCAAACAGGTCAAAAACCTATCTCTGAGCAGCATGTGTGAAATACTCTACCTTCTAGCCAAATTCAGTTATCACCTAGGCCTTAACTATTGGTTAGAAGTGGTCACCCTCTGCCTTTCCTTACTTCTAACACAACGGCCCTTTAGGTATCTAAAATTAGCTTTTACTTATACTTAGAAAGATGCTGGAAGTAAGCACTGGGTGTTATATGTAACTAATGAATCATAGAACACTACGTCAAAAATTAATGAAGTAGTATACAGTGGCTAACTGAACATAATAAAAAATGTTGGAATTAAGAGTTTAAAATTGCATTAATAGTAAATATCAAGTGATATTTACTCCATTTTAAAATCTTTTTTGTCCAATTTGTAGTTAAACCTCTTGTGCACACACTTTCCCCACCAAATTTTGGACTGGTTTGAATTCTGGAAGTAGTTTGATTACTCAGAACAGACTCCTTTCCCAAAAGCATTTGAATTTCCAGTATCTATATATTTGGGAAGTTTCAGATAAACAGGGCCTATAAATATCAAAACCCAAAGAGTGACTCTAATGTTCAAGGTTTCAAATGCTTTGGCACACTCATGGGGTAATTAATTCAGTAATAAAAGGGACTTTCAACACTAGATTCCATTTTCACAAATGGCTGTCATGGCCATTGGTTGTGGAATCTTAAACATAAGAAAGTAGAGTAAGATAAACTAGACAATATTTGTTATTTGTCCCTTTAACAAATGTAAGGAATGCCAGATACATTTTCAAAGAGATATTATCAACTTTATCCTAGCTTCTATCCTCTGAGCTAGGGGTAATAGTTCTCATATTCATATTCACTCCAGTCCTATAGTTTCTAGTATAAAAGCATGTGTGTAGCATTTGTTACCATATAAAAACAGGCCACTCCTGTCCTATTAGCATGGTAGGTTTGCTGGGGGTTTTGGGGGTTTTGCTTTTTTATGTTTTTAGTAGAAATGATAGAGAAAACAATAGAGACACACTACAATATCCTTGCCTACTTTCCTGGTCCCTTTCATGACCTATAATGCATATATCCAAAACAGCTAGCCAGGGTTAGGGGTTCAATCTATGACTGGGGTAAGGAACTCAACCCATAACAAGGGTTAGGGCCTTGGACTGAGACTACTACAGATTTAAAACTTACAGCCTGGGGTTGCCCAGGGTGGCTCAGTGGGTTAAAGCCTCTGCCTTCAGCTCAGGTCATGATCTCAGGGTCCTGCTCACTGGGGAGCCTGCTTCCCTTCCTCTCTCTCTGCCTGCCTCTCTGCCAACTTGTGATCTCTGTCAAATAAATAAAATCTTAAAAAAAAAAAAAACTTATGGCCTGGGTTCAGTTTGTAGCTGGGAACGGAGTAAAGTTACCTGACTCAAAAGAGAAGAAACCCACAACTATGGTCTCATTAACACATGACTCTGAGCAGCTGAGTTAACCAGCCAGCGTCTGCTTTGAAATTGTGTATGAGAGAGCACTCCAGGAGCCACTACTTATGGGCCCTTCAACCTCTGGTAACAATTAGCTGAGAAAGCCATTTCCTCTCACCATGCTTCCCATTACCCAATCTTCCAAGTGCGGAACATGATCATTATTTCTCACCATGGAATGAGGAGGTAGGGTGAGAGGAGAACAAAGAAGGGGCAATGAGCTTGAATTAACATTTGCAGCTTTTCTCTCCTGTCCTGCAAACCTCTTAAATCTTACTGAAAACAAAGCCACTTGGAACACTGAAAAAATAAAATACTTTTTAAAAAAAAGAACAAATTGATGGTTATCAGAGAGGAGGTTACTAGTGGGAGGATGGGTGAAATAGGTGAAGGGGATTAAGAGTACAGTTATCATGGGGCGCCTGGGTGGCTCAGCGGATTAAAGCCTCTGCCTTCGGCCCAAGTCATGATCCCAGGACCCTGGGATCGAGCCCCGCATCGGGCTCTCTGCTCAGGGCAGAGCCTGCTTCTCTCTCTCTCTCTCTCTCTGCCTGCCTCTCTGCCTACTTGTGTTCTCTGTCGAATAAATAAATGAAATCTTTAAAAAAAAAAAAAGAGTACAGTTATCATGATGAGCACTGAGTAATGTAAGGAACTGTTGGATCATTATATTATTCACCTGAAGCCAATATAACATTGGTTTGTTAATTATACTGGAATTAAAATAAAAATAAATAAAAGAAAACAAAGCCAATATTCCTATTTTAAACCTCTATGCATCAGCTCTATTTTATTGCTCTTATCCATAATTCAAGTACCTACTGGTTTTCTAAAATTTGAAAAGTCTTTAATTGCTTCTTATTGTATATTGTCCTAATTAGTTATTTTCCATGTGTTGTTTGTGTTCCTTCCTGACCTACCTCCCTACATGAATGCATGCATGTGAACACACATATTCTACAAGCAGAAGTGTTAAGGTTTGAAAAGATTTGCAATGGTATCTGGGTTTCCAACTAGAAATCTTAAGCAAATGAATACACACACTGCTTCTTCAAAATTGTTAAAGAGTAGTTTAGCCCTTTTTCAAAAAGGAATTCTTTAAACAACATCTTTAAGCAAGGCAATGACTTTAGACACTAAAGTGAGAAGGGAAAGGAAGATCTGACATCATTTTATTGCCCTGTGGGCTATTTTGCCTAGTTAGTTCCTAGACTATAGACTACCCCTGATGCTACACCCCAAAATCCCAGCAGTTCCTTGAGAATAAGAATGGTAGGACTAGCTCCTGAAAAGTTTGATTTTGGTCCTTGAGAACTAACTCAAAGTGCACATAATAGGTCAAGAGGAGGATTTAGGTAAAAAGAATAAATAGTGATGCTGATCATTATGATGATTTTTTAGATCATTTAGGTTTAAATCAGAATAATAGTATTTGAAATTATTTTTCTCCTGATAGTCCAGTCTCTACCCCTATGACCACCACTCTTTTCCCGACTCTCAGTTCAGGAGTTTTATTTTCATTTCCATAGAGAGGGATATGACTAAACAAAAGCAGAAAAAAAAAAAAGTTCTTTGGCTTTGGTGCCCCAAACCTTAAGTTCTAAGGGCACTAGACAGGACAGAGTAAAAAGTTAACATGATTATGTAGAAGGGAAGTATTTCATGTTTCCTCAGACTAAAAAAAACACTTTGACATGAGAAGGGAAGATACAGTAAAATTTTGAGACTATAAATGTGACCAGAACCTAGCAAGAAGGTCTTTGTATACTGCTTCCTGGACAAAAGCTTGGAAAATGGAGAGGAAAAATTTGTGGTCTGAGATTTGAACCTACCATCCCAATATGCAGATGACTATATTCCTAAAGTAATCCACTTTATGGGTTCCTTAAATTTGTCTGAAAGTCTATCCTTTGTGGGGGATGTTACTGAACAGTGTCAACCCTCAAAACTATATCACACAGTTGGTTAGGAAAACAGAGGGTCTAAATGGTACCTCACAGGTGTACATAATATCAACTTCTAACTGCATGTAAAAATTAGACAACAATTAAACAAGGACTGTGATACTTGTGGATGGCACAATTTTCCCCAGAAGCTGTCTGTCAAAATCTAGCTATATGTATAGAGAGAAGTGACATCAGATACTTGTACAGTGTAACTCATTTTCTTGTCAGTCAAACATCTGGCCTTAGGCATAGAGTAGCATTGAACTTACAGTTCTAGACACACAGAAGTATGCACACACATGTGTGCACACATGTACGTTACACTGCTCAAAATCAAAGCCTCCAGATGAATGCAAATATTCTCTCCTCTAGTTATTAGCTTTGATAGTTTCAAGTATGCTTCCAAATTGTTAACTGAAATATCAACCATAGATTACTGTCCCTTAAATGTCTGTTTTAGACTCCCTCACCTAACTCTTTAGAGAGTCTGGCTGTTGCCATCCATTGTTGCCTCAATTCTGATGCCTGGACTATTATTTCATTCTTTCTCCTCTGTAAATTTGTAAGTCTTCTCCCCCATGAAAGTACCATCACTGAGCACTGGACACTGTGATAATTCATATGAGCATCCTTCATTGGTTTCATGTACATAGCTCTTATTTTTTCTAATTTATAAGGTTCAATCTAAGAAGACATTGTATAATGAAAAAAAAAAAAAACCCACTATACTTGAAATGCTTATGTCCAAAAAGTTTAAAGTTCAAGCCTTTTTCTGACATTCACTAGCTGGGTACCTTCTGACAATTTGCTTTTTAGTTCTTAAACCTTAGCCTTCTTTGTTAATAAATTTGAGGATTGAATTAGACCAAGATTCTGTAAGACAGAGACCTGTGTGGTGAGCTGGGTCCATTAATATTCTTTGTTTGGCTTGTTTGGTGTTGAATTTTAAGTATTTATAGATGGAGAATATATGCTTTACTTACCCCCAAATGCCCTTTACTCCCTAGTGTCTTCCATTCACCAGATTTTCCCATGGGCATTTGTATTTAGGACACTGAATCAGGTGCTCTGTACCTAACGCCCATGGATTCAATAGGTCCTAAAATATGTAAAGGTTTAGAAGTGAAGAAAAACATCTTATTGCAGTGTCTGGAGACATTTGCTAGCTGAAAAATACTGAAAAGTAAATGGTTTTTGGTATTCCATTGAATTTCAACTATGATGAGGCTTCGGGACCTATGTGACCCCATCCCTTTCCTGCCTTCTTACTCCAGTTCAACCTACCAGTAAGACTAAGTCATTTGGAATATGTAATACTAAATGACTTGTAATACCAACTCCTTAGTAATAAAAAGGAGGATGCTGATGGTTCTATGTCTTTGGAGAAAACTAATGTCCAATGGTGGAGACTTGTATCCAGATTTCAGGTAGTTCCAGATCTGATCACAGACTCTCCAACAGAGCTGAAAAGACTTTATGTTCTCTTCCATAGCTAGATTCTAATTTGATGGAGAGAAATTTCAGTTCTCAAGGAACTCCCTATCCAGCTATTAAGACAAAAATAACATCTAAAGTATATTCAATAAGAATATCACATAGATTAAGCTATTGAAGCTAATACTTAAAAACAAAACATAACCATGGCTCAGATTATCTCTAGATTCATGTTCTTTGCTACTTAGAACAATATATTTTGTGGGTGCTGATAATGATAATTTACTATTACCTCTACTATAAAAAGAATAGTAATAATAAATAAGGTCTTCCATTTATCAGTGCCCTTATATGATAGGTACTAAACTAGCCATTTTATATTCATATATATACATTTTCTTATTTAATTCACCCAACAATACTGCAAGGTAGATATTAATAGCCCTATTTGGGAGTTACAGAAACTGAATCTCTGACAACAAGGTTATATGCAGTTCATGTATATGTAGGTGCTTTCTGGTCATTCATACTCTAGTATTGTATTTTTATTCTCTCTCTGCTGACACTGCCAGATAAAGACCATGTTCTTCCCCTATTCTATGTCCCTTTTCCAATAAAAGTTGTGTATTCTTTGCTCTGCAAAAAACAAACACTGGACTCTTAACACAATGGGTATTCAATCCATATTAATAACTAAGTGGTACACCCCTCAAAATCAATAAGAATAGGCCCACACCCCGTCACCTAATAGTAAAATTTACAAGTCTCAGTGACAAAGAGAAAATCCTGAAAGCAGCCCGAGAAAAGAAGTCTGTAACATACAATAACATACAATGGTAAGAATATTAGATTGGCAGCTGACTTATCCACAGAGACCTGGCAGGCCAGAAAGAGCTGGCATGATATTTTCAGAGCACTAAACGAGAAAAACATGCAGCCAAGAATACTATATCCAGCTAGGCTATCATTGAAAATAGAAGGAGAGATTAAAAGCTTCCAGGACAAACAAAAACTGAAAGAATGTGCAAATACCAAACCAGCTCTACAGGAAATATAAAAAGGGGTCCTCTAAGCAAAGAGAGAGCCTACAAGTGGTAGATCAGAAAGGAACAGAGACCATATACAGTAACAGTCACTTTACAGGCAATACAATGGCACTAAATTCATATCTCTCAATAGTTACCCTGAATGTTAATGGGCTAAATGCCCCTGTCAAAAGACACAGGGTATCAGAATGGATAAAAAAACAAAACCAATCTATATGTTGCCTCCAAGAAACACATTTTAAGCCCGAAGACACCTCCAGATTTAAAGTGAGGGGGTGGAAAAGAATTTACCATGCTAATGGACATCAGAAGAAAGCAAGAGTGGCAATCCTTATATCAGATCAATGAGATTTTAAGCCAAAGACTATAATAAGAGATGAGGAAGGACACTATATCATACTCAAAGGGTCTGTCCAACAAGAAGATTTAACAATTTTAAATATCTATGCCCCCAACGTGGGAGCAGCCAACTATATAAACCAATTAATAACAAAATCAAAGAAACACATCAACAATAATACAATAATAGTAGGGGACTTTAACACTCCCCTCACTGAAATGGACAGATCATCCAAGCAAAAGATCAGCAAGGAAATAAAGGCCTTAAACGACACACTGGACCAGATGGACATCACAGATATATTCAGAACATTTCATCCCAAAGCAACAGAATATACATTCTTCTCTAGTGCACATGGAACATTCTCCAGAATAGATCACATCCTCAGTCCTAAATCAGGACTCAAATGGTATCAAAAGATTGGGATCATTGCCTGCATATTTTCAGACCACAATGCTCTAAAGCTAGAACTCAACCACAAAAGGATGTTTGATAAGAACCCAAATACATGGAGACTAAACAGCATCCTTCTAAAGAATGAATGGGTCAACCAGGAAATTAAAGAGTAATTGAAAAAAATCATGGAAACAAATGATAATGAAAATACAACGGTTCAAAATCTGTGGGACACAACAAAGGCAGTCCTGAGAGGAAAATATATAGCGGTACAAGCCTTTCTCAAGAAACAAGAAAGGTCTCAGGTACACAACCTAACCCTACACCTAAAGGAGCTGGAGAAAGAACAAGAAAGAAACCCTAAGCCCAGCAGGAGAAGAGAAATCATAAAGATCAGAGCAGAAATCAATGAAATGGAAACCAAAAAAACAATAGAACAAATCAATGAAACTAGGAGCTGGTTCTTTGAAAGAATTAATAAAATTGATAAACTCCTGGCCAGACTTATCAAAAAGAAAAGAGAAAGGACCCAAATAAATAAAATCATGAATGAAAGAGGAGAGATCACAACTAACACCAAAGAAATACAAACTATTATAAGAACATACAATGAGCAACTCTACGCCAATAAATTTGACAATCTGGAAGAAATGGATGCATTCCTAGAAACATATAAACTACCACAATTGAACCAGGAAGAAATAGAAAGCCTGAACAGACCCATAACCAGTAAGGAGATTGAAACAGTCATTAAAAATCTCCAAACAAACAAAAGCCCAGGGCCAGATGGCTTCCCAGGGGAATTCTACCAAACATTTAAAGAACTAATTCCTATTCTCCTGAAACTGTTCCAAAAAATAGAAATGGAAGAAAAACTTCCAAACTCATTTTATGAGGCCAGCATCACCTTGATCCCAAAACCAGACAAGGATCCCACCAGAAAAGAGAGCTATAGACCAATATCCTTGATGAACACAGATGCGAAAATACTCAACAAAATACTAGCCAATAGGATTCAACAGTACATTAAAAGGATTATTCACCACGACCAAGTGGGATTTATTCCAGGGCTACAAGGTTGGTTCAACATCCACAAATCAATCAAAGTGATACAAAACATCAATAAAAGAAAGAACCGGAACCATACGATACTCTCAATAGATGCTGAAAAAGCATTTGACAAAGCACAGCATCCCTTCCTGATCAAAACTCTTCAAAGTGTAGGGACAGAAGGCACATACCTCAATATCATCAAAGCCATCTATGAAAAACCCACCGCAAATATCATTCTCAATGGAGAAAAACTGAAAGCTTTTCCGCTAAGGTCAGGAACACGGCAGGGATGTCCATTATCACCACTGCTATTCAACATAGTACTAGAGGTCCTAGCCTCAGCAATCAGACAACAAAAGGAATAAAGGCATCCAAATCGGCAAAGAAGAAGTCAAATTATCACTCTTCGCAGATGATATGATACTATATGTGGAAAACCCAAAAGACTCCACTCCAAAACTGCTAGAACTTATACAGGAATTCAGTAAAGTGTCAGGATATAAAATCAATGCACAGAAATCAGTTGCATTTCTCTACACCAACAGCAAGACAGAAGAAAGAGAAATTAAGGAGTCAATCCCATTTACAATTGCACCCAAAACCATAAGATACCTAGGAATAAACCTAACCAAAGAGACACAGAATCTATACTCAGAAAACTATAAAGTACTCATGAAAGAAAGTGAGGAATCACAAGGAAATGGAAAAATGTTCCATGCTCCTGGATTGGAAGAATAAATATTGTGAAAATGTCTATGCTACCTAAAGCAATCTACACATTTAATGCAATTCCTATCAAAGTACCATCCATCTTTTTCAAAGAAATGGAACAAATAATTCTAAAATTTATATGGAACCAGAAAAGACCTCGAATAGCCAAAGGGTTATTAAAAAAGAAAGCCAACGTTGGTGGCATCACAATTCCGGACTTCAAGCTCTATTACAAAGCTGTCATCATCAAGACAGCATGGTACTGGCACAAAAACAGACACATAGATCAATGGAACAGAATAGAGAGCCCAGAAATAGACCCTCAACTCTACAGTCAACTAATCTTCGACAAAGCAGGAAAGACTGTCCAATGGA
The DNA here is from genome assembly GCF_011764305.1 of Mustela putorius furo. NCBI lineage: Eukaryota > Metazoa > Chordata > Mammalia > Carnivora > Mustelidae > Mustela > Mustela putorius. The sequence goes on along the minus strand of NW_025422048.1, from coordinate 21,085,538 downwards.
AAAAAGACAGCCTCTTCAATAAATGGTGCTGGGAAAATTGGACAGCCACATGCAGAAAAATGAAATTGGACCATTTCCTTACACCACACACAAAAATAGACTCAAAATGGATGAAGGACCTCAATGTGAGAAAGGAATCCATCAAAATCCTTGCGGAGAACAGAGGCAGCAACCTTTTTGACCTGAGCCGCAGCAACATCTTCCTAGGAACAACGCCAAAGGCAAGGGAAGCAAGGGCAAAAATGAACTATTGGGATTTCATCAAGATCAAAAGCTTTTGCACAGCAAAGGAAACAGCTAACAAAATCAAAAGACAACTGACAGAATGGGAGAAGATATTTGCAAACGACATATCAGATAAAGGACTAGTGTCCAGAATCTATAAAGAACTTAGCAAACTCAACACCCAAAGAACAAATAATCCAATCAAGAAATGGGCAGAGGACATGAACAGACATTTCTGCAAAGAAGACATCCAGATGGCTAACAGACACATGAAAAAGTGCTCCATATCACTCGGCATCAGGGAAATACAAATCAAAACCACAATGAGATATCACCTCACACAAGTCAGAATGGCTAAAATCAACAAGTCAAGAAATGACAGATGCTGGTGAGGATGCAGAGAAAGGGGAACCCTCCTACACTGTTGGTGGGAATGCAAGTTGGTGCAGCGACTCTGGAAAACAGCATGGAGGTTCCTCAAAATGTTGAAAATAGAACTGCCCTATGACCCAGCAATTGCACTACTGGGTATTTACCCTAAAGATACAAACGTAGTGATCCAAAGGGGCACGTGCACCCGAATGTTTATAGCAGCAATGTCCACAATAGCCAAACTATGGAAAGAACCTGGATGTCCATCAACAGATGAATGGATCAAGAAGATGTGGTATATATACACAATGGAATACTATGCAGCCATCAAAAGAAATGAAATCTTGCCATTTGCGACAACATGGATGGAACTAGAGCGTATCATGCTTAGCGAAATAAGTCAAGCAGAGAAAGACAACTATCATATGATCTCCCTGATATGAGGAAGTGGTGATGCAACATGGGGGCTTAAGTGGGTAGGAGAAGAATAAATGAAACAAGATGGGATTGGGAGGGAGACAAACCATAAGTGACTCTTAATCTCACAAAACAAACTGAGGGTTGCTGGGGCGAGGGGGTTTGGGAGAAGGGGGTGGGATTATGGACATTGGGGAGGGTATGTGGTTTGGTGAGTGCTGTGAAGTGTGTAAACCTGGTGATTGACAGACCTGTACCCCTGGGGATAAAAATATATGTTTATAAAAAATAAAAAATTAAAAAAAATTACTAAGTGGTAGCTAAACAATTGCCTTCGTCATTCAGTTTTGGCTCTGCCAGAGCCATACTTAAGCAGTACTCCTGACCTCCAGTTGTCTTATCGTGTTTTACATGAGCAAGTGCTCTTAATTTTTTATATATAAGTCTCCTATTCCCCACAACAATGAAGCATGAGTCCATGCAGTCTTGGCCAGGAGACAAATCTAAGAAACCACAAATATGCTGGACAATGATTGTTTCCCTCCAAAGTGATGACTAGGGCTTCTTCAGTGGGTCAGGCTAATCAGTCCTACCTGGATCCTTCTTCCATGAAGAAAAGTCCTCCCCCAAAAGGCTCCTTGGGGTTATGTGTTCTATAAGTTCACCAGACATGTTCAATGAACCTTAATCCCCATTTATGTTCAAATGGAGTAGGACCAGTAGATCAGCAAATTTTAGTGTATAGAAATGTTACAGACTGGTGTCAAGAGCTGTGACCCAGAGAGTAAAGCCTGGTACCAGAAGACTAGGTCAGGTTGCAGTGCCTCGCCTGTTTGCAAACAACTGGGGTCAAACCCATCAAGTTCTGGATTAGCAGTCAAGGGCAAGATTCAAGTCTACAGTCAGAGGTTGAGACCAAGATCCTATCTGGGTAGAGCGAGTCATTGGAGTTTCTTGACCAACCCAACATGGAAGATGATTGAACCAATGAAACTTGAAACCTGTGAGGATAAAATTATAGTAATTTTAAAAAATTGTTATCTATACCACTCTTCATTCATATGAATACTTTCAAAAAATCTCATTATTTTAAAATAAAAAGAAACTGACTGACATATCGCATACAGAGTACATCCGAGAGAGCCTAGGTTCAAATGCCAGCTCTACTGCTTACCTCCCCTTCAAGTTTATTCACTTATCCAGGCCTCTGTTTTTTTGCCACCTGAACAATGGGGCTAATAATAGTTATCTACCTCCAAAGACTGCCATGGTGATTAAATGAACGAATGCATAGGAAACTTGTTAAACAGGGCCTAGTAAATGCTCAATAAATGTTACCATTTTTTTGTAATAGAGGAATACTGAGTGTCTCTGATTGAACAAGGGGTAGGTATGAACATCCCAGAGCCCACCTCCTTACTTGGCACTGAAAATCATTGTTCCAATACAGCATTCTACCCAGTCCAAGATTCTCTTCTACAGCATCTGCCCTTTAACACTTTCAGTGATGAGGACCTTATTTTCTTAACAATGTGTTATCAGTCCTAATTATTCCAAACATCAAATCTTTCTCTTATATTGACTCAAAATCTACCACTCAGTGGTGTGGGAGGTACCAATGATACAAAAGACAACAAAGCATAACAGAAAGCAGTTGTCCTTTAGTCAGCTATACCTAGAATCTTATCTCTGCAACTTCTTAGCTGTGTAATCTTAGGGATGTCACCTAACCTCTCTGAGCCTCTGTTCCCTCATTTGGGAAATGAGGATAACATCATATAAGGTACAGGTTTGCTGCTATGGATGGAATTGTGCCTCACCCCAAAATTCATACGTTAAAGTCCTAACTCCCAATATGACTGTATGAGTAGATAAGGTGTTTAAGAGGTAGTTAAGGTTAAATGAAGTCGTAAGGGTGGGGTCCTAATCTAATAGAACTGTGACTTTACAAGAAGAGTAAGAGAAAACTCTCCTCCCCACCTTTCAATGAACACATGTGGAGGAAAGGCTGTGAGCCTACAGCAGAAATGTAGCCATCTGTAAGCCAAGAAGAGAGCTCTCACCAGGAACTGAATTGACAAGCACCTTGATTCTTGGACTTCCCAGCCTCCAGAGCTGTGAGAAAATATAATTCTGCTGATTAAGCCACCCAGTTACAGCAGTCCTAGTTGACTAATACAGTTGTTATGAGGATTAAATGAGGTAATAAGTGTAAAGTGCCAGGCACAAAAGCGGCACTCAAATTGTAGAATTATTCTTACTCTTAGTTCCTAGTTCTGCTGTGAACAGCGTATGCCAGACTTTGCCTCTTACTTATGCCAGTATTTGCCTCTCAATTTCGACTCATTATATGTTCCTGTTTCCATAACTATACCATAAGCTCCATGAGGGCAGAGACCATGTTTTAGTCCTTTCTATAGTTCTATTGCCTAGAATATTGTGATTGCTAGGTGCAAACATCAGGTTAATGAATGAATGAACACACAACCATGCCTATTAGTGAGTATTTGAAGCCTCCTGGCCACAGAAACTTTGCTCCTCATACACAGAAGCCTGAAGATCATCTGTACTTACAGGGAGCTTTTCAGGTTGACAGCAAGCTTGCAGTGCCTTAGCCACAGAGAACACTCTGGAACTGAGCAGTAAACATCCAGCCACCATTGCCAGGGTCTTTTAGCAACTGAGCTTATGAGCTTCCTGCAGGATTACCCCACGTTTGCAACTTTTCTCGCTTATTGAGAGATATAACATGCTCCTACTCAGAACATTTCTTCTGTCACAAGAGGCAATTCCAAACAATGGAAAAGAACTATGTTAGTTCAATGCTAACTTTGCTAGGCAGATCTTGTCATATTTATCATCTTAAGCCATTACTTTGCGTGAAATGATTGCAGCTGTTTTTCACAGAACTGTGCCTCAGAGCTGATGGGCAACATATTAGGAATAATTGTACTAAATTATATTCTAAATCTTTTGGAAGAACAGGAGTCAACTGTTATTAGTCGTGTGTGGTGTGTGTGTGTGTGTGTGTGTGTGTGTGTGTAATTAAACTATTCTTCTTTGTGTAAAGTAAAGTTAGGTTTATAACAGTAGGTAATGAAGTTTTGGCCAACTAGGCTTAGTAATATAATGGAAATCATTTAATACTAGCATGTGGTACTATAAAGCAGACATTTCAAAACACTTCAGAAAAATTCTCCTAGAACACAAGTGGCAGAAGGAAAGGAAAGGGGGACAGAGAGAAGAAAAGCGAGAAAGAGCAAAAGTACATTAGAATGGCAACAGAATGGCTTGATGAGAAAAGCAATCCAGTGCCTAGAAGAGACACAGGACACAGGACCTGGACACAAATTATTTTCTCCAGCAGTAAGGAGTGGATTTTCCCAGAGCCATTCAAATTCTTCTACCCAGTCCCCCATGTGATCTATGACAAATGTGGGGGAAGGATAATAATAACGGCAAAATCTAGCATTTATCAAATGCTTTCTATAGGCCACGTACTCTATAGCTTGTTTAATCCTCACAAGATTCTTGTGAAAGAGCTATTACCATCCCTGTTACAGACAGGGGTGTTATGTGAAGATCCCAAAGTCAAACAGTTTAGGAGCACAGTCCTGATTTGAACCCATATTTGGCAGACAAAAGAGAAGTACTGCGGTATATTTCATCTCACCTCATCTACTGATCTGGCTGAGGCCAACTATAGTTCTCACCTGTCTTGCTCCAATCCTGTCAGTGATTCTGTAACTCTGATTATGTTGTTTCTTTCTTTGCCTTTAAAAAGAGGCAGCTTCTTCAGCATGGAATCTGTTTTCATCAGACTGGGCCCATTCCTTTGCCATTTCCATTAAGTGTGTGGCTGTGTGGGTGAGGGTAGGTGGGTGTTATTTTGTTGCTTGTGAGAGGAAGGAAGTGAAGGAATAAGGGAAGATTAGGGGTGAAGCTAGACTGTTCAGAGGTAGGCTTGGACACATAGCTTTGTGGCTGGATGCTACACTGCACTTCTCTTCCTGTTAGACAACCTTCAACCTACCGACCTTGAAAGCCTCCAGGGCCTGCAATAGGAAAAGTGGAGACTGAAATGGCCCGGGAGTACATGCTGCCTCTATTCTCACTGGGAGTCTGGGATTCAGAGCACAATCTGAGGCTTCTTGGAATCCTCCCAGGTAAGAGTCCTCCCTCTGGAAAAGAGCTTGTTCCATTGAAGGGCACTGGCTCCCCCTGCAGGCCTGTACTAGGAATGACCTTTATCTGGGGCTTGGCCTATCTGTTCTTCTCATTTGGGATGAAAGATCAACCCAGGCAGTCACCGTCATCCTCCCACATTTGTCCAGGGGAAGGGGAGGGAAGAAGAAAGAGGACGAAAAGACCCTCCCCCCTTCTGCTCCTGGCCAATTACTCCCAGCTTAAGCATCACCCATGTTGGAGGGAGGTTTGAGAAACTATTCATCACACTTCTAAATAATTCATTTTCCTTTGAGAGCAAGCAGCCCACAGGAGCTATAAGATTTTCTTAAGTTGACACCTTTTGAGAGATGAAAAATAAAGCAAAAGCCCCTTTTAGAGAAACCATAATTGCTTTATATGCCATTTTCTACATCTCTCTTCCAGTGTTCTTTGGGTTGCTCTGTTCTGCCCCATTCCTTGTGATTGGTCTCCTATTGTTTTCTTTATTTCTTGTTATTCAAACAACTCTACTTCAAAGGATCCCCTCTGAAGACCCTGTTAGCATTATCCCCCTCTCCCCTGGCCTTACAGACTTCTAGTATATAACAACCCAAATGCCTTTAGATTGAGGGTTAAGGGAACAAGATGTGGCCTTTGTCAGGGTGTATAAGGTTGGTTGTGTCAAAGGAGTTGTATCCAGAGCATTTCAAGGAGTTCGGGATATCCTCTTTGTTCTGAGTTTGGCTTTTCTGACACAGTTCCACTACTTGTCATTCTGTAAACATCTTCTGTTCTCTTCCTTGAGCTTTAGTGAAACCTCTACATAACTCTCCTCTGGACTAGCTAGGGCCAAACACATTGTACAAAGCCTTTCTTCCTCTACCTTTAGCCACCCACACACCCTTGAGACCTGTTTTATATACAAGAAGTAGCACAGGGAAATGTCAGGGTTGGAGATTACAGGCTGAGACTAACTGTCTTCTCGGGTGTTGATACTGCCTCTTCCTGCTGACCTTACAGCTTTGGGGCTCTGCCTGTGCCCACAACAATGGCACCTTTCCCCATCTGCCATACTCCAGAGGAGACTGCGCAAAGCACTTCTGTGAAGAAACTCCCACGTCCCCCCCCACACCTATACTGATCTTTACTTAGTATCTTTCTTTTTTCTTACCTGTGAATCTTACAGAAAACACAATGGATTTGGAGCCAGAGTTAAGAAAAGGATTTAGGGGAAATTTAAAAGTATACATGCCCCCAAATCATGTGACCTTCATACTCACCATGCTTCAACAAAATATAACACAGCAAAACAGATACAATTAGTCATATCACTTACTTAACAAGCAGGGTGAGCAGGCAACAAGCTTGAAGTATGGCTCCCTTTAAGCAAATATAGTAAGCATATCTAGGTTTCTAACATGTTTCCCTCTCAGAACCAGATGCTCTACTTTATTTCAATAATGTTTTTATGTATTGACATTTGTTAGCAATGCTTCTGTTCTTAAGGACCCAGGTTGCTTTAATAAGAAAAGTTGGTTGATAGAAATTTCATAAGCTAAAGATCTAAAAGCACTTAATGGTACAGAGTTTACTGAGGTAGTTTGGGACTTGTGTGTGAGAAAGAGGCAGACAGACAGACAGAGGGAGAGACAGACAGAAAGATACAAGACTGGGGAAGAGAAAAATACCTACCAATGAGGATCAATATGCACATGTTAAGAGACAGACTTTGATACCAAACTTCCTGGAATCAAATTTTGACTCTGTTAGTTACCAACTGTGTAATCTTGGACAACTCATTCAACCTCTTCTTACCCCAGTTACCTCATCTATAACATGAGGATACCAATCATGGGATCAGACTACTATTATTAACACAAGGGGTTTTATGAAGATTAAATGTTTTAATATATTTAAAGTGCTTCCACATGGAAAGAGCTACATAAGTGTAATCATGATGATCACACTGTAGAGATTACAGAACTAGACATTTTTAATGGAGATTAAATGTTTAAAAAAAAAAACTCTTTATTCCAGGATGCCTGGGTGGCTCAGTCAATTAAGCATCTGCCTTCAACTCAGGTCATGATCCCAGGTCATGAATGGACTCCCTGATCAGCAGGGAGTCTCCTTCTCCCTCTCCATCTGCCTCTCCCCCAGCTCATGCTCTTTCACTCTCTCCCACTCTCAAATAAATAAATAAAATTTTAAAAAAACAATAGTTCCATGTCTCTTGATAGACCACTGATCTGGATCATGTGTAAGCAAACTATAGGTCATGGGTCAAATCTGGCATGCTGTCAATTTTTGTACGGCCTATAAGCTAAGAATGTTTTTTGTATTTAAAAATGTGAAAAAAAATCATAAGAAAAATAATAGCTTGTGACATGTGAAAATTATATGAAATTCAAACTTCAAGTCCATAAATAAATGGTCTGGAAGACAGCCATGCTCAGGCATTTATATGCTGTCTATGGCTGCTTTCCTGCTACAGTGGCAGAGGTGAGATTGACTGTACAGTCCAGAAAGCCCACAATATTTACCAGCTGGCCCTTAACAGAAAACAGTTCGCCAATTTCTGTCTAGATCACTGTTTCTCTGTCAAAATCACCATCTGCATCATGTGATAGAATTGGAAATTTCCAGGCTCTGCCCTAAATGTACTGAATATGTAATAGAGCCTAATAATACCCACTTTTTTTCTAAATCCCCTTTAGAACTCCAGCTCCATCCAGGTCTAGGCTTTAAACATTGCCTAAATTATAATGACACCCAAATTTTTATCACTGGCCTAGAATCTCCTCTTAAGTTTCAGACCCATGTATCCCAGAGCCCATTTTACATTTCCACATAGAAAACTAACTGATGTCTTTAACTTAGCATATCTAAAACCAGACTTTTGATTTTCCACCTCACATGCTCTGCCATACTTTTCTACCCCCAATATCTTCCATTTCAATTAATGACACTAGCAGTTTCTTAGGCCAAAAACCTAGGGATATTTCTTTATTACTATTCCCTTGATCTTCCATGTTTCATCAATCAGAAGTCCTGCTGGTTCTGACTCCAACCTATAAGGAATCTAATCACTTCCAACCATATCCACTATCACAACCTGGTCCAGAATATTGTCACAGCTTACCTGGACTAGTCCAGTTTCCCTCTATTCTGTCTGCTTCCACTTGTTAAAGTTTAATATTCAAAAAGATAAATTCATGATTCAAATAAACACATGTCAAAGATGTGAGTGAATTCATTAATTTTTGCAAGAATCAGTAAGATTTTTAAATCTGATCCAGAGACCATTTTAGAAGCTAAATATTTTATAAATAATGTTAGGATATCATTTATGAGTTAGATATAAAACTAGTTAATATCCTGCAAGGCCACAGCAATAATTTGGGGTTATATTTTACAATGGGAATGGCAAAAAAATTATTTGCCTCTTTACTGGGCAATAATCTATAAGTAAACCTCTGCCTCAAAGTACTATACAATAGCCTAGACAACAGAAAATCAAGCCCTGCATTGCACTAAAAGGCGGTTCAGTAACCTATTTTAACCAGTTCCAAATTTTGGTTAATTTTTCTCACACACCCTTGTCTTTCTCTGTATAGACTGGTATTCCACACAATAGCGCAAATGATCATTTTTAAGGCATAAAGAGGGTCATAAAATTAAAATACAAACTCCTTACTATAGCCTACATTGTGCTATGTGATTTGACCCCTGTCTGGCTTTCTGACCTCAAATCCTATCACTCCCTCACTCAAGCACTGTGTTGGTTATACTGACCACGCATTCAGTTTCTAGAATACAGAAGATTCATTCCCACTCCAGGGCCTATGCAATTACTCTTACTTGTACCTGAAACCATCTTTGCCCATATCTTGCCTTGGCTGTCTCCTTCCCATCAGGCAAGACTCAGCCTAATTATTACCTCAGAAGACCTACTTACCTACCTCTTCCTTCACTCTGTTAGTCTTTCACATCACCCTTTTACTTCCCTCATAGCAGTCATCACTGTTTCATTTTTTTGTTTGCCTATATGTTTATTTATATCTCCCCCTGCCATTAAAATGTAAATGGCATGGAAAGATGGGACACAGTCCTGATCACAGATATGTTTCCAACAACCAGCATAGTACTTAACACATAGTAGGTACTTGATAAATATTTGTTCAATTCAATGATCTAGAAGGCATCCTGTGTCTGTCACTAACTGGTAACTCTGGTTTAAGGCAAATCCTTTCCTCTCACTTCAACCTCAGCTTTATCATCCAGAAGATGATGGTGTGGAATCAAATTATCTGAGAGGTACTTGCCAGCTTTATAATGCAATGAACGCTTTGATAAATTGATATATATAACAGCCACCATACAAAAGCAGCAGAGAATAAAGTAGCAAGCATCATCATCATCACCATCATCTACCACACAATAAGCATTCATTCAGTCCCACTCTCTGCCAAGCTCTATGCTAAATATTGAGAATATAATTGATTCAAAGAAAAAAACTGATAACCTTTTCTCATGGGGAAGGTAATCTAATATAGTTAGGGAAATATTCTATATTCATGCAAATCAAAGTAAAAATATAAAAGCACCATGCTAATTGCCAAATGGATTATAACCATAGTAATGATAAATAATAATAATTTTGAGAGCAGGTAAAATTTATTAAGAATTTACTACATACCAGGCATTTCTAAAAATATCTGATATATCAAGTTATATAAGACTCACAATACACCTGTGAGAAAAGCACTTTAAAAAAAAAAAAACTTGGGAAATAGGTACCATTTTGACTCACAGACAGTAAGGGCTACTAGACACAGAAGATCCCACTGAGGACTGAGTACAGGCAGTCTTAAAAAAAAAAAAAAGTGGTGAGCTGAGCTTCAAGTGAAGAATGGGATTTAGACAGTTGAAGAGAAAGAAAGTGGTCATTTCAAGAAGAAAGAACAGCCTGAAACAACACATTGACAGGTAAATGCATTTTAGCAGTTTCAGGGCACAAGGAGGTATGTGATTTCACTAGAGTAGAGTTGCATGGTTAAACTGTTAAGAGACGAGTTTGGAAAGGAAGGTGGCAAATGAATTGTGGAGGGATTTGAATGCCATGCTAAGGAGTGTGGCCCTGTTTCTGCAGATACTGACAATTCACTGACATTTTTTGAAAATAGAGTTTCATTTTCAAATAACCATCTAAGATTAAAGTGGCAATTAAGAGACTATCAATAAAATCCAGGTGTGAACTGGTAAAGGTATGTATTAGTGTAATTATAATAGAACAGAGAGAAATTGGGACTAAAAAAGAAATTAAAGGAAAAATTAACTGTAATTACATATCTAGACAACAAGATAGATATGACAAAGATGATTTGTTTTCCAGTTGGAATATTTCTGATAGAAATTTTCAAAAGTCTTAAGCAGTGGGAGATAAAAATGAAAAATTATAGAAAAACTTAGGGCATGTTTATAAATAACTGAACTATCACCCTGAGAAGACTACAGTAATGTAAATGTCAAGTTAACTCTGACTTAAATTCAACAGAATAAAGAAAATGGTGACTGCATTATTAGGTGCTCCTGAGACATTAAATGATGACTTTGCTGGAACCATTTAGAAAGGCATAAACTGCCACTTGGTGAAGGGTTCATATTTTCTGTTTAGGTGGAAATTGTGGACAGCTATCTATAGTTTTATTATGTTCAGTTAGCCACTGTATAGTACATCATTACTTTTTGATGTAGTGTTCAATGATTCATTAGTTGAGTATAATACCCAGTGCTCATCACAACATGTCCCTTCCTTAATACCCATCACACTGTTATCCCATTCCCCCACCCCCTCCCCTCTGAAATTCTCAGTTTGTTTCCCAGGGTCCATAGTTTCTCATGGTTCATCTCCCTCTCTGATTTCTCCCCTTTCATATTTCCCTCTCTTCCTCCATTGTCCTCCATGCTATCGCTTAGGTTCCATATATGAGTGAAACCATATGATAATTGTCTTTCTCTGCTTGACTTAATTCACTTAGCATAATCCCCTCCAGTTCCATCCATGTTGATGCAAATGGTGGGTATTCATCCTTTCTGATGGCCGAATAAAATTCCATTGTATATATGTACCACATCTTCTTTATCCATTCATCTGTTGAAGGACACTACCCTGATCCCAAAACTAGGCAAAGACCCCATCAAAAAAGAGAATTATAAGCCAATATCTCTGATGAACATGGATATCAAAATACTCAACAATATCCTAGCCAATAGAATCCAACAGTACATTAAAAGGATTATATACACCATGACCAAGTGGATTTACTTCTGGGATGCAAGGGTGGTTCAACATTTGCAAATCAATCAGTGTGAAAGAGCACATTAATAAAAGAAAAGACAAGAACTATATGATGCTCTCAATAGATGCAGAAAAAGCATTTGACAAAATATAATATCTGTTCCTGATTAAAAGTCTTCAGAGTATATATAGAGAGGAAACATTCCTCAATATCATAAAAAAAATCTATGAAAAGTTCACAGTGAATATCCTTGTCAATGGGAAAAAACGGAGAGCTTTTCCCTTAAGGTAAGGAACACTAAAACAATGCCCACTCTCACCACTATTGTTTAACATAGTGTTTGAAGTCCTATCATCAGCAATCAGACAACAAAAAGAAATAAAACACATCCAAATAGGCAAAGAAGAAGTCAAACTCTCTCTTCACAGATGACATACTTTATGTGGAGAACCCAAAAGACTCCACCCCCAAATTGCTAGAACTCATACAGCAATTCAGTGATGTAGCAGGATACAAAATCAATGCACAGAAATCAGTTGCTTTTTTATACACTAACAATGTAACTGTAGAAAGAGAAATTCAGGAATCAATTACATTCACAATAACAACAAAAACCATAAGATACCTAGGAATAAACCTAACCAAAGAGGTAAAGGATCTGTACTCTAGAAACTACAAAACACTTAAGAAAGAAACTGAGGAAGACACAAAAAGAGAGAAAAACATTCATGCAAAATGTCTATCCTGCCCAGAGGAATTAACACTTTCAATGTGAATAGCTATCTAAACCTAAACAGAGCACATTGGATGATGATGATCTTCTACTAATGCATTAGATGGCAGATAACTTCCACTTGCCCCCTAGATCTACTCTCCAGCCCTCATCATGTTCTCTGCCTTTTGAAGGTGACCTATATGGACCTTGTCAATTGGCTCCTTTTCCCCTGGCTTCTGGATAGATTTGGCCAGTGTAATCTATTGTAGATCAGAAGAAAAGAGAAAATAATGTCAGGATTTTTTTCTTTTTCTCCCTACAAGGTTTCTCTGTCCTGGCTGCATCCCTAATCCAAAGGTCACTACTCCTCTCCAGATAGTTTCCTTTATACAACTCTCCCCTTCCATGTACTGCTAACTGTTCCTTCTTTCATTCCTTTGGTCTAGGTGTGATCATGTCTTCATTCCTACCATCCTTGGGTTATTAGACAATCCCTTGCAGTCTCTCTACACCTACACCTCTTTAAAAAAAAAATCCCTTCATAAGCAAGTCTCCCATTAATTATGCTAATTTTCTGCTTTCAGTTGGGAGTTTTACCTAGAGTAGCCTTCAAGAAATAGACTTTTAAAGTGAGATTCTGAGATTGGTTCGATCATATTGACGAAGACCAGGATAACCACCCTGTTGGGGGAAAACAGGGATTAAATAATCCATGAGAGGCAGTGGCATTATAAACATTAAATTACCACCTATTATAACATGGAATGAAGTGTAGGTAGAGGGCAAGGTATTCGAAGATCAAATAGCCATAGCAGTTAGTCCATGAGGGCCTAGACAACATTTTCCTGATCAAAGCATTATAACAAACATTGGTAGGGGAGAACACCACCAACCTTGAAAAGTTCTGTGGTGGCTTCTTCTTATAGGTTATAGGTGATGGTGAATTTATAGAATTGTGTCTCCCATTATCAGTGGGAATAATGGTATCCTGAAGTGCTAATGGCAGGATGGTATGATTTAACAATCAGTTATATAGTAAGTGCAATTTATATAAGACCCAAAGACAAAGTGGTAATCAGAGTGTTGACCTGCAGGGATCTGTGGTAATGGTGATTGATCATGAAGTCTGAAAATGAAATACATGAAGGATACCAACATGGCAGTTGGCATATATAGGCAGGAAAAAAAAAAAAAAACTGGTCTACTAAGGAGAAACCTAACTCAACTCACTATAGTGGCAATTCATGCCCTCTCATACAATTTCCAAACTTAAATCCATTCATAGACCTGAAGCCCTTGAGACCATAGGAGTAGACTGTAAATCTTCTCTAAGCTTTTTCCAGAAGTACCTGTGGCCATATACTAGGAAAAAAGAATACCTGGGATGGGGGGGGCACATGGGGAGCTCAGTAAATTAAATGACCAATTCTTGGTTTGGGCTCAAGTCATGACCTCATGGGTCATGAGATTGAATCCCTGACAGATACAAGGATGGCAATATTTGCCACACCCCCAATAAACTTGCCTGTTTGGCTGGTGTGAAGACTCAAGGTGTGTCTTGGTACATAATAGTAAATATACATTTAATCACATAGCAATTTCAATCACAACTGTGATTCCAGATATGGTATCTTTACCAAATAAAATCAATAATCCCTAGAACCTTGGCACCTGATATACAGCTATTGACCTGAAAAGATGCTTTCTTCTCCATCTCAATTAGTATGGAAAATTATAAGCAGTTAGAATCTACATGGTAGGAGCAATAGTATTTCTTCACTACACTCCAGCATTGTGTCAATTTTCCTGCTATCATAATAAAATCCAGAGGCCCCTTCACATCCTGCTGCTTCATGACATGATACATATGGCCAATGATCTAATAAACAGGAAGTACCAAGGATCCTATATGCCTCTGTAAGATATATGTATGCTAGAGGGTAGAAGATAAATTCTGCAAAATTTCAGGGGCTTACCATGTTGGTGATGTTTTTAGAAGGTTCACTGGTCTGGCACAATGCTTGGCAGGCCTCATTGGATTTCAGAAACAAATATATTCTACCATAAGTGACTCTTAATCTCACAAAACAAACTGAGGGTTGCTGGGGGGAGGGGGTTTGGGAGAAGGGGGTGGGATTATGGACATTGGGGAGGGTATGTGCTTTGGTGAGTGCTGTGAAGTGTGTAAACCTGGTGATTCACAGACCTGTACCCCTGGGTATAAAAATATATGTTTATAAAAAATAAAAAATTAAAAGTCAAAAAATATATATATTCTACTTTCCAGTGTGCTGTTCCAACACATTCACCAGATAGCCCATAAACTATACTCTGGCTTCTGGTTAGGTTTGGCCAAAGGAGAGCCCAGAAAGATGATTAGAAGGAGAGAGAGAGAAAGGTGAGGTGAGGTTATTTATTACCCTGGCTTCCTCTCTGCAAAGTTGTCTTGATCTCACTGTGCCTCTAGACAGCTATAACAGGCCCACTTATATCAGCCTACTATAAAGTGTCTGTTCTTCTGGGTGCCTATAACTGTTCCCTCCCCCTTACCCTTTCAACTTAGAAATAGTAACAACTCCCTTTGATATTATTATGGTACCCTTTGTGGGCCCTTCAAATTCCTACACCTCTGTAAATAGTCCAGTTATGAATAGACCCTCTTTAAATTATCCTAATCTGAATGTACCATGGGTTTCCTATTAGCACATATTGACCAACACAATTAGGAGGTGGGTTTTACATATATGTTATATAGGCCATATATTCTAGGTATCATGGATAAAAGCTTGGGTTCCATAGTCACACTAATCAATGTTCAAATCACAGGTGTACCATTTACTAATCTGTATGATGCTGGGCAATGCTTTTCACCTCTGAGCTTCAGTTTCATCTGCAAAATGGGACTATTACTAGTATTTACCTTATATAATTGTTGTGAGGATTAACTAAGGCAATATATGTAAAGTACCTGGCACAGTGCCCAGCATGACATAAATTTTCAATAATAATATGAGTTATTTTTCTAATTCTTTTTATAGCCCACAGCATTCATAGAGGAGGGAAATACAGTTTGAAAATTCATTAATTAGGGTCCTGTTTGCAGTTTTATTGTTAACTCTAATTGCTTATTTGAAATACTCTCCTGACTTCATTAAAGTAATTATTGCCTGTCAGTAAATGATGGGTTTAAATTTCTGCACATATGCTAGAATTTCACGCATCTTGTGCTTCACAGCAGGAACCTAGTCTTAGTCAACACTTTCTTGTTCTGACATATGCACTCAATGCATAGGGACTAACTTAAGCAAAGACATAATTATCCTTCAAAATAAAAGTATAAACAGGATTGCATATCTCAGATTTGTTAAATTGCTCCCCTAAAATGAGTATTCTAATTACATTATTTGTATCGGACTGTTAGCATTACAGCAAGTCATGGTGCAAAATAAGGTACTAGAAGTCCAAGAAACTAAGGTAGGGCTGGGGGTAAAGGGAAAGATCCAAACAGAAGAGCTTGCCAGCCCTGGGAAATTTCCCAAAAGCATGAGTTCATGACCAAGTTTAGTCAGGAGTAAAGGGATTGGGTCTTAGAAGCCATAGAAGCCTTAGAAGGATCACACAAGGAAGAGTAAAGGATTATACATAATATTTAAGAAATATTTATTCAATACATACTAGGTACAAAAATTCATTAACAGGTAGTGAGTTAGGCAGGGACACTGGACATAGAAAATGAAAATAACACAGAGGTCCAAAGTCCAAAATCTAAACAAACATCCTGAACTAAGACATTTGTAGTAAAAGGCAAGAGTTCAGGAATCCAGACAAGCAATTGGGGAAAGCAACATGGAGTGCTAACAATGATGAGATTTGTAACTGAAGACAAGTCCTCCTACCTAATCAGAGAACTTCTCCTATGCTTCCTTTCTGGGGAATGGCCACCCTCAAGCTCACAAATGAAAGAACATTAACAGTTGCAGGGAATTGGAGGAAAGAATGAAGTTAAAATGAGAGAGATAAATATATCCCAGTATACATACATAAAATGTACAAGTATAAAAAGTTCATGTTACAAGTCTTCAGCCATACCCATAAGCCCAACAGTCTTGTTGCTTGTCTGTTTTCATTTCCCACTTTATATTATTCATAGATTGGAATATTCTAAGTCTGATAAAATCAGATGACTTCCTTACCACCAATAAAGAGAAGAGAGAAATATTTGCAGTGGGTTTATGAAACTGCAAAGTGAAATTCTAAACATGTCTATAAAACCAGGGGTAAGATTTCATTCAAGATAGAGAAAAAGAGAAATAGACTGTGGATTATAGAAAACAGCAACAAAAGACAACAAAAAAATGAAACAAAGAAAAGGTTTTGTTGTAACCACTAAATCTCAGAGAGACCTGGGTTATGGGGGTAGAATGGGATGAGAATAGATTAAAAGAAGTAGCCAAATCCTAAAATAAGATTTCATGATTTTAAAAGGTCCTAATTGGCTTTCTTTTTTAAAAAGATGTATTTATTTATTTCAGAGAGAGAGAGAGTACACAAGAGGGAGCAACAGAGGGAGAGGGAGAGAGAATCTCAAACACACTCTGTACCAAGCACAGAGCCCAATGTGGGGCTTGATCTCATGGCCCTGAGATCACAA
The DNA here is from genome assembly GCF_011764305.1 of Mustela putorius furo. Lineage (NCBI taxonomy): Eukaryota > Metazoa > Chordata > Mammalia > Carnivora > Mustelidae > Mustela > Mustela putorius. Next base: position 21,068,689 of record NW_025422048.1, on the reverse strand, counting down.
CCTGAGGCAAAGCCAAGAATCAGATGGTTTACTGACCGCACCAACCAGGCCCCCAAAAAGGTGCCAGTTGGTTTTCTGAAAATTCCAGTCAGATTGCCCAACCAAAAGTGGGGTTTTATTATCCAAATTGCAAATGAATTTTACTTTTTCTCAAAGACAAAACTTACCCAAATACATTTGATTGGCTAATCACGTGTACCTAAATATTTGACAAAAATAAACAATGTACTTATATTTGCCTATGAATAATACTGATGTAATTTACATTATATATGATTTTCAAAATAAATTTGCCCTTGAAGTTACAATTCCATCATGTAACCTTGGATAGCCAAGGGTTGACACATGACTTAGGTTGGGTTCCCCCAAAAGCTGACCCGGAGAGAATAATGTGATACAACTGGTGTATTTGGAAGGTGATCCCAGTAAACAGTAGAAGGAAAATAGAATAGTGCTGCAGGGAAGAGAAGGAGGCCAATATAGAGTGAGTATTGAGCAAAATCCCCCAAGGGAACCTCTGCGAAACAGTGTAGAACATGCCTCAGAGTTATCCTAACTGAAGGGGAGGGGGCTGAGGGTATTTATCTACCAATTCCTTTAAGCTCTTGATTGGGGGCTGACTTCACTGGTAAAGAGAGATGTGTTAACTCCCCAGCACACATCATGCTGGCTAAGACACCAGAAAAACTATACAGACAAGTGCACGGTGCTTGTAGTTCAAAGCTGTCAGATGTGTGTGTGGCAGAAATGATGAATGTCCAGGAGAGAGGAGTGAGACTCATCAACCAAAATGGCTATAAAATACAAACAACTTCCTCCAGGCACCCGAAGAATGAAGGAATAAATTAAATGTCATTTAAGGTACAAATACACATTGGTATAGACTGAATTTTTGTGTCCCCCTCAAAATTCTTGTGTTGAAACCTGACCCCCAAGGGGATAGTATTAGTACATGGGGCAATTGAGATGTGATTAAGTTGTGAGTGTGGAACCCTCTTGAATGGAGTTAGTGCCCTTATAAAAGACACCCAGAGAGTTATTTCACCCTTTCTGTCATGTGATGTTACAGAAAGAAAATGGCCATCTATGAGGCAGGAAGAGAGCTCTTACCAGATACTAAATCTGCCAGCACTGTTATCTTGGACTTTCCAACCTTCAGATATGAGAGGTTTATATGTTTAAGCCACTTAGTCCATGATATTTTTATTATAGCAGCCCAAAAGGACTAAGACACACATATACGCATTGATGATACAACTTGGAATTAATTTAACTTTCAAGAAGGTGAGAAACATGAATGTCTTGTTCACTATCATAACCCCTTGTTCATCTCTGCCCAGTACTACATCTGACACATAGAAGGCTTCTTGATCAATCAATAGTTGTTGAACAATTGAAAAAGTAGAGAATCATAATCAAAAGTATTCAATTCAGTTCATTTTTACATTACTCTGGCTGACTAGTCATCTACAACCTTTTGTTTATTTGACGAGAAGCCTCTTTTCTAGCATAGGTCAGCTTAATAGTCTATAGAACCACAATTTTCAGTGAGGGGGAGTTCCGCTTTAAGCTAACAAATAACTTATAATAGCCTGACAGGTTTTTAATTAATTTGCTAATAGTTCTTCTCCGTGAATGATCATTAACTCCAGTTGAATCCTTAAGCCATAACACAATGTGTGGTATATCTATGCCACCTACAGATATATTTGTATACATATAAATAAACAGGAGAAGATTTTTAAAAATAAGTTTTTTTTATCTGTATCAATTTTCTTTTATGGTACACTCCCAAGTTTTGACAATTGGTTTACCATAATTTAGCTGCAATTACTTAAAATATTCTTGAATGTGGAAAAGTAACATAATGCCTTTCTACAAGCTCAGGAAGAAAGTTCACAGGAAAATTAGGGCACTTCTGCATAGCAACTTGTGTATTTACATATCAACAATCTATTTAATGAAGAGCAGCAAAAATAGCAGACTGAGTAAGTCCAGAAGCTGCAAACACAACACATCCTGCTAAATTCAAAACAATAGCAGTTGAGTAAGCTTGGTATGTGTACTGATACGGAGAAAAAATTTCTAAATCCTGGTTTCACTTCTTCAAACTAGAAGAAACTGTATGTTGATCATATAGAATGTAGTCCTTATCTCCAAATCTCAGCCATCCTAGTGAACTCACTTGTCTTCTGAAGTACTGTCCTGGTCCTGACAGTGAGTCAATTAGTCTTCTGTGACTGAGTGCCCAGTGTGAGCTGAACACTGAACTAAACATTATTGAGGGGAAACAAAAGAAACTAGTCCCAGTTCCTGCCCTTGAAGAGTTATAACCTGGTTGCTTATACAGGATATAAATTTTAAAATAATAACCTTCAAAACTGCTCACATCGAACAGTGCCAATTAAGAGTGGGAATAAGAAGAGTAAAAATGGATTGTGTTTGAGATCTAAAAACCCATAAAATGGGTAGATGGGAAAACAAATGCTTATTGACAAATTTTAAAATAGTTGTACTAGTAAAGGGATTGCCAATAAGTTGCTTCAGATGGAAGCCTTTGTAGACTATTTGGCCAGCCCAGGTGTTTTAAAAATGTATGTGCTATGGTGAGTGCTATGAATTGTGTAAGACTGATGAATCACAGACCTGTAGCCCTGAAACAAATAATACATTATATGTTAATAAAAAATGTACACTTGAATGCCTACAGGCTCTATTGTGCCTTATTTATATCACTTATTGTAGTTTCACATATTTATAATTACTTACTGGCTTGGCCAATAAAGACATTGGGATTTTTTTTCCCTGAATTAGTGGCACATCTTTAATACTTTAAAAAATGGTTTAGGATAATGTTACTCAAAGTTGTAGTCCCTGAACCAGCAACAACAGCATTACTTGGAAGCTTATTAGAAATGCAGAACCGGGGTGCCTGGGTGGCTCAGTGGGTTAAGCCGCTGCCTTCAGCTCGGGTTATGATCTCAGGGTCGTGGGATCGAGTCCCGCATCGGGCTCTCTGCTCAGCGGGGAGCCTGCTTCCCTCTCTCTTTCTGCCTGCCTTTCTGTCTACTTGTGAGCTCTCTCTGTCAAATAAATAAATAAAATCTTAAAAAAAAAAAAAAAGAAATGCAGAACCTCAGGCTCCACCCCACACCTACTGAATCACAATCTAAATTTTAATAAAATATTCATTTGATTTGTATACACACTAAAGTTTGAGAACTAGTGCTTTAGGACACATGAAAGAAAACCCTACTTCATCCAAGAGTAAAAATAGGGACTGTGCTATCCACCAAGTGATAATACACGATAAAAATAAAACCAGCTTCAAAAATTTGAGATCATATGAACTTAATATAGTATATCCTTAAAAGCAGTGGTTGTTTTTTGTTGTTTTTTTAAAAGATTTACTTATATATTTGAGAGAGAGTACAGGGGGAGGGGCAAGGGTAGAGAGAATCTTAAGGGGACTCTGTGCTAAGCAGGGAGCCTGACACAAAGCTGGATCCTAGGACCCTGATATTAGGACCTGAGCCAAAACCAAGAGTCAGACACATAATAGACTGCACCATCTAGGCACCCTTCAAGCAGCGGTTCTTGAACATCAGTGATCATCAGAATTACCTGAATTGCTTGTAGATTTTTAAGCCTCAACTCAACTGCAGAAATTTTAAGTACAAATCCTGGGTCCTTCCTACCACCTCCAGGCTTGGTGTTCCCCAACCCTCCTCTGAACCCCAGCCATGATGTCTCCCCATATTTCCCAACTTTGTGGCAACAGAAGAGGCAACATCTGTTGGGGTTGGGACAAGTGGATCAGGGAAGGCTGAGACTATACAGAGAAGCAAGATTTCTACAGGCAGAGTTGGAAGAAAAGAATTTCTCAGGAAGAGCAAGGATAGAAATACTATACAACACTGCTTTTTCATTTTTATTATGTATCAGTGTCACCTGGAAAGGTGGCTATACCACAGATTTTGGGGCTCCCATTCTGATTCAGTAGGTCTGAGGTGAGGTGCAAGAATCTGCATTTTGACAAACTTTGTAGCTTATTCTAATACAAGTGATCAGAGAACCACATTTTGAGAAGCATTATTTGGATCCACTGCTTCAATAGCATAATTTGTTACACAGATGCAGTGTTATACCTCTCAGCTCTAGTTTAAATGGAAGAATTGAGCTCTTTCCTTGTGATGGACAAGGGTAAAAGCACAGCCATCTGTTTGTTAAATAATTGTTAAATAAAGGATGCAAACTGCCACAGGAGAGGCCTCTGGTAGAGTTTCAGAAACTAGCCATTTATTCCAGACTTCCAACTTCTTTCCTAACACCTAAAAGCAGAACCTTCTATTGGTTTCCCACAGATGACCTGTTATTTTGCCCACTATACAACAACTCTTTAAGTTTTTCGTATCTGAATCTTTAAGCTTTTCCTCTCTGAATCTTTGCTTTGTCCCAGGCCAAAAAACCTCCACATTGTTGCCAGTTCTTTAAAAAATAAAATCTGATCATGGTTCTTCCCTGATTAAGAACTTTGGGAACAAAAGCACTCAAACTGCTTTGTGCGCTGCCTAGGAGTTTTGTTCTGGTTTTTTTTTTTTCTTTTATTTATTTATTTTTAGAGAGAGAGAGGGAGAGAGAGAAAGTACAGGGGGTGGGGTAGAGGGAGGTGGAGATGAGTCTTAAGCAAACTCATGCTAAGTGCAGAGCCTTATATGGGGCTCGATCTCATGACCCTAAGATCATGAACTGAGCCAAAATGAAGAGTTGGATGCCTAACTGACTGAGCCACCCATATGCCCGTGCATAGGAGCTTATTTTTAAAATGCAGCTTTGGAGAAGGAGCAAGATGGCAGAGGAGTAGGAGACCTAAATATCATCAAGTCCCAGAATTTCAGCTAGACAATTATCAAAAAATTCTGAATAGCTACAAACTCAACAAGAAAGAGAAGAGAAGAAGAGCAGCAATTCTAGGAATAGCAAATCAACCACTTTCCAGAAGGTAGGACATGCAAAGAAGTGAATCCGAGGCAACAGGAGGGAAGATAGACCATGGGGGTAGGGGCTGGCTCCTGGCAAGTAATAGAGCAGTGGAGTACAAAATCAGAACTTTTATTTATTTTTTTAAAGATTTTATTTATTTATTTGACAGAGAGAGATTACAAGTAGACAGAGAGGCAGGCAGAGAGAGAGAGGAGGAAGCAGGCTCACTGCTGAGCAGAGACCCCAATGTAGGACTCGATCCCAGGACCCTGAGATCACGAACTGAGCCGAAGACAGTGGCTTAACCCACTGAGCCACCCAGGTGCCCCAAAATCAGAACTTTTAGAAGTGTGCTTCACTGAGGGACATCCCTCAAGAGGCTAAGCAAGGGGTGGAGCACTCACAAGGCTAGTGTGGTCTCAAGACCCATGGGGTCACAAAAAGACCGAGGGTGTCTGAGTGTGGCAGAGCTCTTAGGTATCACAGCAGGGAAGCCGGCTGCAGAGATGAAGATGAGGAGGGAGCTCTCAGCTCAGGGTTACCATAAACCATATTCCAAGGCACAGCCAGGCCATTGCTCTTCTGTCAGGGACCCAACAAGCAGCAGATCTGGGGAGACTCACCTTCCTCCTCCAGGAGGAGCAGTGCAGAAGTGCACTGTAGGAATCAGCTGGATTTGGAGACTCCAAAGAGGGCCATGCACTCAAGATAGAAATGCTGAGTCACAGGCAGGGTGAGCTCAGAGTGTGGCCAGAGACCAGGGAGACAGAAGGGATTGACTGCTTTTCTCTGAGTGCACATTAAGGAGTGAAACCCTGAGCTCTCGTGCCTACAGGGCCAGAGATTGGGAGGCTTGCCATTTTCATTCCTGTCCTACAAATCTGTATGGAAAGCATTCAGGAACAAAAATTCCTGAGACAATAACCAAGCAGATTGCTTAGCCTGGCCCCTGGCAAGGGTGGTGCAATTCTACCTCGGGCAAAGACATTTGAGAATCACTACAACAGGCCCCTCCCACAGAAGATCAGCAAGAACATCCAGCCAAGACAAAATTCACCAATCAGTGAAACCTGCAGAACTTTAGAGCTAGAGGAAAGCAACACATAGAATTCATGTCTTTTTTCCCATGATCCTTTAGGCTTTCAAAGTTAAATTTTTAAAATTTTATTATTTTCTTATTGCTTTTTAAATTTTTCCTTTCTTATTTTAATGTATTTTTAACTATTTTATCTTACCAATATCTTTTTAAAAATCATTTTCTATTTTCATTGTTAGAGTCATATTTTACCCCTTCATTGTATTTAACCATATTTTTTGTATACATACAGGGTTTTTTTTGGGGGGGGGATATAATTTATTCTAATAGATCCAAATATACCCTAAATTGAGCACATGGCTTTGTTCTAGTCTCCAGCCTGATCACGTTCTTTCCTTTTTTTTTTCTTTTTTCAACCAAATTCTTATCTTAACAATTCCTTTTCTAGATCTTTTTAAATTTTCATTTTTACACTCTTATGCCATCCCTTCAATGCACTTACTCTTATTTTTGTATATATATAAGTTTTTCTTTCATTAAATTTTTAGAAGATAGTTTCTTCAAACAGACCAAAATATACCCAAAATAAAGTGGGTGGCTCTATTCTATTCACCAGTCTAATATGTATAAATATATATTTTTCTTTTTTTCCCCCTTTTCTTCTCCCCTCAGTTTCTGGTCTCTACTGATTTGGTTAGTGAATACCCTTCCGGGGTCATTGCTATCCTTTTAGTCTGTTGTTCTCTAATTCATCTATTCTTATCAGAATGAAATGACAAGGTGGAAAAAACTCACAACAAAAAAAAGAACAATAGCTTAGAACCTAATCAATATGGACACTAGTAATATGTCAGAAATAGAGCTCAGAATAATGATTATCAAGGTACTCACTGGGCTCGAAAAAAGTATGGAAGATATTAAAGAATCCCTTTCTGGAGGAAAAAAAAAGCACTTTCTTGAGAAACAAAAGAACAAAAATATAACCAAATTGAAATTTAAAAAGCTATTAATGAAGTACAATAAAAAAATGGAGGCCCCCTACTGCTAGGATTAATGGGGCAGAAGAGAAAATTAGTAATATAGAGAACCAAATGATGTGGAATAAAGAAGATAAGCAAAAGAGGGTGCCTGGGTGGCTCAGTTGGTTAAGCAATTGCCTTAAGCTCAGGTAATCACCTTGGAGTCCTGGGATCAAGTCCAACACCAGGCTCTCTGCTTAGCAGGGAGACTACTTCTCCCTCTGAACATACACTTCTCATGTTCTTTCTCTGTTTCTCTCTCTCTCTCTCTCTCTCTCTCTCTCTCTCTCTCTGATTCTCCCTCTCTCAAGTAAATAAAATTGTTAAAAAAAAAAAAAAGAAATGGAGCAAAAGGGACATAAGCAACTACTGGATCATGAGGTGAGAATTTCATAGATAAGTGTTAAAATAAGATGAAAAAATATTAGAATAATTGGGATCCCAGAAGAAGAAGAAAAAGAGAGAGAGGCAGAAGAAATACACGAGTTAATTATAGCAGAGAATTTTCATAATTTGGCAAAGAGGACAAGCATCAAAATGCAGGAGGCAGAGAAAACGCCCCTCAAAATAAATAAAAATAGATATACACCCCTTCATCTAATAGTAAAAACTACATGTCTCCGGAATAAAGAGAATATCCTGAAAGCAGCTCAGGAAAAGAGGTTTATAACATACAGTGGTAGAAATATTAGATTGGTATAGACCTATTCACAGAGACCTGGCAGGCCAGAAAGAACTGGCATGATATATTCAGAGCACTAAATGAAAAAATTATGCAGCCAAAAATACTATATCCCACTAGGCTGTCATTGAAAATTGAAAGAGAGATAAATATCTTCCAGGACAAACAAAAAACTAAAATAATTTGTAAGCACCAAACCAGCCCTACAGGATATATTAAAAGGGGCCGGGCCCTCTAAGCAAAGAGAAAGCCTAAAAGTAATAAAAAGAAAGGAAAAGAGACAATATACAGTAACAGTCAACTTAAAGGCAATATACTGCACTAAATTCATATCATTCAATAGTTACCCTGCATGGAAATCGAGTAAATGTCCCAATCAAAAGACACAGAGTATCAGAATGCATTTAAACACACACACACACACACACACACAAGACCCAGCAATATGCTATCTACAAGATAATCATTTTAGACCCAAAGACACCTCCAGGTTGAAAGTGAGGGGTGGAAAATCATTTACCATGCTAATGGACATCAAAAGAAAGCTGGTGTGGTAATCTTTACATCAGGTAAATTACATTTTAAACAAAAGACTATAATAAGAGATGAGGAAAGACACTATCTCATACCTAAACTGTCTGTCCATCAGACAGATATAACAATATTAAATATCTATGCCCCTAAGGTGGGGGCAGCCAATTATGGAAATCAAGTAATAAAATCAAAGATATACATAACAATAATACAATAATAGTAGGGGACTTCAACACCCACCTCACTGAAATGGATAGATCATCAAGCAAAAAATCATCAAGAAAATAAAGGCTTTAAATTACACACTGGATGAGATGGATATCACAGATATATTCAGAACATTCTATTCCAAAGCAATAGAATACATATTCTTCTCTAGGGCACATGGAACATTCTCCAGAATAGATCACATCCTGGGTCATAAATCAGGTCTCAACTCATACCAAAAGATTGAGATCATGCTTTGCATATTTTCAGACCACAATGCTCTGAAACTAGAACTCAATCAAAAGAGGAATGTTGGAAAAAACTCAAATACATGGAGGCTAAAGAGCATCCTACTCACGAATTAGTGGGTCAACCAGGAAATTAAAGAAGAATTTAAAAAATTCATGGAAACAAATAAAAATGAAAGCAACAACTGTTCAAAATCTTTGGGATACAGCAAAGGTGGTCCTGAGAGAAAAGTATATAGTGATACAAGCCTTAGTCAAGAAAGAAGAAAGATCTCAAGTACACAACCTAACCATACACCTAAAGGAGCTGGATAAAGAACAGCAATGAAAGCCTAAACCCAACAGGAGAAGAGAAATAATAAAGATCAGAGCAGAGATCAAAGAGGTAGAAACCAAAAGAATACTAGAACAAATCAACAAAACGAGGAGTTGGTTCTTTTGAAGAATTAATAAGACTGATAAACCCCTGGCTAGTCTTATCAAAAAGAAAAGAGAAAGGACCCAAATTAATAAAATCATAAATTAAAGAGGAAAGATCACAACCAATACCAAAGAAATACAATTTAAGAACATAATGCGAGCAACTGTACGCCAACAAATTTGACAATCTGGATGAAATGGATGCATTTAAAGAAGAATTAATTCCTGTTCTCCTGAAACTGTTCCAAAAAAATAGAAATGGAAGGAAAACTTCCAAATTCATTTTATGAGGCCAGCATTACCCTGATACCAAAACCAGACAAAGATCCCATCAAAAAGGAGAATTACAGACCAATATCCTTGATGAACATGGACACAAAACTTCTCACCAAAATACTAGCCAACAGGATCCAACAGTACTTTAAAAGCATTATTCACCATGACCAAGTGGGATTTTTTCCTGGGCTGGAAGGTTGGTTCAACATCTGCAAATCAATCAATGATACAATACATTAATGAAATAAAGAACAAGAACCATAGGATACTCTCAGTAGATGCTGAAAAAGCATTTGACAAATAAACTATCCTTTCTTTATCAAAATTCTTCAAAGTGAAGGGACAGAAAGTACATACCTCAGTATCATCAAAGCCATCTATGAAACACCCACAGAGAGTATCATTCTCAATGTGGAAAATCTGACAGCTTTTCCCCTAAGGTCAGGAACACAGCAAAGATAGCCACTATCACCACTGCTATTCAACATAGCACTAGAAGACCCACCCTTGGCAATCACACAACAAAAAGAAATAAAAGGCATCCAAATCAGCAATGAAGAAGTCAAACTGTGACTCTACTCTATGAAGTAATATGATACTTTATGTGGAAAACCCAAAAGGTTCTACTCCAAAACTGCCAAAACTCATACCAGAATTCAGTAAAATGTCAGGATATAAAATCAATGCACAGAAATCAGTGACATTTCTATACACCAACAGCAAGACAGAAGAATGAGAAATTAAGAGTTGATCCCATTTACAATTGCACTTGAAATTATAAGATACCTAGGAATAAACTTAACCAAAGAGGCAAAGAACCTATACTCAAAAAACTATAAAGTACTCATGAAAGAAATTGAGGAAGACACAAAGAAATTGAAAAATGTTCCATGCTCCTGGATTGGAAGAACAAATATTGTGAACATGTTTATGCTACCTAAAGCAATCTACACATTTAATGCAATCCCTATCAAAATACCAGCATTTTTTATCAAAGAAAGGGAACAAATAATCCTAAAATATATATGGAACCAGAAAAGACCTCGAATAGCCAAAGGAATATTGAAAAAGAAAGCCAAAGTTGGCAGCATCACAATTCCAGACTTCAAGCTCTATTACAAAGCTGTCATCATCGAGACAGTACGGTACTGGCACAAAAACAGACACAGAGATCAATGGAACAGCATAGAGAGCCTAGAAATAGACCCTCAACTCTATGGTCAACTAATCTTCAACAAAACAGGAAAGAATGTCCAATAGAAAAGACAATCTTCTCAACCCATGGTGTTGGGAAAATTGGACAGCCACATCCAGAAAAATGAAACTGGACCATTTCCTTACACCACACATGAAAATAGACTCAAAAGCGGTGAACGACCTCAATGTGAGAAAGGAATCCATCAAAATCCTTGAGGAGAACACAGGGAGCAACCTCTTCGACCTCAGCCACAGCAACTTCTTCCTAGAAACATTGCCAAAGGCAAGGGAAGCAAGGGCAAAAATGAACTATTGGGACTTTTCATCAAGATCAAAGCTTTTGTACAACAAAGGAAACAAAAGAAAACCAAAAGACAATTGACAGAACAGGAAAAGATATTTGCAGATGACATATCAGATAAAGGACTAGTATCCAAAATCTAGAAAGAATTTATCAAACTCAACACCCAAGAACAAATAAGCCAATCAAGAAATGGGCAGAAGACATGAACAGACATTTCTGCTAGAAGAGAACCAATGGCCAAGAGACACATGAAAAAGTGCTCCACATCATTCAGCATAAAGGAATACAAATCAAAACCACAGTGAGATACCACTCACACCAGTCAGAATGGCTAAAATTGGGTGGAGGGGGAAAGATGGTGGAGAAATAGGAGATGCTGCTTCAACTGGTCAACTAAGGTGAGCTGATTATCTACCAGAACACTCTAATCACCCACAAAATCAGCCTGAGATGTAGGATTATATACTTCTAGATATCTACAGTGGCAGAAGATGCCAGTGGTGAGTTAAAGCAGTGGAATTTGAAGGATTGGACTGATATCAGAAGATAAACAGCAGGGGGAGAGAGCCACTAGGAGCAACCTATTGGAAAGTAATACCTCAATAAAAAGTGCCCTGTGATTGGGGACCCAGGATGGCCACTGCTGGTGCTGTGCCAGAGAGAGTGTGGCGAAGCTGCCAGGCTGTGGTCCATGAGCCCCCAGTGTGTGAGAGAGTCTGGGTGGATGCCAGCCGGTGCTCTCTAGAACAAAGTGCCTTTGCACTCTGAATGCACATTGTGCGACCAGGACACCCTCCTGAGAGAGGTCAGTATGGGCACTAGCCAGTGGTCCCTAGGAGCAGCCGAGCGTTGAACACTCCCATCCTGGGCCAACATGAAAATCTCAGACCACTGTCTGTGGTTGGGATCTCTCCAGCTATTTGGACCTGCCCTGAGAGCAGCCCAGCATAGGCAGCCACTGGAAGCAGGCTCCCTGGATCAATATTGCTCACAGTTTTAGTTACACTGGGGTGCAGAGACAAGCAGGAGCTTCTGCGACCCCTAGATGGTGGCTGGCGATGTGCTCTGCTGGTGGTAGGTGGCAGAAAGGGAGTCTATGTGCTCTGGATCACCCAGAGGGGAACAGACTGAGGCTTCTCTCTGAGATGGATGTCTGGGTAGAGTATGCTTTCCTCTAAAACTCCGAAGAACCTCAAAAATCACCAAGGGGGGAAAAAAACACTCCAGTGAACAAAAACCTGAAAAACTGGTTTCCTCAGAGCCCAGCCCCTTGATAGGGGGCAGGAGGACTCAAATCAGGCAAGACTGCCTGAAAAACAATGAGGCAGGTCCCTCCCACAGAAAGGCAGCCAAAAAAACTGAGAAGACAACCACCACAGGGTCCCCATAAAACTGTTAAACCCCCAATATCAGGGGAAAAGAAGATTTTAAGCTTCTGTTATTGTCCTAAAACCTGTATACTACAGAGATACAACATTTATTTTCAATTCATTACCATTCTTCTCATTCATTTTAAATTTTTTCTAATTTTATTAACCTATTTACCATAACAATGAGAGGTTCAATATAACAATTCCATAACAACCTTATAACTTAAACTTTATTGATACATAGCTTCAAAGTAATCCTCTTTCCCCAATCAATACTACCCCTATATATAAACTAGTTTTAATCCCCCTTTATCTCTGTAAAGTTGAGTCCTTTAACAAAGATATCAAGATACACCCAGGAAGAATCAAAATAACCTTTCTGGCCCACACTGAGGATTTAAAACCACCCTTCCATCCTTTTCTTCTGTAAGTGTTTCTGTGTGTTCGTTTTTATTCTGGTATTATATAAATCTTATACTTGGGGTTCATTTTGGCTGGCTTCTTTTTTTCTTGTCATTTACTTCTGTCAATCTTTTTGTTTGTCTGTTTTTGTTTGTACACCTTATAAATCTTACCTTTAGGGCCCATTCTGGCTGGGTATTCTCTTTTTTTTTTTCTCCACCCTCTTTCTTTTTCTTTTTTCTTTCTTTTTGGTGGAGACTCCCAATTGCTCAGAAGCGTTCCAGGGTGTACCTTGCCTGGATCACAGTTGATACATTCAGCTACACATCCCCTCAGCCACCTCTCACCAAAATGACTAGGAGCAGGAATGCCCAACAGAGGAAAAATTCAGAGACTGTGCCCTTTCCTTCAGAGCTATTGGATATGGATATAAACAGTATGTTGGAAAGGGAATTCAGGCTAAACATTAACCAAGCAATGGTTAGGTTGGAGAAAACCATTAATGACAAAATGGAATTGATTAGAGCAGAAGTGAAAGCCACCAGGGAAGATGCTAACAATGCTATCAATGAGTTCCAATCTAATCTAAATACTCTAACAGCTAGGGTAAATGTGGCAGAAGATATAATTAGTGATCTAGAGGATAAACTGATAGAGATATAGGATCAGAAGGAGGCCTGGAACAAATAGCTTAGAAGCCATGAAATCAGAATTAGGGAAATAAATGAAGCCATGAAATGTTCCAATGTCAGAATTATTGGAATCCCTGAGGGGGAGGAGAAAGAAAGAAGACTAGAGGATATAGTTAAACAAATTCTCCATGAAAAGTTTCTGAATCTGGGGAGTGAAACCAACATTCATGTCCTAGAGGCAGAAAGGTCTTCCCCCAAGATCATAAAATCTAAAAAGACCTCGAGATACTTAATTTTGAAACTGATGAATAATAGTTTTAGACAGGAGCTCTTGAAGGCAGCTAAGGGGAAGAGATTCCTTACTTACAGAGGAAGGCCCATCAGAGTAATGTCAGACCTGTCCACACTAACCTGGCAAGCCAGAAAGGTCTGGTAAAATGTATTCAGGGTGCTAAATGAAAAGAACATTCAGCCATGAATATTTTATCCAGCAAGACGACATTCAAAATGGATAGAGAGATAAAGAGCTTCCAAGACTGGCAAGGTTTAAAACACCGTGTGACCACCAAGCTGACACTACGAGAAATATTAAGGGGGGTTCTATAAAAGAAGAAAGAACCCAAGAGTGAAACAGAAAGACATTCACAGAGATAATCTATAGAAACAAGGACTTCACAGGCAACATGATGTCAATGAAAATGAATGTTTCAATAATCACTCTCAATGTGAACGGCCTAAACACTCTCATAAAAGGGCACAGGGTTGCATATTGGATAAGACGGCAGGACCCATCCATATGTTGTCAACAAGGGACCCATTTGGAACCTAAGGATACATCCAGACTGAAAGTGAAGGGATGGAGAAGCATCTTTCATGACAATGGACCTCAAAAGAAAGCTGGGGTAGCAATTCTCTTATCAGATAAATTAGATTTTAAATTAGAGACTGTAATCAGAGATATAGAAGGGCACTCCATCATTCTTAAAGGGTCTATCCATCAAAATGATCTAACAACTGTAAATACTTATGTGCCCAATAGGGGAGCAGCCAACTACATAAGCCAACTATTAATCAAAATAAAGAGTCATATTGATATGAATACATTAATAGTAGGAGATCTTAACATGGCACTCTCAGTAATAGACAGATTATCCAAGCACAAAATCAATAAAGAAATAAGAACACTGAATGCCATATTGGACCACATGGACCTCATACATGTATACAGAACACTCCACCCTAAAACAATAGAACACACATAGAACTTTCTCTGGAATAGACCACATACTGGGTCACAAATCAGAGCTCAACTGATACCAAAAGATTGAGATTATTCCCTGCATATTCTCAGACCACCGTGCTTTGAAACTGGAATTCAATCACAAGAAAAAGTTTGGAAGGAATTCTAACACTTAGAAGCTAAAGACCACCCTACTTAAGAATGTTTGGATCAACCAGAAAATCAAAGAACTTAAACAATTCATGGAAACCAATGAGAATGAAGACATTTAGGTCCAAAACCTATAGGATACAGCAAAGGCAGTCCTAAGGGGGAAATACATAGCAATCCAAGCCTCCTTCAAAAAAATTGAAAAATCCAGGGCGCCTGGGTGGCTCAGTGGGTTAAAGCCTCTGCCTTCGGCTTGGGTCATGATCCCGGGGTCCTGGGATCGAGTCCCACATCGGGCTCTCTGCTCAGCAGGGATCCTGCTTCCCCCTCTCTCTCTGCCTGCCTCTCTGCCTAGTTGTGATCTCTGTCTGTCAAATGAACAAATAAAATCTTAAAAAAAAATTGAAAAATCCAGAATATACCAGCAGTCTTTACACTTTAAAGAACTGTAAAATCAACAACAAATTAAGCCAACACCACACACAAGAAGGGAAATAATCAAGATTAGAGTAGATCAATGAGATAGAAACTAGAGATACAGTAGAACACATCAAAGAAACTAGAAGGTGGTATTTTAAAAGAATCAATAAGATCAATAAACCAATGGCCAAACTAATCCAAAAGAAAAGAGGGAAGACCCAAATTAATAAAATTATGAATAAAAAGGGAGAAATCATGACGAACACCAAGGAAATAGAAACAATCATGAGAAATTTTTGTCAACGGTTATATGCCAACAAGTTAAGCAACCTAGATGAAATTGATGCATTCCTGGAACACTATAAACTTCCAAAACTGAATCAGGAAAAACTTGACAATCTGAATAGACCAATATGTAGTAACAAGATTGAAGAAGTGATTAAAAACCTCCCAAAACACAAGAGCCCCGGACCTGATGGATTCCCTGGGGAATTCTACCAAACACTCAAAGAAGAAATAATATTTATTCTCCTAAAGCTGTTTCAAAAAATAGAGTAGAAGGAAAACTTCCAGACTCTTTTTTATGAAGATAGTATTACCCTGATCCCCAAATCAGGCAAAAACCCTACCAAAAAGGAGAATTTCAGACCAGTATCCCCGATGAATATGGATGCTAAGATTCTCAACATATCCTAGCTAATAGGACCCAACAGTAAATTAAAACGATTATCCACCATGACCAGGTTGGATTTATTCCTGGGATGCTGGTGTGATTCAACATTCGCATATCAATCGATGTGATAGAACAAATCAATAAGAGAAGAGAGAAGAACCATCCTCTCAATTGATGCAGAAAATGCATTTGACAAGATACAGCATCCATACCTGATTAAAATGCTTCAAAGTATAGGGATAGAGGGAATATTCATCAACTTCATAAAATCTATCTATGAAAAACTGACAGAGAATATCATTCTCAATGGGAAAAGCTGACAGCCTTCCCTTTGAGATCAGGAACACGACAAGGATGTCCACTCTTGCCACTGTTGTTCCACATAGTATTAGAAGTCCTAGCAACAGCAATCAGATAACAAAAAGAAATAAAATGTATTCAAATTGACAATGAAGAAGTCAAACTCTCTCTCTTCACAGATGACATGATGCTTTATATGGAAAACCCAAAATCTCCACCCCCAAACTACTAGAACTCATACAACAATTCAGTAATGTGGCAGGATACAAAATCATCATACAGAAATCAGTTGCTTTCTTATACACTAACAATGACAATACAGAAAGGGAAATTAGAGAATCAATTCCATTTACTATAGCACCAAGAAACATAAGATACCTGGGAATAAACCTAATCAAAGAGGTAAAGGATCTTTACTCAAGGAACTATAGAACACTCATGAAAGAAATTGAAGAAGACACAAAAAGACAGAAGAGCATTCCATAATCATGGATTCGAAGAATAAACATTGTCAAAATTTATATACTGTTTAGAGCAATCTGCACTTTCAATGATATTCTGATCAAAATTCCACTGGCATGCATTTTTCAAAGAGCCAGAGGAAACAACCCTAAAATTTGCATTGAACCAGAAGTGACCCCAAATTGCCAAGGAAATGTTGAAACAGAAAAAGCAAATTGGCGGCTTCACGTTGCCTGATTTCAAGCCTTACTACAAAGCTGTAATCACCAAGACAGCATGGTACTGGAACAAAAACAGACAAATAGACCAGTGGAACAGAGTAGAGAGCCCAGATATGGACCCTCAACTCTATGGTCAAATAATCATTAACAAAGCAGGAAAAAATATCCTGTGAAAAATAGACAGTCTCTTCAATAACTGGTGCTGGGAAAATTGAACAGCTATGTGTAGAAGAATGAAACTCGACAATTCTCTTACACCATACACAAAGATAAACTTGAAATGGATAAAAGATGTCAACATGAGGCAGGAAGCCATCAGAATCATAGAGGAGAACATAGGCAGTAACCTCTTTGATATCGGCCACAGCAACTTTTTTCAAGATATATCTCTAAAGGCAAAGGAAATAAAAGTGAAAATGAACTTTTGGGACTTCATCAAGATCAAAAGCTACTGCACAACAAAGGAAACAGTCAACAATACAAAGGGGAAACCCACTGAATGGGAGAAGATATTCACAAATGACACCACAGACAAAGGGCTGATATCCAAGATCTGTAAAGAACTCCTCAAACTCAACACACATGAAACAGATAATCATGTCCAAAAAAATAGGCAGAAGACATGAAAAGACACTCTCCAAAGAAGACATACAAATGGCTGAGAGAGACATGAAAAAATGTTCATCATCACTAGCCATCTGGGAGATTCAAATAAAAACCACATTGAGATACCATCTTATACCAGTTAGAATGGCCAAAATCAGCAAGACAGGAAACAACATGTGTTGGAGAGGATGTGGAAAAGGAAACCCTCTTCCACTGTTGGTGGGAATGCAAGTTGGTGCAGCCACTTTGGAAAATAGTGTGGAGATTCATCAAAAAATTAAAAATAAAGCTACCCTATGACCTTGCAATTGCACTATTGGTCATTTACCCCTAAGATACAAATGGAGTAAAAGAAGGGCCATCTGTACCCCAATGTTCATAGCAGCAATGGCCACAGTCATCAAACTGTGGAAAGAACCAAGATGCACTTCAACAGACGAATGGATGAAGATATGGTCCATATATACTATGAAGTATTATGCCTCCATCAGAGAAGAATACCCAACTTTTGTATCCACATGGATGGGACTGGAAGATATTATGCTGAGTGAAATAAGTCAAGCAGAGAGACTCAATAATCATATGGTTTCACTTATTTGTGGAGCATAAGGAATAACACGGAGGACATGGTAAGATGGAGAGAAGTGATTTGGGAAAAACGGGAGGGGGAGACAAACCATGAGAGACTGTGGACTCTGAGAAACAAACTGAGGGTTTGGGAAGGGAGGATGGTGGGGGGTTGGGTGAGCCTGGTGGTGGGTATTAAGGAGGGCACATATGGCATGGAACACTGGGTGTGATGCATAAACAATGAATTCTGGGACACTGAAAAGAAATTTAAAAATTTAAAATTTAAAAATTTAAAAAATTTTAGAAAAAGAATGGCTAAAATTAAAAGTCAGGAAATGACAGATACTGGCTAGGACGTGAAGAAATGGGAACCGTCCTTCCTACTGCTGGGAATGCAAGCTGGTGGGGCCTCTCTGCTAAATAATATGGAGGTTCCTCAAAAAGTTGAGAGCTACCCTATGACCCAGTAATCACACTACTGGGTATTTACCCTAACAATACAAATGAAGTGATCCAAAGGTTCATGTGCACCCAAGTGTTTATAGTAGCACCATCCACCATAGCCAAAATATGGAAAGAAACTAGAGGTCCATCAACATATGAATGGATAAAGATGTGGGCTATAACATATATGTATATGTGTAATATACATATATATTACACATATACATATACTACATATTGTAATATATGTAGAGGTTGTAATATATATTGTAATATATGTAGAAGATGTTCCTCAAAAAGTTGAGAGCTACCCTATGACCCAGTAATCACACTACTGGGTATTTACCCTAAAGATACAAATGAAGTGATCCAAAGGTTCATGTGCACCCAAGTGTTTATAGTAGCACCGTCCACCATAGCCAAAATATGGAAAGAACCTAGAGGTCCATCAACATATGAATGGATAAAGATGTGGGCTACAACATATATGTATATATGTATATATACATATTTACATATATATATGTTATATATAATATATTATATATATGCATAATATATGTGTATGTGTAATATATTACACGTATATGTACATGTGTATACATATATCAACATATATTCATATATATTGATATACATATGTATATATACATATATATTACACATATATATGTATGTGTAATATATTACACATATATATTATGTATATATGTATATATACATATATGTGTATATATGTATATAATATATTACACACATATATTACATATATATGTATATATTACATATATACATAATATATATGTGTGGGTGGTTATTATATTATGTATATATGTATATATGTAATATATACATATACATATATACATATACACATATACATATATGTGTAACATATGTGTGTAATATATTACACATATATTACATATATTATATATATTATATATAATATATTATATATAGGTATATAGGTATATATACATATATTACAAATATACGTGTATGTGTAATATATTACATATATATTATATATTTATATATATTATATATAATATATTATGCATATATATTACACATATACATATATATATACGTAATATATATGTGTGTGTATATATCACATACATATATACATAATATATATGTGTGTAATATATTACACATATATATTATATATATGATATATATATTACACACATATATTACATATATATTATATATGTATATATGCATAATATATATGTGTGTAATATATTACATGTATATGTGTATACATATATATACATATATATACATATATACATATATGTTATAGCCCACATCTTTATCAATTCATATGTTGATGGACCTCTAGGTTCTTTCCATAGTTTGGCTATGGTGGACGGTGCTACTATAAACACTTGGGTGCACATGAACCTTTGGATCACTTCATTTGTATCTTTAGGGTAAATACCCAGTAGTGTGATATATATATGATACGATTCTTGGGATACAATCTGTATGAATATATATATATATATATATAATTTATATATAATACATATATATTACACATATACATATACCACATATTGTAATATATGTATATGTATAATATATATGTATTATATATAAATTATACAAATATAATACATATATAATATATGTAATATGTATATGTATAATATATAACATATATGTGTAATATATATATACCCCACATCTTTATCCATGTATATATATCACATATATCCATATTTTATATATATATAGAACAGCCATCAAAAAATGAAATTGTGCCATTTGCAATGCCATGGATGGAACTAGAGGGTATTATGCCAAGTGAAATAAATCAGTCAGAGAAAGAAAATTATCATATGATCTCTCTGATATGAGGAATTTGAGAGGCAGGGCAGGGGATTGTGGGAGGTAGAGAGGGAAAGAAATGAAACAAGATGGGATCAGGAGAGAGACAAACCATTAGAGAGTCTTGATCTCAGGAAACAAACTGATGGTTGCTGGGGGTGTGGGGGGAGGGATAGGGTGGCTCAGTTATGGATATTGGGGAGGGTGTGTGCTATGAAATGTGTAAGCCTGATGATTTACAGATCTGTACCCCTGGGACAAATAATATATTTTATGTCATAAATAAATAAATGATAAATAAACAACTAAAATGAACCTTCTTGTTCCCTTCTTCCCCAGGACCACATGCATGCACACATATGCAATTTTAATTCTGTAGAGTTAGGATAGGGTACAGGAATAAACACTGTGATGAGCTCCCCAAGTGAAAGAGATGCAAAGTCCAGATAGCACAATGCTCATAAATTCATGCAGGTTGTATCCCAGGAACCATATGCATTGTTCACTGGGGCCTTCAGAAGATACCATTCAATTCTTGGGTCTTTCAAGCTTTGTGGAGGATGCATAGGGGAGATTCAGGAAGTCCCACACACATGGGGATTTCTGTGCAGTTTAGCAGTGTGATAAAAACATTGAAAGTGATTATTTGGACAACTAACATGTAAGTACAACCAGAGAGCAGATGGGATTAGAGACTCAGAAGAACTAAGCAGAAGGTGAGGAGCTATAGAGATAAAAAATCAATGGGTCTTCTAATAGAGTACCTTAGTTTGTCTTTTGTTTCTTTTTTTCTTTTTTGTTTTGTTTGTGGATTTTAAGAAGTCTAATCAGAGTGGAATCCTGAAAAATATGGCTGGAAAGAAATAACAAAAAGATTTCCTCAGAAAAGGAATGGCCATATCTCAGGAATCATTGGTTTTATGGGAATCCAGGCCCAATGTGTGTAGCTATGCTCCATTCTCCCATACCTTTAAGTCAGAGGGGGAAAGGTTTAGAAAAAGATAAGTAAAAAGAAAGAACAAGGAAGGAGAGAAGCCAAAAAAATACATGCAGTTCCTAGGGGATTGACGGGTGGCTGGTGGAGAGAAACAGATGAGGATTTAGAGCAGGGTATTTTTTTTAATTAAGTGCCACATCACACCAGAGACTGAGCAGAGCAGCCCAGCCCAATAATGCATGCCATATGGTGAGTTAGAAGCCAAGCATGGCTGGTGCCCCCAGCTCAGAGAAAAAGCTACCTTTCAGAAGCTGATAATTTTGCAGACTACCTGGGGTTCTTTCACTGCAGCATCCTCTGAGACCTGAGACTGCAGTGTTTCCCCAGCGAGAGCTGGTGGCTCTATCTAGCATAGCTAGATTTTTCAAACTACGCGTTTCAGCTCATCCAACAATGAGGCAGTCGGTGTGTTTAAAGGGAAGAGTCTGTACTGCTTTCAATTGCTGAGGTAGTAAATCCACTTTATCAGAACTCGCCATTAATAAAACCTAATTTCAAGGATATTCATAGTGCCCCTACTAATGTCCCTCACTGCAAGCATCTTGGATTTTCTAGTATTACAGTTCAATCAATAAGGAATAGAACACTACCATGGACTTACCCTTCTATTCTCTCTCTCTCTCTCTCTCTCTCTCTCTCTCACACACACACACACACACACACACACACACACACCACTCAGACCTCATTCTAAAACCCCTCTGTCCTGTGTGTCATTAAATCAGGCACAGAGGTGAGTGGTGGTTAATCTGATAACTGCATCCAGCCCAATATATTAGTTGCCACTAGTGGCTGAATGATCACACATATTTATATCAGATTAGTAGTATAGTGGTTAAAAGTCAAACAGAGCTGGGTTTTGATGACAGCTCTGTCTCCTATTAGCTACCTGACATTGAGCGAGTTATTGTCACTGTGTACCTCTATTTTCTCATCTGAAAACCAGGGAGATAATAGTATAGGCCTCAGAGGTTTTGTCAGTATTAAATGGGATGGTGTATATATAGTATTTAGCACAGAACCCATATATATCAAATGTCTAATGATTTTTAGCCATTTTGATGTTACTACTGATAACATTCCTTTCTAGGACTGTTGGAGTTTCAGCAGGGAAATTGTAGAGATATATTGGTGATTATAATTCTGGGTATCAGGGAAAGGTGGTTAAGGGCATATGAACTTGGGACCTTGTTTATTCCAGCACACCCAGAAAGAACTCATCAGACATCCCAGATGTGGCTTAGATACCTGTTAGTATTTCCATCTCCTGGCCACAAACTGGGATTATTGTGGGGCCAAATGGTCTCCTTCATATGGAAGGAAAGAAAGGGGGCCTAAAGAAAATACAAGGTAGGACCACTCTTGTCCTTTGTATTGCTCAGTGTGCTATTTTTGGCATTCTGTCCTTGCAGTATGTCACTGTTTTTCATTCCTTGCCAGAACCAAATTCCAATTAAGCATTCATCAACAGTACGAATTCTGCTGTAGAGAATAAAATAATTGTGACATGTTTGTTTAAAAGCTAATTTTTACTTAATAAACCATCTGTTGGGGATAAACTTGTGCTGTACAAAAAATTCTACTATAGATCAATCAGAACGTTTAAAGGTCCAAAGCAATATCTATGTTTAGGCAACCCTTATAGTAATGGCAAAGTATACATTTTTAACGTGTCAGACTACAAGTGCAGCAGTTGATTAGACATCCAATTAAACTTTCACTCTGGGCAGTCAGGAAATGCCCTAAACCTCAGCTATCAAAGTGATAGCTGATTATCTGGGAAATACTAGTAAAATTCAAGATATCTGCAAGGGCAACATGAATAAACAAGCAAATTATAAACATACAGGGATCAAAATTAAGGAGGGAATCAGAAGAGACCTACCTTCTAGAGAAAAGACATTGCACCATGTAGGTGAAGCGATCCATAGACCCTTCAGACATAACCTGAGTGTCACAAGATGAGGCACGGAGGCCTAAGCAATGTACTAATAATTCTTCAGAGGCATTTATCCCAACTCCATTTTAATCTTGGGTTAGGTTTATCATAATTAAATTAATTGTCATGATTAAATTAATCTGGCCAATTAAATAATACTAATGAGAGAGGAGGCAATGATTCAGATTTATTTGGTTTGACTGTAAACAGGAGCCATTGTCCCTATAGCCATAGCATCTAGGATCCTGGGGGGTAAGAAATGCAAATGAAATCAGAGAACAGAAACTGACCTAGAAGAACCTATGAAAATATTATCAACACAAGAGGGCACATACCTCAATATTATCTGAGCCATCTATGAAAAACCCACCACAAATATCATTTTCAATGGAGAAAAACTGAGAGCTTTTCCAATAAGGTCAGGAACACAGCAGGGATGTCCATTATCACCACTGCTATTCAACATAGTACTAGAAGTCCTAGCCTCAGCAATCAGACAACAAAAGGAAATTAAAGGCATCCAAATCAACAAAGAAGATGTCAAACTATCACTCCTTGCAGATGATATGATACTATATGTGGAAAACCTAAAAGACTCCACTCCAAATCTGCTAGGACTTGAACAGGAATTCTGTAAAGTGTCAGGATATTAAGTCAATGCACAGAAATCAGTTCCATTTCTTTACACCAACAAGACAGAAGAAAAAGAAATTAAGGGGTTAATCTGATATACAATTGCATCCAAAACCATAAGATACCCAGGAATAAACCCAACCAAAGAGGCAAAGAATCTATACTCAGAAAACTATAAAGTACTTATGAAAGAAATTGAGGAAGACACAAAGAAATGGAAAAATGTTCCATGCTCAGGGATTGGAAGAACAAATATTGTGAAAATGTCTATGCTACCTAAAGCAATCTAACATTTAATGCAATCCCTATCAAAATCCCATCTATTTTTTTCAAAGAAATGGAACAAATAATTTTTAAATGTATACGGAACCAGAAAAGACCTTGAATAGCAAAAGGAACATTGAAAAAGAAAGCCAAAGTTGGTGGCATCACAATTCCAGACTTCAAGCTCTATTACAAAGCTGTCATCATCAAAACAGTATGGTACTGGCACAAAAACAGACACATAGAACAATGGAACAGAATAGAGAGCCCAGAAATAGACCCTCAACTCTATGGTTAACTAATCTTCAACAAAGCAGGAAAAGAATATCCAATGGAAAAAAGACAGCCTCTTCAACAAATGGTGTTGAGAAAATTGGACAACCACATGCAGAAAAATAAAATTGGATCATTTCCTTACACTACATATGAAAATACACTCAAAATGGATGAAGGACCTCAAAGTGAGAAAGGAATCCATCAAAATCCTTGAGGAGAACACAGGGAGCAACCTCTTTGACCTCAGCCGCAGCAATTTCTTCCTAGGAACATCACCAAAGACAAGAGAAGCAAGGACAAAAATGAACTATTGGGACTTTATCAAGATCAAAAGCTTTTGCACAGCAAAGGAAACAGTTAACAAAATCAAAAGACAACTGACAGAATGGGAGAAGATATTTACAAATGACATATCAAACAAAGGGCTAGTATCCAAAATCTATAAAGAGCTTAGCAAACTCAACACCCAAAGAACAAATAATCCAATCAAGAAGTGTGCAGAGGACATGAACAGACATTTCTGCAAAGAAGACATCCAGATGGCCAACAGACACATGAAAAAGTGCTCCACATCACTCAGCATCAGGGAAATACAAATCAAAACCACAATGAGATATCACCTCACACCAGTCAGAATGGCTAAAATTAACAAGTCAGGAAATGACAGATGCTGGCGAGGTTGCAGAGAAAGGGGAACCCTCCTACACTGTTGATGGGAATGCAAGCTGGTGCAACCACTCTGGAAAACAGCATGGAGATTCCTCAAAAATATAGAGCTATCCTATGACCCAGAAATTGCACTACAGGGTATTTACCCTAAAGATACAAACGTACTGATCTGAAGGGGCACATACACCTGAATGTTTATAGGAGCAATGTCCACAATAGCCAAACTATGGAAAGAAACTAGATGTCCATCAACAGACGAATGAATAAAGAAGATGTAATATGTATGTGTGTGTGTGTGTGTGCGTGCATGTGTGTGTGTGTGTGTGTGTGTGTGTAGGAATACTATGCAACCATCAAAAGAAATGAAATCTTGCCATTTGCGATGATGTGGATGGAACTAGAGGGTATTATGCTTAGCGAAATAAGTCAATTGGAGAAAGACAACTATCATATGATCTCCCTGATATGAGGAAGTGGAGATGCAATGTGGGGGGTTTGGGGGGTAGGAAAAGTATAAATGAAACAAGATGGGATCGGGAGGGAGACAAACCATAAGAGACTCTTAATCTCACAAAACAAACTGAGGGTGGCCAGGGGGAGGGGGGTAGGGAGAGGGTGGTGTGGTTATGGACATTGGGGAGGGTATGTGCTATGGTGAGTGCTGTGAAATGTGTAAACCTGGTGATTCACAGACCTATACCCCTGGGGTTAATAATACATTATGAGCTTATAAAAAAATTTTAATTATTTAAAAAAATTATCAACACAATGCAAACCCCACATCAAAAATATTTAACATTTACATTTTAAGCATATTTCAAAAAGAGAGGTTTCACAAAGTTTTTATAAGCCTTACTTCCCCAGTCCCCTTCCACTAAATATGGCCCCTTCTCAGACACAATAGGTATATGACCAAGGGGTGGTGGTAGAGGAAAGATCACAGGAGATAGTATAAATTAGTTGGTGTTGCAACTTTGAATTTTTGCCTTTGGTTGTCTCCGATAACATCTTTTCCCATGTCTTTTTCTCAACCATTGATTTTCAAACTAGGTCATGACAAGACTCCTTTTTGTAACTCATGCCAAACCTAAAAATTCCTAAATTCTTGATGTTTATGTACCATATAGAAGAATCAAATTCTTCTCTTTTCCCACCTTCACCCTCATTTACAGAGAAGACATAACTGGGTCCAAGCCATGGGTGTGTGAATGATGCCATAAATAGATGGCCATCCAAAGCCTTTCTGACTTCCTGATAATCAGGATCTTGGCAGAGAATGGTTTCTGCAAAAGGTTTCTGCACCCTTATCCTAGTTCATTGTTATCCTAATATTAGACTTTTCTATGAATATTATTATGATTCATAACAATAGCATTATTAATATTATTATGATCATTAGGTAGTGATGGCCTTTGGAGAGATTACTCCTAGGCTTTTACTTTCTAACTTATCAGTAAATGAATGGTGGATATTATAGGGAAAGGATGAAAGGGCACTGGTACAGGCTTTCTATTATCTATCAAATAGAACCCAGTGTGGTACCTGACCAAAAATAAAATGTGGTGCCCTGAATTCCATGCATCTCATCAGGCATCTTGTACTTCAAAAGTAAATGCCAACTGAAGTTCTGAGCCAGCATTTACACTATCCATTTCAAGAGCATGTGATGTCAGCAGCCAGGTCTACCTTGTAACTCTCACTGTTGCTACACTTCAGACACTCACTAAAATATCCATAAATGTCATGGATGTTCATATGCAAGCCACCATGTTGTGAGATGGCTAAGGGTTGCTTTGTTAGCTGTGATTCTCCAATATGGCTTTCCTTTCTATGCTTTTAGCATATAGACAAATAAAAGTAACACTCAATTCCATCTGTACCACCACTTGTTCCCCAATACAGGAAGCAGTTGATTGAGGCTTAAATCTCTAGCTTTGGCAATCCTCTGTGTACTCCCAACTACCATAATCCCCAATTACTCATGGGTTCAGCTACCCAGAAAAGAGAAACACATGAAGGAACCTCCTCTTGGAGGCTTTCCCTGTGTTAGGATCTCCATGAACCCATGACCACAGATGAATACAGAACTGTTTTTTTTGTTTTTGTTTTTGTTTTTGTTTTCCCAAGGCCCGGAGAGAGACAGTTGCATCCATCAGGAACCTAGAAGCTATTAATCTCAGGACTTTCCTTTCATCCTGAAGAATGTCCCTTCACTGGTTCCTGTTATTAATGTATAGAGCTGATTCAAAGCACACTGCTTCCATGCCAAGATTTCATTTTTGGATTTCTTTATCTTTTCCAGCCTGTTCTGTGCCTCACATCAGATGGTCTGGTATGGAGGGAGGCAAGGTAGGAAATAAAGGCTTCAGAGAGAGGGAAGAATGAATAAAGAAAGAATAAACATTTTTGTAGCTAGAGCTTGCCTTATGATACATAGGGAGCTCCCTCTAGCTTGCGCCAAGATAGAAAGTTTCAAACAGTATTCATCCTTTTGATTTTACTTCAATTCTACAAAGATGTATGGGTCTTCTACTTAAAGTGCGGTACTGTTCTGGGGCACCTGGGTGGCTTAGTCAGTTAGTGACTCTTGATTTCAGCTGAGGTCATGATCTAGGGGTCATGAGATTGAGCTCCATATCAGGCTCTGCACTCAGAGGGGAATCTGGTAGAGATTCTATCTCCTCTGCCTCTGCCCTTCCCCTGCCTACACTTGGCCTCTCTCTCTTGTTCTCACAAAACTATCTCTCTCTCTCTCAAATAAATAATAAATCTTTTAAAAAAGTGAAGTACTATTCTAAACTACATGGGATATGGTTCCCAGGCTTTAAGAAAATTGTGGTACAGGGGAGAAATGAGAAATAGACAAAACTAACTAGAAAATACAAGAAAATGTAATGGCTGCTATAGCAGTAAACACAAAGATACAAAAGATATGGAAGCATAGACATCTCATGGAAGAGCACAAGGAGTCTCCCTTAAGTTTCCAGAGCATTGTTAAGTGGCAGAGTGTTAAGAAGCATGAGAGGGAGCACAAGTACAGTACTTCTATACCACTTTTTGAACTCCTCCCCCAAATTGTAAGGCCTTTAAACATGTGGAATGTGGTTTCTAGCCTAGCTTTTACATGTGAGCAGAGTAGGCACTCATGTCTATCATATGATTTGAGGAGTGAAGAGTACCTCCTTGCCACAAAATCCATCCCTGCTAGGAAACTAAGATGAAGTAGCCCACCTGGATATTTATCTTCCTGATGCCTTTTTCAAGCTCCTATATTCCTCCAGAAGAAGTGAAATGGATTTTTAAAAATTACTTCCCACAATGCCAGGAGCATCCTGGTGAAACCTGATAGCACCAGGCACCTGGGGTGGAACTGAGAAGGAGGTATGGGGGGAATGGACATGATAATCAGCATCACTCAGGACAGACTCTACCAAATCACCTCTGTAGGGACAGACTCTACAAATCACCTCTGTAGAGAGCTGGTTAAGTGGGGACCTTAGTTTTTACTCCTGACTCTGTCACTTAATCTTAGGCAAGTTATTTAACCTTTCTGGATATCTATTTCCTCACCTATGCAATAGGGATAATGATGCCTAATTCACAAGGTCATTGCAGGGCTTAAATGAGGTAACACCTGTATAATGCTGGAAGATAGTGTGTGCTCAGTAAATACACCACATTTCTATTTACAGCTGGTCCTGACAGCCAAGAGATATGTTAATGATGATAAATATTTATTGCTGTGCACTTTGTTGGGACTCCACCATAAAGAAAAGGGCAGTAAAGGGGAGATATACAAGATTGTGTATTAGAGCATAGACATTGCTTTTAAAAATTTCTGGAGGAGAATTCCAGTAGAAGGCTTGGCCAGTGGGGCATAGAGAAACCTGAATGGGAGTAGTTGGAGTGTATCTTACAAGAGGAGGCCACAGGGGAGTAGTCAGAGCTGATTCGGGGACTGATAAGGCATGCTCCCTTCCTTTGGGTGTTTGTCAGAGAGACTGATGATGAAGTTTTCAGGAGTGGGTCATACAATTAACAGGAATCAAAGGGAGATCATTGTATATATATAGAGAGAGAGGAGGAGAGGGGAGCAGAGATTACAGAAATGGAGGCTGTGGTTACAGGCTCTAGTGATCATTTCAAGACTTGCATCCAGATAGAAAAAAATGGAAAGGCAGGGGAGAATGAGAGGGTATGGAATGTTATATTTGTTCATACATCTGTCTTCCTTACTGTCTCCTTTAACTGCCCCTTCATTTTTTTTTCTTTGTTATAATGCTTTCAGTTAGTGGGGACAGCAGTACTAATGTCTTTATATAGAGGTTTCATACAACCTTACAACTCTGAATTCCCAAGTGAGAGAACTTGAGGTTACAGAATCTGTATGATGGCCACCATAAAATTCAAACCAAAAAGTTACAACTAGAAGCTTCAGGCAAGAGAAAGTCCTCTGAAGCAAACAAACAAAATTCCACAAGGGTGGATATAGAAAGTGAACTGATCTGGAATGGTCAGGAAAAACAGAACAGCTCCTCTGGGGCAAAGCCTCAGTGTGCAGGCTCTGGGACACTTCCAAGGCTAATGGGCTCCAGCTTCTATTCTACCAAGTCCCTCACTCACTCCTCTATCAACTTCCTTTCTATTTCCTCCTTGGAGTTGTGTGTCCTGGTTAGTCAGTGTTGCTGTGTTAGATCATGAAGCTTCATGCCCCAAACCTCTCAACCAGATGAGATTTTGTGATGGACACCAATAGGAAAGCCTAGGCCAAAAGTGTGCATAGGGTAACTGTAAGCATCTAACCAAGAGTGGTACAGAAGAGCCATACTGTGTCAGGTTCTCTGGAGAAATGGCATTCCAATCTAAGGGAAGAAGGCAAGACTGGCATTTCTGCAATAAAGTATAATAATGTCTCTGGATGAAACATTAATTTTCTGGCTCTGGAGAGGATCTTTTGGTCTCAGGAGAGAATCTAATGAGTACAAACCTTACATGAATTATAGAAACATGTCTCCTATTTTCTAAGGCAACAGAATATAAAAAATTTGCTCCATTACCTGGCTTCTCTCTCTCCTCGGTACCTACCACTTTATGTCCATAGTCTCTCTAATAGTTGAAGATTACACTTTACAATATAGGGAATACAAGCCATCAGCTATTCAATTTCTAGAATATTCTCTGGCCATGCATGTCACAAAGATCTTGTGTGTTTTCCTAAACTATTTTGAAACATTATTTTATCAACATAAAATGCTCATCACTTAGTGGTGCTGTAGCCTAATTTTTACTTGTTTTTGTAAAAACAAGGAAAGCATCATAGTCCACCTGGAAAGAAGCAGGGAGGAGACAGGCAATGAGACAGAAAAAAAAAAAAAAACAGAAAGAGTAGGGATAGAATGTGGTGAAAAGGATGAAATGGGGAAAAAAGAGATTTATTTAGGAGATAAGCTTTAGCAGATCCATGTACTGAGTTCCCTAAGCCAGCAGGGTCAATTTAGAATTGATCTAGGAGACAGAAAGTTTTAATGCATTCTATATGTGGTTCTGCTCCCCACCAGCACACTATATTTTGATGATTGTTCTTTTGGCACGTGACTAGAAAATACATAACTGTGAAGGCAGAAAGCATTGTACATATTAAACAGTGGTTGGTGTAACACATATTTAGTGTAGCTTACAGTGATCTGCATTTGCTCCATTTCAACCCACTGGACTGCTAGATAATGGGAATTGGAGCCTGAATGTCTAGTCTGGGGCAGAATATACCCCCTGGAATGTTTTTTTCTGAATCTCTATTTATCAAGCTCCCTGACTGATGTAAAAATCAATTCAGCAGAGATGGCATCAACGTTTTTTTTCTTCCAAAGAAAAATACTTTTTCCAGGTAGTTCATCCTCTAGGCTGCAGACAAAACAGAATTTTTAAGTCTAAGCATTAATTAGAGAGATAAAGAAATGTATCTCCCTTTGTTCAGAAGGAGAATTCTATTGAGCCTTTGACAATGAGACTGCTTAAGGGACAGACCAAGATGCTATTTCCTCACAGAGCTTCTGTAGAAGAAAGATAAAGAGCTCATTCGTGAAGGACTCTGGCTTTCTGCCACCCTCTTGCTGCTTCCTCTGGACTCCAGTAGGAAGTAGAGTCCTAAAAGTAAATAAAAGGTCCACAAAGGACAAGATGAAGACTGTGACTTGAAGTCACAAACCAGAATACTCCTTTGGGGTACCTAATTGCCTCAGAAAGTCTTTGTGAGTTTTTGTTCCCATTTTAGGCCCTGCTGCTTTCCCCTAGCATCAGCTGACAGATTACAGTGAGCACACAAAAAGACAGGCCACTCAAGAACCCAGCCAAGATAGGTTTCTCATAGGTACAGAAGGCTCCTCGAAGTCATACTACTAGTTTATTAGGGGCCTCAGGGTGTGTGTGGGGGGGTAGGAAATGGTTGTTCCATTTTACCCATTCAAAGACAGTTTGCTTTAAAAAGTATCCTTGGGGTGCCTGGGTGGCTGAGTCAGTTAAGTATCTGACACTTGATCTCAGCTCAAGTCTTGATCTCAGGGTCATGAGTTCAAGGCATTTAGGCCTGGCATGGAGCCTACTTTAAAAAAATTAAGAAAAATTAAATTAAAAATAAAAAGTATCATTGGTAACAGAGGAGAAGCTGTAAATAGCAGCACCCTCAAGACCACCTACACTGGGGTTTGAATGCAGGGTTTGAGGAGTATCATATACCTCCTGACAGTGTGCCCAGTGCCTACTCCATTCAGTTCCCTGACTGTAATCCCATGCCCTTTTCCTGATAGGAGTGGCCAGTCCACTCTACTATAGTTCCTGCTTCCTTTAGGCCATTCTCACACCTCTTACTGGATCCCACCAGCCAAAACCTTGGCTTTTTTTTTCTTTTCTGTTTGGATTTAAGAAAAGCGTTTAATTGAGGCATAATATATATTTAAGATAATACACAAATCCTAAGTGTCCAGCAGAATGAATTTTCACAACCTAAATGCATCCATGTAACTGATACCCAGACTAAAAACTAAAACACTAGCATCTCAAAAGCTCCAGTTCCCTTCTAATCACTGTCATCCAAGGATAACAACTATGCTGACTTCTCCCAGCATAGATTAACTTCTTGTGTTTTATGGTTTACATAAATATAAATTGAATCCTAGAGCATGTACTTGTGTCTAGTTTCTTTGCTCACTATTTTGAGGTTTTAGAGGTTTCATATGGGTCAGATGTAGTTTTATTCAGATGGGTCAGATATAGTTTTAGAATGTTTATTCTCATTTCTGTTAATTGTATATTTACCCAAAGTAATATTAATTTATCCTTTCCACCACTGAGGGGAATTGGGTAGTTTCCCTATTTTTAGCTGTCACAAGTAAAGTTGCAGTAACATTCTAGCACAAGTGTTTTTGAGGAACATATATATGTTCTCATGGACTTTAGCTTTCCCATCTCTGCCAAGCTCAAAGCTCTCTGCCTAATTCCAAATCTCACTAGATAGCAGCCAATAGGACTGATTAATCATTGTGATTTTTTTTTAATTTTTTATTTTTTTATAAACATGTATTTTTATCCTCAGGGGTACAGGTCTGTGAATCGCCAGGTTTACACACTTCACAGCACTCACCAAAGCACATACCCTCCCCAATGTCCATAACCCCACCCCCCCTCCCAACCCCCCTCCCCCCAGCAACCCTCAGTTTGTTTTGTAAGATTAAGAGTCATGGTTTGTCTCCTTCCCAATCCCATCTTGTTTCATTGATTCTTCTAATGCCAAGTATAGTAAATAGAGCTTAGAATGGCCCCCATGTTCACACCCTGTGTAATCATCTCCCACTGAGTGTAAGCAAGACTCATAATTTGCTTCTCAATAAGAGAAAAAGGCAAAAGTTGATGGGCTGTCACTTCTATGATTAGATTACATAATATTTATACACACAATGCATTGTGTGTGTGTGTGTAAATATATATATATATATATATATATATATATATATATATATATAGTTTTGGCTGTAGATATAATTATATAGGAATAGGGATGGGATGTCACTCCTGTGATCACAAGTGCATGCACACACACACACCCATGTTATAAAAAGGCTAATAGAAAAGGCTACCTGGAAAGGAACTACAAACGGCCTCCAGTTGCTGAAAGTGGCCTGTGGTCCAGAGCCATTAAGAAAACAAACTTGAGTTAAATAACTGCAAGATAATGTCTACCAACAAACTGAATGATCTAGGAGAAATGGATTTTTTCCCAATCAGGATTTCAGTTGCAATACAGTTGGCTGACACCTTGATTGCAGCTTTGTAAGAAACTGTACAGAAGACCTACTTAAGCCATGCCCAAACTTCAGACCTACAGAAACTGAGATAACAAATTTGTACTGTTTTAACTCACTAACTCTGTGGTAATTTGTGACATGGTGTATTAATTTTCTATTGCTGCTATAGGACCTCACCACAAACTTAGTACCTTCAAACAGCACATGTTTATTATCTCACAGTTCTGGAGGTCAAAAGTCCTAGAATCAAGGTGTTGGCAGGGATGTTTCCTTCTGGAGGCTTTAGGGGAGAACCAGTTTCATTCCCTTTTCCAATTTCTAGAGGCCACATATATTCCTTGGCTCATGACCCGTTCTTCTGTCTTCAACATTTTGTTGTCTCTCTGACCCCTATTTTTTTCTTTATTTTATTTTTACCATCCTTCCCTCTCTGACTCTGACCTTCCCAACTTCATTTTATCAGGAACCTTAAGATATCACTGTGCATACCCAGATAACCCAGAATTATTTCCTTATCTTGAGATCATTAATTTAATCACATCTTCAAAGTCCCTTTTGCCATGTAAGGTGACATATTCATAGGTTCTGAAGATTAAGATGTGGGCATCTTTGGGAGGCCATTATTCTGCCAACCACTTGCTGTAGTAGAAAACCAATGCACTAAGTATCATGGGAACCACTCTGTTCCTAATTGCTGTTCATCTCATTACATCAAATAATAGGGCTATGGGGAATGCCTAAGCAGCAACAAGTCCTCCTCCAAAGCCTGTTTCCTCTGAAAGTTTATGTATTATTTCAATAAATCATTTAACACCTTCTGTAAATTCATTCTGGAGAATCATTGACTAAAGAGAAATATATACTTTAATGGGAAACAAAGTATCTCTCTTTTCATGAGGTGGGGATTAGTATTTACATGGAAACACCCTTAAGAAACTTCTCTTTTTATAAGCCAATGCTTTTTGAGTTAGTCAAGATAGAGGAGTATGTTGACTGTTCTGAATCTTAACATACAGCAACCTAAATGTATCAATTAAAACTATGTTTGGCTATAAGATAGAGCCCAAATCTGAAGTTCATTTCTCTATTACATGAAAGTCTGGAGGTAGGCAATCTAAAACTTGCAATTGTAGCTGTGGTCCACTAGGTATTCAAGGACTTCACATTTTAATTTTATCTTCCTTATATGAATTTCTTTGTTCTCCATTGTCAGTGTCATAACAAAATGTCATCATATTCAATCTGGATTAGTACAAAAACCTGTAGGAGGTTAGCAGAGACCTTATTTCCTATTTCTTTCGTCCTATTCCACAACATATGATACACCCAAAATGTTATCCATACTAGTCACCTGGGTGAATTTTTACAAATTCTTCCACTACACTGCTCAGAAATATCTTTCCATGTTTGAATCTGATGAAGAGTTCCCTAATGGGCCATATCAGAAAGAACCATTGCAGACCAAGTGTTCTAACAGGAGGTAAAGTTCCAAGATGCGACAATGTACCCACTCCTTATTTCTTCTCTTATAAACATCCAGTGCTTGTTTCTTTGTTCCATTAAGGTAATCATGTCTGGACTCCACTAAACAAGAGTTCAAAATTTTCCCTCTCCTCCAAAGAAAAGTCTATGACCACATACCTGAAGGTCATTATCCCTGAAACCAAACCATGATTTTATATGTGCAACAAGAATTATTTACTCCTCCTCCTCAGAAGCCTAATTCTGAGACAGGCATATCCTTCTTACCACCAGCAAGGGTCAGGAAAATTAAAAATTATGCCAGATGGAAATTTGGATCTAAACAAAGAAATAAAGTATACTGGAAATGGCATTTATATGGGTAAATATATGGGTTTTTCTTATTTTTAAAATCTCTTCAAAACCTAATAGACTAAACAAAATAACAAGGTGGTGTGGTTTATAACACATACAAAAGTAAAACATGGGGAAGGAAGCAAGATGGTGGAGGAGTAGGAGACTGAAATATCATTAGGCCCCAGGGGTTCAGGTAGATAGTTATCAAATCACTCTGAACACCTACAAACTCAACAGGAAATAGAAGAGAAGAGAAGCAATTCTAAGAAAAGAAAATCAACCACTTTCTGAAAGGTAGGACATGCAGAGATATGAATCCGAAGTGATGGGAAGATAGACCATGGGGGAAGGGGCTGGCTCCTGACAAGTGAGAGAGCAGAGGAACACAAAATCAGAACATTTAGAACTCTGCTCCACTAAGGTACATCGTTCCAGAGGATAAGCGGGGGTGGAAACCTCATGGGGACAGTGTGGTCTCAGGACCCAGAGGGTCACAGAAAGACCAGGGGTGTCTGAGTATGGCAGAGCTGCCAGGTATTGGAGTAGGGAAGCTGACTACAGACACAAAGCTGAGGAGTGTGCTTTCAGCTCTGGGTGACCTTAAACTACGATCCAAGACAGAGTTGGACCACTGCTCTTCGAGCAGGAACCCCACAGGTGGCAGATCCAGAGAGAACCCCTCCTTCCTCCCTCCTCCTCCAGGAGAAGCAGTGTAGGAGCACGCAGCAGGAATCTGCTGGGTTTAGGGATTCCAAACAGGTATGTGCACCAGAGATAGAAACACTCAGTCACAGCCCAGGTGATCACAGAGTGCAGCTGGAGATCAAGAGACAGGAGGGATTGATTGCTTTTCTCTGAGGCATGGGGCCCCAAGCTATCAGCTCCTACTGGGCTGAAAATTGGGAGGCCACCATTTTCATTCCCATCCTCTAAAGCTCCACAGAAAGCATTCAAAGAACAAAAGCTATTGAAAATGAACCCCAGCAGATTACTTAGCCTGGCCCCTGGCAAGGACAGTGAAATTCCGCCTCAGGCAAAAACATTTGATACTCACTGCAATAGGACCCTCCTGCAGAAGATCAGCAAGAACATCCAGCCAAGACAAAGCTCACCAATCAATAAGAGCTGTGGAACTCTGGAGCTGGGGAAAGCAACATAGAATTAATGGCTTCTTTCCCATGATCCTTTAGTCTTTCAAAGTTAAATTTTTTTAATTTTATTTTATTCTGTTTTTTAAACCTTTCCTCTTTCCCTTTGTAATATTTTTAAACTATTTTATCTTATCAATACATTTTTCATTTAATTTAAATCTTTTTAAATTTTCAATGTTATAGACATTATAAACTTCATTGTATTTAACCTTATTTTTTTGTATACATATAGGTTTTTCTTTCTTTACAATTTTGGGATAGGATTTCTTCTAATAGATCAAGATATACCCTAAATCTAGCACATGGCTTTGTTCTAGTCTCCAACCTGATCATATTCTCTCCTCTTTTTTTTTCTTTCTCCAACCAACTTATCTTATCAATTCCTTTTTAGAATCCTTTTTAATTTTCATCTTTACAGTCATATTCCATTCCTTCACTGTCTTGACCCTAATTTTTGTAAATATATGTTTTCCTTTCTTTAAAATTTATATTTTTCTGGGGTCTTTACCACCCTTTTATTATTTTGTTCTCTCATCCATCTATTCTTATCTGGATAAAATGACAATGTGGAAAACTCATCACAAAAAAAGAACAAGAGGCAATACTGACAGCTAGGGACCTAATTAATACAGACATTAGTATCAAGTCACAACTAGAGTTCAGAATGATGATTATCAAGGTACTAGCTGTGCTTGAAGAAAGCATGAGGAATTAAAGAATCCCTTTCTGAAGAAATAAAATCTCTTTCTGGAGAAATAAAAGAACTAAAATCTAACCCAGTTGAAATTAAAAAAAAAACTATTAATGAGTTTCAATCAAAAGTGGAGGCACTTAATCCTAGAATAAATGAGACAGAAGTGAATTAGTGATATAGAAGACCAAATGATGGAGAATAAAGAAGCTGACCAAAAGAGAGACAAACAAATATTGGACCAGGAGGGAAGAATTCAAAAGATAAGTGATATCATAAGATGAAACAATATTAGAATAACTAGGATCCCAGAAGAAGAAGAAAGAGAGAGAGAGGGGCAGAAGGAATATAGGAGAAAATTATAGTAGAGAATTCCCCTAATATGGCAAAGATAACAAGCATCAAAATCCAACACGCAGAAAGAACAGTCCTCAAAATCAATAAAGATAGGTCTACCCAATCATCTAATGGTAAAACTTATAAGTCTTAGTGACAAAGAGAAAATCCTGAAAGCAGCTTGGAAAAGAGGTTTGTAGCATACAATGGTAGAAATATTAGATTGCAGCAAACTTATCCACAGAGACCAGGCAAGCCAGAAAGGAATGGCATGATATATTCAGAGCACCAAATGAGAAAACTATACAGCCAAGAATACTATATCCAGCTAGGCTGCCACTGAAAATTGAAGGAGAGATCAAAAGCTTCCAGGACAAACAAAAATTAAAGAATTTGCAAACACTAAACCAACCCTACAGGAAATATTGAAAGGGCTCCTCTAAGCAAAGAGAAAGCCTAAAAGTGATGGACTAGAAAGTAACAGAGACAATATACAGTAACAGTCACCTTACAGGCAATATACTGGCACTAAATTCATATCATTCAATAATTACCCTGCATGGAAATAGACTAAATGACCCAATCAAAAGACACAGGGTATCAGAATTCATTACACACACACACACACACACACACACAATACCAATAATATGCTGTCTACAAGAAACTCATTTTAGACCCAAATATACTTCCAGATTGAAAGTAAGGGGGTGGAAAACAATTTACCATGCTAATGGACATCAAAAGAGAGCTGAGGTGGCAATCCGTATATCAAATAAATTACATTTTAAGCCAAAGACTATAATAGGAGAAAAGGAAGGACACTATCTCATACTCAAAGGGTTGGTCCAATAAGAAGATCTAACAATTTTAAATATCTATGCCCCTAACATAGGAGCATCCAATTATGGAAACCAAGTAACAAAAACAAAGAAATACATCGACAATAATACAATAACAGTAGGGGACTTTAACACCCCCCTCACTGAAATGGAAAGATCATCCAAGCAAAAGATCAACAAGGAAATACAGGCCTTAAATAACACACTGGACCAGATGGACATCACAGATATATTCAGAACATTCCCTCCCAAAGCAACAGAATACACATTCTTCTCTAAGGCACATGGAACATTCTCCAGAATAGATCACATCCTGGGTCATAAATCAGGTCTCAACTCATACCAAAAGATTGGGATCATGCCCTGCATCTTTTCAGACCACAGTGCTCTGAAACTAGAACTCAATCAAAAGAGGAATGTTTGAAAGAACTCAAATACATGGAGGCTAAAGAGCATCCTACTCATGAATTAGTGGGTCAACCAGGAAATTAAAGAATTGAAAAAATTCATGGAACTGAATGAAAATGAAAACAACAACTGTTCAAAATCTTTGGGACACAGCAAAGGTGGTCCTGAGAGAAAAGTATATAGTGATCTAAGCCTTAGTCAAGAAAGAAGAAAGGTCTCAAGTACACAACCTAACCATACACCTAAAGGAGCTGAGAAAGAACAGCAATGAAAGCCTAAACCCAACAAGAGAAGAGAAATAATAAGAGTGGAGATCAAAGAAATACGAACCAAAAGAACACTAGAACAAATCCACAAAAAACTAGAAGCTTGTTCTTTGACAGAAATAATAAGACTGATAAATCCCTGGCCAGACTTATCAAAAAGAAAAGAGAAAAGACCCAAATTAATAAAATCCTGAATGAAAGAGGAAATATCACAACTGATACCAAAGAAATACAATTTTAAGAACATAATACGAGCAGCTATATGCCAACAAATTTGACAATCTGGATGAAATGGATGCATTCCTAGGGCCATATAAACTACCAAAACGGAACCAGAAAGAAATAGTAAAGCTGAACAGACCCATAACCAGTAAGAAGACTGATGCAGTCATCAAAAATCTCCAAACAAACAAGAGCCAAGAGCCCGATGGTTTCCCAGGGGAATTCTACCAAACATTTAAAGAAGAACTAATTCCTGTTCTTCTGAAATTGTTCCAAAAAATAGAAATGGAAGGAAAATTTCCAAACCCATTTTATGAGGCTAGCATTACCCTGATACCAAAATCAGACAAAGATCCCATCAAAAAGAATTACAGACCATTATCCTTGATGAACATGGACACAAAACTTCTCACCAAAATACTAGCCAACAGGATCCAACAGTACTTTAAAAGCATTATTCACCACGACTAAGTGGGATTTTTTCCTGGGCTGCAAGGTGAGTTCAACATCTGCAAATCAATCAATGATACAATACATTAATGAAAGAGAGAACAAGAACCATAGGATACTCTCAGTAGAAGCTGAAAAAGCATTTGACAAATACACCATTCTTTCTTGATCAAAACTCTTCAAAATGAAGGGACAGAGGGCACATACCTCAATATCATCAAAGCCATCTATGAAACACCCACAGAGAGTATCATTCTCAATGTGGAAAATCTGACAGCTTTTCCCCTAAGGTCAGGAACACAGCAGAGATAGCCACTATCACCACTGCTATTCAACATAGCACTAGAAGACCCACCCTTGGCAATCACACAACAAAAAGAAATAAAAGGCATCCAAATTGGCAATGAAGAAGTCAAACTGTGACTCTATGAAGTAACATGATACTTTATGTGGAAAAGCCAAAAAGTTCTACTCTAAAACTGCCAAAACTCATACCAGAATTCAGTAAAATGTCAGGATATAAAATCAATGCACAGAAATCAGTGACATTTCTATACACCAACAGCAAGACAGAAGAATGAGAAATTAAGAGTTGATCCCATTTACAATTGCACTTGAAATTATAAGATACCTAGGAATAAACTTAACCAAAGAGGCAAAGAATCTATACTCAGAAAACTATAAAGTACTCATGAAATAAATTGAGGAAGACACAAAGAAATGGAAAAACTTCCCATGCTCCTGGATTGGAAGAACAAATATTGTGAAATGTCTTTACTACCTAAAGCAATCTACACATTTAATGCAATCCCTATCAAAATATCAGCATTTTTATCAAAGAAAGGGAACAAATAATCCTAAAATATATATGGAACCAGAAAAGACCTCGAATAGCCAAAGGAATATTGAAAAAGAAAGCCAAAGTTGGCGGCATCACAATTCCAGACTTCAAGCTCTATTACAAAGCTGTCATCATCAAGACAGTATGGTACTGGCACAAAAACAGACACATAGATCAATGGAACAGAATAGAGAGCCCAGAAATGGACCCTCAACTCTATAGTCGACTAATCTTTGACAAAGTAGGAAAGAATGTACAGAGGATAAAAGTCTCTTTAACAAATGGTGTTTGGAAAATTGGACAAGCACATGCAGAAGAATGGAATTGGACCATTTCCTTATACCACACACAAAAACAGATTCAAAAGGGATGAAAAACCTCAGTGTGAGAAAGGAATCCATCAAAATCCTTGAGGAAAACACGGGCAGCAACCTCTTCGAACTCAACCTCAGTAAATTCTTCCTAGAAATATCACCAAAAGCAAGGGAAACAAGGGAAAAAGTTAACTACTGGGACTTCATCAAGATCAAAAGCTTTTGCACAGCAAAGGAAACAGTTAACAAAACCAAAAGACAACTGACAGAATGGGAGAAGATATTTACAAATGACATATCAGAAAAAGGGATAGTATCCAAAATCTATAAAGAACTTAAACTCAACACCCAAGGAACACATAATGCACTCAAGAAATGGGCAGAAGACATAAACAGACATTTCTGCAAACAAGACATCCAATGGTCAATAGACACGTGAAAAACTACTCCACATCACTTGGCATCACGGAAATACAAATCAAAACAACAATGAGATACCACCTCACACCAGTCAGAATGGCTAAAATTAACAAGTCAGGAAATGACAGATGCTGGCGAGGTTGCAGAGAAAGGGGAACCCTCCTACACTGTTGGTGGGAATGCAAGCTGGTGCAACCACTTTGGAAAACATCATGGAGGTTCCTTAAAAAGTTAAAAATATAGCTACCTTATGACCCAGCAATCACACTACTGGGTATTTACCCTAAAGACAGAAATATAGTGATCTCAAGTGGCACGTGCACCTGAATGCTTATAGCAGCAATGTCCGCAATAGCCAAACTGTGGAAAGAACCTAGATGTCCATCAACAGATGCATGGATAAAGAAGAAGTGATATATATACACAGTGGAATACTATGCAGCCATCAAAAGAAATGAAATCTTGCCATTTGCACCTACATGAATAAAACTAGAGGGTATTATGGTTAGCAAAATAAGTCAATCAGAGAAAGATGATTATCATATGACCTCTGTGGTTGAGGAATTTGAGAGGCAGAGGGGAGGGTTGTGGGAAGTAGAGAAGGAAAAAATGAAACAAGATGGGATTGGGAGAGAGACAGCGCATAAGAGAAAATTAATCTCACAAAATAAACTGAGGGTTTCTGGGATAGCATGCCTGGGTTATGTACATTGGGGAGGGTATGTGCTATGGTGACTGATGTGAAATATGTAAGCCTGACGATACACAGACCTGTACCCCTGGGGCAAATAATACATCATATGTTAATAAAAATAAATAAGTGCATACATACATACAAAATAAATGAGTGAATAAATGAATGAAAAAATAGGTAATAACTACACAAACGTTTCCCTTGGGGTGGTAATACCGTATATACCTTTTCTATTACAAATGAAGTTATAATAAAATATGATAAAAAAATGAAAAGCATATATAGCTATATACAGAAGAACGAAACTTGACCACTCTCTTACACCATACACAAAGATCAACTCAAAATGGATGAAAGACCTCAGTATCAGACAGGAATCCATCAAAATCCTAGAGGAGAACATAGGTGGTAACCTCTTTGACATAGGCCACAGCAATTTCTTTCAGGACACATCTCCAATAACAAGGGAAACAAAAGCAGAAATGAACTTTTGGGTTTTCTTCAAAATAAAGTGTTTCTGCACAGCAAAGGAAACAGTCAACACAACAAAGAG
Source organism: Mustela putorius furo (assembly GCF_011764305.1). Classification (NCBI taxonomy): domain Eukaryota; kingdom Metazoa; phylum Chordata; class Mammalia; order Carnivora; family Mustelidae; genus Mustela; species Mustela putorius. The sequence continues at coordinate 21,026,367 of NW_025422048.1, read as the reverse complement.
GAAACCCACAGAATGAGAGAAGATATTTGCAAATGACATTAAGATAAAGGACTGGTATCCAAGATCTATAAAGATCTTCTCAAACTCAAAAACTCAACCCCCCCCAAAAAAACAAATAATCAAGTCTAAACATGGGCAGAAGACATGAACAGACACTTCCACAAAGATGACATACAAATGGCTAACACACACATGAAAAAATGTTCAACATCATTAGCCATCAGGAATTCAAATTAACACCACATTGTGATATCTCCTTACACCAGTTACAATGACAAAGATTATCAAGACAGGAAAAAACAAATATTGGAGAGGTAGTGGAGAAAAGAGAACCTTCTTTCACTGTTGGTGGGAATGCAAGTTGGTACAGCCACTTTGGAAAACAGTGTGGAAGTTCCTCAAAAACTTAAAAATATAACTACCCTATGACCCAGCAATTGCACTACTAGGTATTTACCCCAAAGTTACAGATGTAGTGAAAAGAAAGATCACCTGCACACAAATATTTACAGTAGCAAAATCCACAATAGCCAAACTGTGGAAGGAGCCGAGATGCCCTTCAACAGAGAATGGCTAAAGAAGATGTGGTCCATATACACAATGGAATATTACTTAGCCATCAGAAAGGATGAATACCCACCATTTACATCAATGTTGATGGAACTGGAGATTATCCTAAGTGAAATAAATCAAGCAGAGAAAGACAATTATCATATGGTTTCACTTATATGTGGGACATAAAGAAGAGCATGGAGGACTTAGGACAAGGAAGGGAAAAATGAAGGGGGGTGAGAATCAGTAGGGGAGATGAACCATGAAAGACTATGGACTCCAGGATACAAACTGAGGATTGAGGGAGAGAGGTGAGGGGAATGGGTTAACCCAGTGATTGGTATTAAGGAGGGCACATATTGCATGGAGCTCTGGGTGTTATATGCAAACAATGAATCATGGAACACTACATCAAAAACAAATTATGTACTATATGGTGACAAACACAATATAATAAATAAAAAGAAAAAAGTAAAATGTATGCCAATAAAAGTACAAATGTAAGAATGAGAGAAATAGAAATTAAAATATTGAAAAGTTCTCATACCCTATATGAAGTGATATAACATAACTTGAAGGTACACCGTGATTAAAGATATTTGCTATAAATTCAAAAGTAACCTGAGGTGCCTGGGTGGCTCAGTCGCTTAAAGCCTGTGCCTTCAGCTCAAGTCATGATCCTGGGGTCCTGGGATCAAGTCCCGCATCAGGCTCTCTGCTCAGCAGGGAGCCTGCTTCCTCCCCTCTCTCTGCTTGCCTCTCAGCCTACTTGTGATCTCTGTCTGTCAAATGAATAAATAAAATCTTTAAAAAAAAAAAAGTAACCACCAAGAGGAAAAAAAAGAGTTATAGCTAATAAGTTGGGTAGCACCAAGGGAAAGAAAAACAGAATTATAAAAATATTTAATTTAATATTTATAATTTTAATTCAATATTTATAATATTTAATTAATTAATTAATTTAATATTTATAATATTTATGTAAATATTTATATATTTATAAATATAAATATTATAAATATTTAAATGTCTAATCCAATATAAGGTAGAAAAAGAGGAAAGGGGAACAGAGAACAGATGGACAAATAGAAAACAAATAGCAAGATGATAAAATTGAACCTAATCATATCATTGGTCACATTATAAGTAAATGGTCTAAATACCTGAATCTAAAGGCCAAGATCATCAGATAGAATAGAAAAGCAAGACCCAACACTACATGATGCCTATCAGAAACACATAAATATATGCCTATGTTTAGATAAATATAGGTAGGTTAAAAGTAAAAGGATAGAAAGCATATATCACATCAACATTAATCAAAAGAAAGTTGACTATCAAGATTACTATCAGGAAAATTAGATTTTGGAATATTATCAGGAATAAAGAAACTATTTCATAATGATAAAAGGGTCAATTCATCAAGATGACATAGCAACCTTAAACATTTATGCCCCTAATAACATAATTCTAATACACATTAAACAAAGACAGAAAAAAATGCAAGGAAAAACAGATAAATTCACAATTATAGTTGGAGATTTCAACATTTCTCTCTCAACAACTGATAAAATGAATTAATTAGGCAGAAAATCACGATATAAAATATTTTAAGAACACTGCCAAACAATTTTACCTAATTTATTCTTTTAAAGCACTCCACTCAATGGCAGAATACAAACTATTTTTAGGTACACATAGAACATTACCAAGACAACCATATTATGGACCATAAAACAAGTCTTGATGAATTCAAAAGATTCAAGTCATAAAAATTATATTCTTTGTTCACAATGGAATTAAATTATAAATAAGCAACAGAAAGTATCTGGAAAACTCCCTAATATCTGGAAAGTAAATACTACACTCCTATATAACCCATGAGTCAAAGAAGAATTCAAAAGGGAAATCAGAAAGTATTTTTAACCAAATGAAAATACAACCTAACAATGGTTGGGGTTACCACCAAAGTAGTACTTAAAGGGAAATATATAACACTAAATGCCTATTTTATAAGAAAGATCTCAAATCAATGACCTCAGCTTTTACCTTAAGAAGCCAGAAGAGGAGCACATAAAACCCAAAACAAGGAAAAGAAAGAAAAAACAATCAGAACAGGGAGGACAGGGCAGGAAGAGTTACAAAGGGACATAAGTAAACTTTTGGAAGTATTGAATATGCTCATCATCTTGATTGTGGTAATGGTTTCACAGTTATATAAATATACCACAATTTATCAAATAGTACACTTTAAATTGCACAGTCTTATTATGTATGTCAAGTATACCTCAATAAAGCAGTTTTTTCATGTAATCCAGATAGTGTAGTAAATGTTCTCTTTGTTTCCAGTTGGCAGTTTAAGTACCTATCCAATTCCTTGAGCCTCTTCTCTGCTGAAGAATGAGCCACCACAAAAGAGAAAATGAAAATGGAGGTGACTATTTGCCAAATAGATATAATAAAACCTGACCCTGATAACTTCACAGGGTTCTGTGGAGATCAGAGTGATAAGAAACAGAGCTCATTATAAAATTAGAAATTGTTATAAAAATATAAAGGGATTATCTCTCTAGTTTCAGGTTTCCTGGTAAAGTGAATAATAGGACTAACCACAGCCAAATTGAGAAGTGGATAAACTTTATCTTTGATTCTGTCTCTTGGCCCTGATGCCATCTTGCTTTGTGACACCTAAAGCCAGAGAAGGCCTAAACACAACCTCATTCTGCAGCTCTTTCTCCTCTTTCCTCTGCTAAATCTCTGTCAAGCTTTCTGTATCCCCTGGGTATTTCGCTCCAACTAAATGACAGTAAATGCTAAATAAGCAATTCAGATAAATGACTTTCTTAATAGCTATTTACTGTTACATTGTCTTTGACTCTTAGTGGTTTACTATGCCTTAACACTGGTTAAATACTAATTTCAACAAAATCCTTCATTGACTGACTTTTATTAGGGGATGGCATTTGGAGGTAGATGGCCCCTTACTCAGTTTATCCTTTCAGAAACTGAACACTTCTTAGAAATCCCTTCTGTTGAGTTTACAGTGCTGCAGTTTTTCTGCTCTAGTTATTTTATTATAAGCTAGGGATCTATTACATGAGTATTCCTAGAACTCCTATAAATTTCTTCCCTCTCCTCCCACATATGTGTGCACACCTTTAAAAATAGTAATAATACAAAGCTGCTCTGATCAGTAACAGCATTGCAGTGTACAATTTCATCCCTTGTATATCATTTCAGGATTATAATTAAATCGTTAAAATGCATTGCTAATTTGTAAATCTGTTCTCATTAGCATAAGTGTACTCCATAATTACTAAACACTCAGTGAATGCTTGCGACTTTAACAGGCTTTTGGACTAGTAAGCCTGTGTGAATGCCACTCTACACATGGTAACCTAGGAGCTTCTGGAAGAACTTTCTCCAATTTTGTTCCGTATGTCAGGCCAGTTAGCATTGGTTTTACTTTTTTTAGAATAGGTAAAAGGTTCGTAGAGGTCACTATAAGACTTCCAGCAAGCTCTCTTAACCAGTTTTGTTTTTGTTTTTGTTTTATGTAGCTAGTCTGAGACAGTCTAGCTCTATCTTTTGAAATAAAGTAGAAAATAAAGTTATTGATAGGATCAGTCTGCTGGAGTTTTTCTGAGAAAATCACAAGAAGAAAATCTAGTCAGTTAGCAAGTTTACTTGCCTAAATGCCCTTGAAACATTTTCTTACCCAAATATTTTTGAGATGTTGCAGTTACTACCTCACTGCATTGAGAGTGGATATTTTTCTTGTTTTAATTCATTAACTTTCAGCTTATCGTTGTTGTTCTAGGATGTTGCTATACTTAAGCATCAAGGATTTTTTTAGAGACATGCAATGTACCATGCACTGATTACTTCCATTGCCAAGTAGATGACCACATTCTCACCAAGCGAGCCATGGCTCATTTCTCTGCTGTGTTACTGTGCACTGCACATTCTTTAATGGGGGCCATAATATCTCTTCCCCTACCACAGGATTTGATTACAAATGCCTACTTCACTCTACCATGGGGACACAGTCTGCCAGCCTCCCCAGCCCTGATCACAAAGCCGAAAGAAAAGGTTTGTGGCAGGAAGAAAATTTTCTCCCTGTCTACCATTTGTCATCTCCTAGAGTGGTAATTTTCTGTCTTCTTTCTAGGCCCATGATCTGACAGTGGACTTTGGGAGGGTTTAGGCAGCGGGAGTCCCTACTAGTTGAAAACAGCTCACCCACCTTGTTCCTCAAGGTTACTAGATGAGTGGGGTGAGATTTGAAAACTTGTTTTTCTTTTAAAAACTCTCCAGGAGCTGGGGAATCCTCTTTCTCTTTTTCCAACAACATTTTCAAAGAGAAAAAATTAAAATGGAGGAGACAAATGGTCTTTTAGAGTAATGAGATGTTAAATAAAACTACTAAATCTAGAAGCAAGTAATCTTCCTAATTTGCTTCCTCCATTTTTGTATCTAATGAACTCTTTCTAACATTGTTCTTACAGGATCTTCAGGGCCCATATACAAATTAGGTTTGCACTGTCCTCCAAAGATGTGATCCTTTCCTACAGTGTGACTAACACTGTATTTTTTTTTAAATTATTAACTTAGAAGGTGGGGGTGGATTCTCCCTGGCACTTTCCTCTTTCCCTTCCCTTCATTCAGAATGCAAGAAGTTGCTCTGTGCTTACTATCTCAGAAGAGGCATGTGGCAGAGTAGAAAACAACTAGCTGGCCTTTAAGTTCCCAAACCTGAAGCCCTTAGGAGAAGAGGATTCTCTGGTAAAGATAAAATGTCAAAGCCCCACCTATGAAGAAAGATATTATCCAACAGCTGGGGGAACTAAGAATCTGAGAGAGGGGTCTCTCTACCCCCACTTTCTGACCTTGCCTGCAGGGCAACAGCAAGATGACAGAGAATGAGATCTGTTGTTCTTCAAGACAGAAGAGTCCAGAGCCCCTAACTTTCAGGGTTTATCCCAAGGAGATAGCAAGACCCCACAGAAGAAAAGGCAATACAGACCCCCCAGTGAAATGTGAAGATGGAGAAGAGGATGCAGGGTGAGTGCATTCTTAGCAAAACCTTATCTTTTCTACTCATCTTCCCTTTGCTTCCTGAGAATCTTCTATATCAAGTCCTTTTCAGCTCAGAAAGGCTTTGCCATTTTCAGGTAGGAATCTAGCATGTCAGTATACTTTTGTTGTGAATATTCCCCATTAGAACCTCAAAAAATTGGGGCATATTCATCTCTAGACTAGATGGACTCCTATGCATGCTCCTCTGTCCAAGGGACAAGAAAAGATAAGTACCCCAATTTCCTGACTGGAAGTGCTGGAAAGAGCTACAGGATGAACTGACTCATTAAGATGAGATTTAAATAAAACTACTAATGTAGACAAAATCTCATCTTAATGAGTCAGTTCATCTTTAATCACTTTTTTTTAAATAAAATACTCATTTTTGAATCTTGTTTTTGTAAACACGTATAATTTATGTAGGAATTTAGTACTGAATGCCTTCTGTGTATATTTTAAAGATGTGTTTTCCAGTAATTACTATATTTCATTTTTATATACTATGGCTGTATTTTCTAATATTTTAAATTGGCTTTTAGAAGTTTGAATTTGTATAACATTAAGGTACATATTCAAGAGCCTCTAAGAAACTAAAATTCTTCAGTACAACTATGTACAATTAAATAAGGATATTGGTAATATATACAAAGTAAAATTTGAATTGTGAGCCATGAATCAAAAGAGGATTTAGGGCAAAACCTTCAGAACCTTAGAGTAGTGTTTTTGTTAATTATATGAAATTCTTTTTTAAAAAATGTTTTATTTATTTATTTATTTGACAGAGAGAGACAGAAAGAGAGGGAACACAGGCAGGGAGAGTGGGAGAGGGAGAAGCAAGTTCCCCGCTGGGCAGGGAGCAGATTCAGGACTTGATCCCAGGACCCTGGGATCATGACCTGAGCTGAAGGCAGCTGCTTAACAACTGAGCCACACAGGTGCCCCAATCATATGAAATTCTAATATTCTAGATCATCTTGATCCTCAATAGAAAGTTAAAGATAACGAATGTTACTGCATTAAAATAATACTAATTGGAAAAATAATTTTATAAACTACAGACTTTGGTTAACAATACATTGCATGATACATGTAATTATTAAGGATATGTTGCAAAAGAGAAGAGTATGTAGCTCAGAAAAGAGAGCAAGAAATTAAGCAGTTTTATGATAAGAACAGAATTCAATAGAGTTAAAATATATTTGAAAATGTTAAGTTCTAATATTACTAGAAATTATATAAGAGGAGTCAGAATTGCTTCATTCAATCAGAGATCATATATATATATCATGTATATAGAACAAAACCTTGTAAACTGAGCATTTGTAATTTTCTATCATCTTTAGGTAGACATATATATGTCTCCCTCCCCCACTCCTTAGTTCCTATTTCCACCATGAAGAGGACTAGTACAAACCTTCACTTTCTAAAGTCTAAGAATTATCAACTGCTAAAAGTCAAGGCCTTCAAACTGAAAGCAAATAATTGAATGAAACTGTCAGACAAATTTTTATTTAACCACACAGAATGAGGACCTAAGAGTGATTTTAGAAGAAATATGATTGTACATTCTTAGTAGGAGGTAGCTAAGATCTAAAAGAACCATAATGAAAATCTTGAACTTTGTTCCATAGCTTTATTGTTTAATATGTATTGTTTTGGAATTCTTCTTGTATCAGATCAAACAATTATATTTATCATATTAGGAATCAAAAATCTAGGAAGGAATTCTTTACCTTTAGAAAAGAATCGGAAACACCAATATGAAACTAGAAAAAACACAAATTTTTTCTGGCTCTGTTCATGGAAATGACCCAAGAGCATTGAAACCCCCAGATTGCCCCCTAGTGCTCAGATTCTGGTCTCTAATACTATTTTTCCACTAAAGGGAACCACAGCTCCTTGGAGAAATGAGTGATTCCATGTCTGGGGCAGGAAGGTACAAAATAAGCCTGGAAAATCTTGTGCCAGAAAGCAACAAAGCTTTTGATGATTAGTGGATAATGTGAGGAAGACATAAGAACATTTTTTTTAAATTTTAGAGAGAGAGAGAGAGAGGGTGGGCAGAGGGAGAGGAAGAGAGTCTCAAGCAGGATCCATGCTCAGCATGGAGCCTAACACCAGGTTCAATCTCAAGACTCTGAGATCATGACCTGAGCTGAAACCAACTGCAACACCCAGGCACCTCAAGGAGCAAATTAAAAAGAGATTCCCACTGGCCAAAGTTGTAACAATTTTGTATGTCAATCATACCTCAATAAAGTGATTTTTTAAAAAGAGAAATATAATGACTGTAGTTGATTAACTATCTGAGAAGCCATATTTCTATAATGATACACAAAGAGAAAATATAACAGGTGATTTTAAAAGAAAGTGAATAGGATAGAATGTATTTCTATGGAGTACTATTTCTCAGTCATGAGGCATTATTGATTAATTTATTGTATCAGTAGAGAATATAGAAATTAAAATAGTAAATATATCATTTGGAGGGCATTTTCTGACTCCTGGGGAATATCAGAATGGCCCATAGTCTGTGGTCTCAAATCAAACAAAGCTAAGTGAAATACCTAGAACTTAACTGGCTATAAATTGAAGTGCTCTTAAGATTTATATGGCTTTAGGAATATGAATGAATGTGAAAAGTATTAACATATCTCAGGATCCCATCAATTTCCAAGTTCTTTAGAGTGAGAAGAAATACATTAATAAAAGGTTTTATCTATTAGAATGGAAGCTGTAGACCTTATGAAGCAATGTATAAAACGTTAATATAGGAAATCTGTAGACTTTATGCAGCAATGTATAAAACATTAATCTAGGAAAGTAGGCTAAATAGCTGATCCCTCACGTTTTAAGGTTATGGATCACTCACAGAACCACCATAAACAGGGCTCAAGATACCCTATGAAGGTCATGAATGAGAATCCAGTCAGCCTTCAGACCTAAATCTCTGGTAGTAAATATCCTTATTTAGTTGGTATGGTAATTCTTCTTTATGTGGGATGATTTAGAATTAGATATAGAGATATTTAAAAGAGATAGCCCATTATTACTTATATTTTTATGTTAAGAAGAAAGCTGTGCATATTTTATATTTTATGTATTTGTGATACATGAAAGAATCTGCCCTGTCTGTGACAGCCTTGTAAATCTAGTTTGAAAAATGTATAATTAATTGTGGGTTAGGATTTCAAAATGAAATCTTGTTTTTTTTCCCAGTATTGAAACAGGTAAGACCCTTAAAGCTTGTCATGAATTTATTTAATTTTTAAGAAATTTTTAGTCTCTAGACAGATTTGCTTAATAGATAAGACAGTTAAAATACTAAAAGGGTCATGCTCAGACTGATACAGCTGTTAAAACTATTTCCCCACACAGACACATAAACTGTCAGCTCATAGCAGAAGCCTCTTTCTTCTTTCCTCAGGTCCTACCTGTCCCCTTAACATGATGGGGCCTCACTAAGAGGAAGCCTGCTTGGCCACCAACCTACCTCCTCTAGACTCTATTACTAAACCCTGACCAGGATTCTATGGCTTCTAAGTGCTCCCTACCTGTCCTTTATGGGATATACCCAGCATATCCTTTAAATCATACATGGGTGAACACAGGATTATATAATGAAATAAATTTAAAATCCTGAAATTATTCTGAGATTTTCCAACATAGCATCTTTTCAGTGTACACATACTCTTCTCTTTGTGCTAATTATAATGCAAGGAAGCTGCTACAAATGTGATAGAGGACACTAATTTGAAGGACTTTCACTTACCCACGAATTTATTTTATTGATTGTTTCCAGGAATTGGGATACTCCCATTTCTTAGTTGCCATGCACCTTTTTTTCTGGGTGGCCAAAGGCTTTCCTCTGCAGTAAGGATAATGCTATTACCATTGTTTAAAAAAAAAAAATGTTCCAGGATGTATTTTTTTCCTGTAGAGTTTCTCTTAACATGAAATCAATTTTTGTTTTATGGGATAAAATTTCCAATATTCCTTAAAGCTATAAAAATATCAAATTTCAGGGGCACCTGGGTGGCTCAGTTGGTTGAATGTCTGAAACTTGATTTCAGCTGATAGCATGATCTCAGGGTTGTGAGATCAAGTCCCACGTCAGGGTCCACATAGGACGTATAGTCTGCTTAAGATTCTCTCTCTCCCTCTCTCCTTACCTCTAAAAAAAGAATCACATTTCAAACACATATTCTTTACAACCCTCAAAACTCTGGCAAACTAAAAGCAAAACAAAATCTGTGACATTAGGCAAAGACTTAGTACATTTTGGCATGAAAGCAGGCCTTAAGTGGCCCAAGACCCTTCAAATTATGATGAATTTTTGAGCTGCAAGTCACAACTTAGCCTACATGCAGTTGTCCTTCCTTTGTCTTGATAGTCAAAGACAAATGTCTACATTTCCTTTCAGAATGTATACAGGTTGCCAGACTAACACTAGATTCCCCACCAATATATGCTAATGAGGACTAGGTCTATGCAAGAAATTCCAGAGAGGGGGCACCTGGGTGGCTCAGTGGGTTAAAGCCTCTGCCTTAGGCTCAGGTCATGATCCCCGGGTCCTGGGATCAAGCCCTGCATAGGGCTCTCTTCTCAACAGGGAGCCTACCTCCTCCTCCTCCTCTCTCTCTCTCTCTCTCTGCCTGCCTCTCTGCCTACATGTGATCTGTCTGTCAAATAAATAAATAAAATCTTTAAAAAAAATAGAAATTCCAGAGAGGAAACCACCTCAAATTTAGAACAGAGGAGCCAGGTCCTATGAAGTTCACTAGATTCACCCTGTCTTAGTCAGTTCAGACTGCTATAACAGAATACCACAGGCTAAGTGACTTAAACAACAAACATTTATTTCTTTTAATTCTGAAGGCTGGAAAGTCTAAGACCAAGGTGCCAGCAGATTCAGTGTCTGTTAAGTGCCTGCTTCCCAGGTTATAAATGGCTATTTTCTCATTGTGTCCTTACATGGTATAAAGAGGCAAGGGAGCTTTTGGAGATCTCTTTTATAAAGATAATAATCCCTTGTGGGGTCACCAACCTCATGACCTAATCACCTTCCAAAACCCAATCTCAAATCTGTGTGTTTATATACATGTATATCTATATATGTGTTTTTATATGTATATGTACATGTGTGTATATGCATATATCTCCTGGGGGTTAGGTTTCAACATAAGAATTTTAGGGAAGACATATTCAGTCTATAGCACACCCACATAGCTGTGTGGGCTCAAAATCACCCTATAGAAACATACATCTAATTGCAAGTCTACTCCACCTATGAACCAGAGTGCCAAGGACTCAAACCACAAGCCCATGAAAACAGGACAAATCTAAGTCCTCCACAAAACAAACACAACTTAAGATCTTGGCATCCATGACTCATAGAGAGGAAGACCGCAATGAAGTCTCAAAGAAATGCAAGGACAGATAACCTCAGGACTAATTGTATGAACTGGGAAACAACAGAGCTAATTAATACCAACCATATTCTCCTTGCTTACCACTGTAGTTTGCCATCATCCACCAAAAAGGGCACCTTGTCCATCCCCCTAGAATGTCTCTTATGGTGATGGTAAAGAGGTATAATCCTTGGCAAAGCATATTCATACACAAGTTAATGCATAGGTAAAACTGTGTAGACTTACAATACAGAAAGACAAAATATGAGAAAGAAATTATCTCCTCCATTAAAAGGCACTATCCCAGGCCAGTAATTAGAAGAGAAAAAGTACTAGCTAGATCTCTAATATTACACTAGACTAACACAATGACATTCCCCTTTCAAATGATGTTATCAGCACTTCTTTTAAGTAGGCTTTTGGGAGTTTATAACTTGGGACTACTTACACCCCACTGAATGTCACTAGGTCTCACTACCTCCATTCGAGGATCATAAAGGTCTTCATCCGCTGCTACTGCAAGACAAGACAATTCTTGGGAAGGGATCTTAGATTGTACTCTTATATAAAAGACACCCTGAAATCAAGGGTGTGGTGGGTCTCAGCATCTTGCTAGTGAGTACTTCTCTACTCCCTTCTTGTAACATACTTCTTATAAACAGAAAAGACTTCATTAAAAATTCTGAATCTGCACTCTATTTTTCTGTAACAACTTAAAGAAAATTAAGAAAGCTACATTTTATACACAACTGAGTTTGGGACTGAGATTCATTGCTGATGCAGGTGAACATGAACAGAATTTCTAAAAATGGGAGTGTGGGGTGATTCCTACTGACAGCTTCTATGGGAATCAGTCTACTGGTCTAGAGAAAAAGTGCGAAAGGAGAGCCAAGACGGGAGCACAAAGGTGTCTGAAAACACAGATAAACACAGAGCAAGGCATGGTGCCACAGTGAGAAAGTACGAGGGGGCCTTCATTCCCTGAGTTAATGAATGCAGTACATTTTTAGATGCTTTTTGCAGACATTGGCAGGGAAGTTTTGAGGCTTAGGGATGCTTTGGGCATACTTTTCAAATATTTGTTTAACATTAATTTAGTGCGGGTTATTCTATTACTAAAAATGGAGTCATTTATTAATTTACACCCACAGCCCAAAGCTATTTTAGCAGCATGATTTCTGTTTCATTCTTGCTCTCCATTTTTCTTTTGCAATTTTTTGAACCAACCAATTTCTTTAGAGTCATATTAAAGGTTTAAAGTTTAGTTAACAAACCTTTTATTGCCATTATCAGCACTATGCCATACTTGATTGGGCGTCAAAATTTCAGCTATGACTGTAAAGTGAGTCTGCGGTGGTGCTGTTTGTTTGTTGTTATGTTTTGTTTTTAATTTTCACTCAAGGATGTTGCCTACTTTGGAAGGAGCAGAACCAACTTTTATGTCATTAGTTATGTGAAATCGTGTATGGAAACCTGAAAAAACAGGCACTATATTGCTGGTTTATTCCAGTATTATTTTAGGGCCCACCTAGACTGGAAAGCTATAGCTTCCAGCTGGCTGCCTTCCAGTTGGCTGCCCTTTAATTGGCCACCTAGCCTGAGTGAGGAGGAAGAGTGTCCTGTGAGCTTACTGGTACTGCTCAAGAGCAGACACTTCATCTCTGAGACTAGCCTACTGGACAAACACTGAATGTTCCAGACCATTTCGTTGGCAGGAGGCAGATTTCCATAACTTCCCCTCTGACTTGGGCCTCTCCCAGTGGCCCAGGTGCTGGAATTGATGATGGCATTCTCATACACCCAGGACATTCTTCAGTTGGCATTCTAGCCCCAGGTACTAACAGTGGTGCTTTGTGATGAATAGAGATGGAGTCATTCAGGTAAGGGGTTGAAGGGCAGGCTTGCCATGGACCAGGTATGGAAGAGAGATATAAGGCAGTAGATATGCAAAGAGGAAGCAGGCTGCAACAGAAAGGAAGGACTATTTCTGTCCAAACGCAAATTCACTCAGCCAAACCAATTTATTCTAGGCACAGAGACTAATGCTCACCTATCCTCATCACAATGCCTCTTTGTATTTGGGTGCTCTCAGCAGGGCGGGGTCAAGAGCAGAAGCTGCCACTTATTCTCTACTCCCACTTCCCTCCTTAGTGATGACATTGTCTGAATTCCCCTCCCACTCACTTCTTTCACAGGCTAGAAATGCTCTCAAATCTCTGGAGAAAGTGAAAAATCACTCTTTTGAAAAGTTTTGTACAAAGGCCAGGAAATGGGGAATTAATGCAAGATGGTTAAATGAACTGTTAAAACAAATCAGGCATTGGGCTTGTTAACTGCCTATCTCAAAAACAGAAAGTTGGGGATAGGAAAAATATACATATGAACACAAAATGAAACAAGGCAGTATGCTAGAGACCATAGCTACTTTTATCTGATGTATGAATACCCAAGTGAAATAAAGAGAACGGTCTAGATTGAGAAGGGAGGGTGATTTGAACACTTAATTCAGTAGTTCTCAACCAGGAATGATGCGTCCCCCTGGGGACATTTGGCAATGTCTGGAGACATTTTTGGTTGTCACAGCTGGAAGGTGCCTCTGGCATCCAGTGAGTGGAGGCCAGTGGGTTGTTGAACACCATACAACATACCATATAGCTCCCACAACAAATAATCATTCAGCATAAAATGTCAAGAATGTTGAGGTTAAGAAACCCTGCCTTAGAGCAGTGGTTCTCAATTTTCAGCCTGCATCAGAATCCCCTGAAGGACTTGTTAAAAGACAAACTGCTAGGACCCACCCCCAGAGTTTCCAATTCAGTAGTTCTGGGTGGAGTCTGAGAATCTGCTTTTCTAACAAGTTCTCAGGGGATTCTGAGGCTTCTGGTCTGGGGACCACAGTTTTAAGAGCCCCTGCCCTAGTTCTCAATTCTAATTGCCCTTTCAAATATCCACCTGCTCAAGAATATGATAATCAGATACTATCAGTGCTCACAAAAGGAGGAAGCAAGAGGCTCCCCTTTAAGCAAAGAGACTTCCCAGAGACTTAATTAAAGTTTGGGAAAGTATCCCAGGAGGCAGGGGTGGGAGGGGGTCAATAAAATTGATCCAAATAAATTCTTTGCACATACAAAATAAAACTCACATGCACAAAAAGAAATTTGATCAATAAATTAGTAAATTCAGAGTGAGGAGGGAGTAATTAACAGGCCCATTTAAAGTGCGGAATACATTAAATACAGAATGAGTGCCTCCATGGGGACCACTGAAGCAGGAAAACACCAATGCATCTGAGAGGCCTAGAAGATTAGAAACATATTTCAACAAGGAGAAAACAGGAGAGAGAAGGGAGAGCCCAGAATAACAAAGATGCCAAGTTGGGTGAGGGTATGTATTAGGGCCTTTGGAGCCTCAGATTTTGAAATCGACAAAATTGTACTGTGCTGTGCTCTTGTGTACCACCCAGGCCCAGGAAACTTTTAAGTAATCTGCTGAGACAGCTATGCAGGCCATACCTTGTCCTGAGCAGTTAATATGTCAAGTCCCTTTATATTGGAGTAAACAAAATATTTATCCCAAGTCGGGTGAAGCAGAGGCAGATCTCACTGATACAGAACAACCCCAGAATGACCTTGGATACGTTGGCAGTCTCTAAGATCCCCTGCCAGGAAAACTGAGGCCAACGCAGTCTCCATTGCCAGTTCAAGGCACTTGGTTGACAGAAATCATGTTCTGAAGCAATTTACTATTAAGGGCAAATTAAAAGGCTGTCTACCTCATACAGACATCACATACTGAATATATTCTTTCCAAGAGGTGAAGCATGAAGGAAAATAAATATATGACTACTGGCAGAACCATAAAGATATAAATTGCTGCTAAGATGAGCCAGGATATACCTAACCTTCAAGTTAAATGTATAGTAGATTCTCAATAAATGTCAGATCCCTTGCTTTGAGGTTGACTTCAGAGTCCAGTTCCCCACTTCACCTCCAAGTGAGTCCTCTGGAATCTTTGTTAACAGTGGAAATATAAACTGGATCAGCCATGAAAATGAATCATTGTGATAATTCCTTTAGACCTAGTGGAGAAGCAGACCTTGGCCAAGAACTGCATCAGCAAGAAGCAGACCTCTTTGGCTTCTCTGTCTCCTTATCACACTTCTGAGACCTCCCTGAAATGTAATAACTTATTTTTCTCTAAGGGAAGTAACTCAGGCTAGTTCTGTGAATTTCACTCCAGCTTAGTGAAGGGCTGGGAAGTAATATTTGCTTTCTATGGAGCTCTGGTCCCCTGAGACCATTAAGAAGACTTTCTGAGCCTGGGGAACCAAACTTTGGAACAGAGAAGGGGTGCCTGGATGTCTCAGTACATTATGTGTCTGCCTTCAGCTCTGGTCATGATCCCAAGGTCCTGGGATCAAGCTCTGTATCAGGCTCCCTGCTCAGTGGGGAATCTGTTTCTCCTTCTCCCTCTGCCCTTCCCTCTTGCTTGTGTGCACACTCTGTCTCTCTAATAAATAAATAAAATCTAAACAAACAAACAAACAAACCTCTAGTACAGGAAAGGAGCCCAGAATTTAGTTCAGAAGACCTTGGGGAGTGTCTCTCAGCCTAATTTTCCTCACAGGAGCATTGGGGCCCAGGCCTTAGCCTTTAGTGGAGTGGGAGGGAGACTGCTATGGTTAAAGCTACTTCTGGTTTTTAATTTCCCTCTGCTGTTTCCATCAGGCCTTCCTCATTAGCTGGATAGGAAGGTTTGCAGAGCCAACCCAGCAGCTGATTCCCGCAGGCGATGCTTTAGTTCTAGTGCTTCCCCAGGTTCTGGGCATAAAAGTGTCTCCCATTGTGAGGTGACTTGCCACACATTGGGCTGACACCTGTCTGTGAAGAGAGACAGCTGAAACCACTTCCCCAGAGCAGCCCTGAAGCAATCAAGTCAGTGCCACCTTTAGCACTCTTTCTTCCTAGTCAGCCACAGATCCTGCTGCAGAGCCTGGAGATGAATTCTTAGTCCAGTGAGCCCTTCCAACCTACTGGTCAAGCCTTTGCTGTCACCATAGATGGCTTACATAGTACTCTAAGTGTGAGGCCAGCTAAAAAGCATGAAGCTGCTAACTCCCAGCCTCTAAGAGGTAGAAGGCTGCTTGCAGGTCATGCCGGCTACACTTTCTTTGGATTGCAGCATCCCAGACTGAGGCATTCCACCTTTAACACCCCTACTCGGAGGAAGCTCAGCATGCCATGAGGCAGCAGCCCTTCTACTGATGAACAGCTCTAATGGTTAAAAGGCCATCCTTTCCCCCAAACTCCATCTGCTTTCCTATATTTCCTGTGGAGCTACATGGAATATGTCTGCTGATCCTGCCATCTGATGGTATTTCCATTTGTGCACTGTGTCTTTGCAAATTCACCAGATGGTTTGTGAGGGCATGAAGCATGTCTCCGGCTCCTTAGGCATCCTCATAGTGTTGCCGGCTGGCTCTAAGGCTACCAGCTAGTGTTCTTAGCTGTGCTCTGAGTTTTTTCACTTGTGGCGCTCTGTCCTTCCCATACACCCTCTTCCCCTCCTCAAGCTTGAATTATGTTCACTCCAACTTCAGCCGTCTGCTCATACCAGGGCCACTTTTGAGAGAGAATGTAAACTTCATGACCATCTTTGGGAAATGTCCAGAGTAAAGAAAGTGATCTCCTTGAACTCCAACCACATCATTTCTTCAACATACACATGTACACACACCACCATCACCACTCTTTGTATTTAGGAGAATGTGAGCACAAATAAACTTTAAAGGTAATCTTGAAGGAGAAAGAAAAATGCCAAAATGCAATATACAACCTGAGGAGGATGAGTGAAACAGAGAAAACAAGAGTATTTCATACATCTCACGATAGGGCATTATCAGTACAACAGCCAAGTGCATCTCTCTCTCTGAACCATTTATACATGTGAGTCAGTCTGTACATGCAGTGACACGGATCCCACCTCCAAAAGGCCAACTGACTACACCAGGGCACTGTAGCGCTGACCTCCAGTGATGTCCTTCTATATTTTCTCCCCATGAATCCAACTCTTACCACCCTTGAAGACCTTTGTCTAATTCAAAAACTCCCAAATATGTCCTCTCCTTTCCTGAACTCCTATTATGTGTCTTTATGCCAACACCTAGCTCTTGAAGGAATATTCCATATTCTTTCTCCTCTAAAAGTGTACATTTTGTCACTTTATGTAGACTGTAGCCTCCCTAAAAGCAGGGGCTGTGATGGTCATATTTTTGCATTTATCAAAAGGCTTGGTACATACAGCTGGGGCTTAAATAAATGCTTTAGAAATATCTAGAAAGGAAGGCTACCAGTGAGTAAGGTAAATAGATTAACCTAAGATTCCTACATATTCAAGACATTGAGTACCTGCTAAGTGTAAAGTGCCCATCCATTTTAGTGTGATAGAACCCCACTGGTAAAAGATGCCCAGATCCCTCTTCCTACAAACCCAGAACACACAATCTGTTCTTCACACACAAAATTCTGCCTGGTCACATCCTGGTCACCCCTTGTCAGTATGGCCTCTGTGATCTGTGTCTCCACCCATGGGGATGGCTTTGCCTGAGCCATCCACAATCTTATACTTGGGGCACAGTATGTGTGAAATGACACAGTAATTGTGAAAATTGAGGGAAATGCCCAACTTCAACAGCAAACCTTGTGAGGTTCTGGTGGGAAAGAGTCAGCCTAGTGTTGAAGGGTCTTCTTAAAGTAAGCAAGGAAATGAGCCCAGTATGTACAGTTGCTGGGATATATGGTTGGCTTGATAGTGTAACAATTCCTGAGGAGACTGCTTCAAGCACTAATAGTATCTGTGTGTACAGAATGTGGCTTCTGAGGACATAGAGTATGTGGGGCAGGCAACCACATGAATATGCCTCAAGACTTTTTGTATACCCTCTACCTGGACTGGTCTCCCTCTGCCACCCCTCATTCCTAGCTCTTTCTTGGAATTTCAAATCTCCTCCAAGAGGCCTATCTAAAATAGCTGCCCCTACCAAAACTTTTTTTTTTACCTCAGCTTTCATTCATAGCACTTCCCATGATTTGTCATTTTGAAATAAATTCATTCACTTTTATATTTTGTCTATGTCTCTATATACTTAAATTCTCTATATACTTAGAATATAATAAACTCTATGTAAGACATGGCTATATCTATTTCATTCCTCACTGTATCCCCACAGGACAGTTAGTAGTCAAATAACTGAGTTAAGTGATTATGAGATAGTATGGCAGAGCAAAAATTGCAAGGAATTTCAAAAGAGCTATGTTTCAACCTCAGCTTAGTCATTTACTAGCTGTGTAGCATCAAACAAACTGCTTAACCTTTTGGACCCTTGGTTTCCTTGGTTTCCACATTTTTTATATGAAATAATATCACCTACCTCACAATACTACTTGAAGAGAAAGAAAAACAAAACATGAATGAGAAAGTACTTAATAAAATGTCTTGTACAAATTTGAATTGTTTTAGTATTATGTGAGATACCCAAAACAGTAACTCTGCTTTCTCTTTAGGATGCCCACCACAGGTACCTAAAACCCAGCCATCAGCCATATCCTTGGATTAATGCTATATTGGAGACATAATACATTGAAAACCATGTGAACCTTTAGTGCAGGCACTTGACCTTGTCATTCCCTGGCAGAGAAAAGGGCCCTTAGAGGATGGTGCCCAGGACAGGCAGTTCAGGCTGAGGGTTGATGGGAGGAGAACCTTGAAATGCCTTAACCTTGGAAGACTTTTAGAGAATACAGGCCAGGGGAGAGGGCACCTGCAGCAGGGGCCCTGCTCAAGCCAGGCCACTGAATTGTTAGAGAAAGAGAAATCACAGTAAGGAATGTGGAAGTGCCAGCTGCAAACTTTCTCTCCTTGGCCTGTGTGTATCTCAGGGTCACTTGACTTTACATAATCCATGTGTGTGCATTGGAAAGGGAAGTCAGAGAAGCCAGAGAGCAGGAAACGGACACCAAGGGAGCTATACTTAATCATAATAACCATTAGTATTGACTTTGGTGCCATCTTAAAGGAGCCATTTGTTATAAGAACCAATAGTCAAAACCCCAAGTCAGCCAGGCTTTGTCATATGTGCTCTGAAAGTAATGACATTTTGCTGTTCATTTGTTTTAATTTTCTGAATTCAAATGCAATTTGAAATCAATTCAAAAATTGATTTCTCTCTTCTAAACAAAGAGATGTTAAAAGGAGAAAGGAAGGAAGAAAAAAGGAAGAGACAGGCTGCACTTATTGGTTAATTACATAATACCCCAAAAGCAGGAACCCAAGGCAGTAATTAGTCCCCTAACTGAGAAGCATGATGGAAAGGAAAATGGGTGCAAATTATGATTATATGAACAATATGTAAAACCTCTCTAGAGCACAGGCCAGCAAATCACTTACCTACAGCTTCAACAATGACATAAACCTGGAAGAAACACAGTTAAGGTCAATTGCTTCCTGGTTTTTAAACTATCACCTCATTTTAATCAGCTCCCCATGCCATTCTACATCTCTAGCTGGCTAACTGGCTAGTTAAATTACAGTTGTTTGCTTTTTCAACGAGCCCCAAAACAAAGTGGAAACAGTTGAATGATCTTGCAGTTAAGACAGTTTGGAAAAGGTCATCAGATTATTTTCCAGCCAGACCTTGTGAGGATGTCTGCACCCTATGATCACCACAAACCAGGGTCCGGCACTCTACAAGTCCTTGCTTCTGTCAATTTCCCCAGGTTCTGGGGACTGGTTCAGACTAGCCAGACTCACACTAAACTGACTGATAACAAGGATCTCCAAGTTCTTGATAGATAATGGTGGGATGGACTTATCCAATAATGAGAATACTCTGGCCCACTATCCTGGTCTCTAGGAAAGACACTGAATTCCTCAAACAACTCTAAAGAAGAGAAAATAAACATGAACTACATTAATTTAAATCTAGGTCCATGGCTTGATGTAACAATGCTTTGGGCCTTGATTTTAAGATCTGTATAAAAGATAAAAATATTTACCACTTAGCATTATTTTTTGTGATTTTTGAAAATATTTTATGCAAGGGAGGACGTGATACAAATGGAAGTGGTTATTTTTGGCAGTAAGAAGGCAGTTTAGTGCACAAAGAATTTGAGAAAGGGAACTGGAGAGTTCTTCAGACAGTTTTAGTCTGCATCTGGCAGAACCCAAAACATTCTACACTACACTGCTTTTTTAAGGACTGAAAGCAACAACACATAGTCTTTGTCCCTTGGACACATGGAGAAATCACAGATCTTTAACTCTCCTATTTTAAAATTTCCTCAGACAGGAAAAGCTTCCATCATTGTGACATCTCTTGAAGCACAGGCTGAAATTAGGGATACTGCTGGTTATTTTCCATAAATTCTCTTTGATATGGATGCCTTCTGGGGACATTTCCCTATCTGCCATTTAGACACACCCCCACCTCAACAGCTGCACGTTCATGCATCTGTCACTGGGCTGCTGCTGCAAAAAATTGCACTTATCTACTCAGGTAAGATTCAGGTTGCCTTTCATTTCAGGGGGAGTACTTTTCTGACCTGATCCACCAGTTCTAGAGATGCTCCTATGTTGAGAACAATGAAGAATTCCCACTCAGAGCCAGAGCATGGAGAGGTGAAATTGGGGAGGGTCAGTGACAGCACAGAATGGGTGGTTCTATTTATTTTTTTAAAGATTTTATTTATTTTGACACAGGGAGAGCACAAGAAGGGTGAGCTGCAGACAGTGAGAAGAAGCAGGCCTTCTGCTAAGTAGGTATCCTAACATGGGGCTTGATCCCAGAACTCTGGGATCGTGAACTGTGCTGAAGACAGACGCTTAATTGAGCTACCCAGGTACCCTGAATGGATGGTTTTAAACCATTGGAGGTTGAATCAGTTCTCTGGGACAGTGAAAAACAGTCATTATTCAAAATGAGAAGACATAAAAGATGAGGAAACAAGAGGACTCTAAGTCATACTTCAGAAGCCAGAGTGGTAAGCCCAACAGGGACTTCCCACTGTCCTTAGAATCAAATTCAAGCTGTGTACTATGGATCACAAAGTCCTTAGTGACCCGGACTCTTCAAGCTTCTCCAGCTTTATTACATATACTCACACTCTATCCACTCACTATACTCCATCCACACAGACCTTTATATTCCTTAGACTTGCCAAGTCATTCCCAGCTTGGAGTCTTTGCACTTGCTGTTCCTTCTTGTCTGGGACCCACTTCTCCCCTATCTTTGTCTGGCTGAGTTTTTCCCATCACTCAAGTTTCATCTCAAATGTCACCTCCTCTGACGGCCTTTCTACTAATGTTGTCCCTCAGCCACTCCCTCTCCCATTACCATGTTTTATTTTCTTCATGGCACTTACCTGACATTCTATTACTTTTACCTTTATTGTCTGATTCTCCCACCACAATAGACAGGACAGAGAACCAGAATAGGTGAGATTAAAGAATTGCAAGTCTGAACACTTAACAGGCTATGGGGAGAGACAAATGCTTGAAGGCCAGGAGAGAAATGCCTTGTCTTGAGCATATGTATGAGCAGACTGGGTCTATTTAAATCAGCTGGGGTTAACATGAATGGAATACCTACTATGTACAAAGACCTTTGTATATATGAGTCCCTGCTTCATATCTCCAAGGAGGGAGGGACTATAGCTCCATTGCTTGGGAGGAAACAGTATTCGAATCCCACATTCACTCCTCTCCTCTGTAGGAAGAGCAAACATTAATTGGGCAATATTAACCAGAAGGTATAGGGTCACTTCACTGAAATAATTATGTGGGCCTGTCTCGTTTCTCTGTAGCACATTCTCAGTTTCTAGTCTCTCATTTTGTAAGTCCACCTGTGTGGGCAAGAAAAAAAAAAAAGAAGGGAAGGAAGGAAGGAGAAGGAAGGTAGAAGGAAGGAGAAGGAATGTAGGAAGGTAGGTGGGTGGAGAGGGATGAGAGGAAGGATGGAGGTGGGGGGGAGGGAAGAAGGGGGAGGGAGGGAGAGAGAGAAAGAGGGAAAGAAAGAGGGAGGGAAAGAGAGAAAGAGAAAGAGAGAGAGAGAAAGAAAGAAGAAAAGAGAAAGAAAAAAAAGGAAAGAAAAAGAAAGAAAGAAGAGAAAAGAGATTTAAAAAGGAAAAGAAAAGAAAGATTGCATTATCCAGCTTCCAAGCTTATAGCTAATTTTGATTTGGGATAATCATAAGCCCCATTCTATCTCATGCCTAAACCATATCCTCTGGTCCAACTTTAAAAAGAATCATGTCTTTTCGATATACACAGGGAAAGGATGGAATGTGTGAAGTTGTACCACTGAGGTTTTTATCCTGGCTCAGCCACCTACTGCATGACCTTGAATAAGCTATTTAATATTTCTGTCTCTTAATTTCCTCCTCTATAAAATAGGAAAACTAATATCTATTCTGTAGGGTTGATATAAAGATTAAGCAATATGATAAAAAGTATCCTGCAAACCATTGATAATTTAATAAATTTTAGTTATCACTAATGAGGTACTAATGGTACAACATTGATCTGCAACTAATTCCTTGTGTTCGTTGTGAGTTAGTTAGAGCCAAGCAGGGTAGACTGGTAGACAGATTAGACTCACAAATCTCCAACATGGCCTAGAAAAGTTGGGGAATAAACACAATGGCATTTGGAGACTAAAGTACTATGTTAAGAGACCAAAGTACTATTTAAAAGACCACAGCTTTTGCTGTGGCCTCACCAGAATTTGTGTTTGGAGACTTACATGTGGCTTCATCTGGAATGCTCAGGTTTGGGTCTGGGTCCATTATTAGCAAATATAGATCTTTATTTTAGATGTCTAGGGCCTCAGGGGTCTAGCCCTGGGAAAGATCAAAGTGAGCTCTAGAGTCAGGAGAAACACTGAGGCCATTAGACTACAAAGGCAGCAGAGTTTTCATGAGTTTCAGATTTCTCTGGGAAGAGGACAAGGTTCTTACTAGTCTCAGGAATGGGTGACCTTGAAACAAGTAGGCCAGTGGATCTAGTGTAAGCATTAGTTGATCTCTAATTAATAGACTTGGCCTTGTTTGTCATTCTTCCTATCAGATTTGTCAGCTAGGACTGCCATCCAAGGCTTTAAACCAGAATAGTAGCTAGATTCTTTGTGAGTTAAAGAGCAATAGTATGGAATTGGGGACTTTTAAGTTGTCAGTGATGGGTTTTGTCTGGTGTCATTTTATCCGTTGCTCCAAATTCTGTCTCCTTTGATCTTGTCTGAAATACCATGCAGGACCAAAGAGCAAGGCTTAAAGGGACAAACCTTGGGCCTATTTGGAAGGTCCACAGACTCTCTGGAGCTTCTCCCCCACGAACTCAACCTATTCAGGGGTATATAGGCTTCTTGTTTTATAATTAACCAGGAATAAGTCGTCCTTTTCTGATATGTTTGCCAAGGGGCCTAATATCATAGGTAGTGAAGAATAGCCAATTACTCTGACACTGCATCTTCCCCATTCTCCTTCTACTTCTCCCATATCTCTTTTAAGCCTCTGTTTACTTATTGTACAGACCCCAAACTATGAATATTCCCCAAGTATGAGTATGTTTGCTTGTTTACTTTGTTCTTTTCCAACCCATACTCAGTAGACTCATCCACTGCCAAAGCTTCAGCTCTTACCTCCAAGCAGATGATTCCCTCACTGGGCCTTATTTGCAACTATATTTCAAATCCATATTGCATACCTTCTACATGCAGTGCTGTGCTAGTAAATGTTTAACAGTCAGGAATGTTTATGTCAGGAAACTCTGATTTCTAGTTTTTTGCCAATTTCCATGCTATTTTCCACCATGGCCAATTTCAAGCTACCATAGTGGGATCACTGAACACAGAGTTAAGAAGAGATGTGCACAACAGGTCCTCCCCAGATATTACAAACTGGACTCCCAAATCACTGTGGCTACAGACAACCTCTACTTGTTGGTCCCACTGTCACCTCAAACTCAACATCTCCAAAGATAAGAATCTCTCCACAAACTTTCTCTTCCAAGTTACTCTGTCAATGGTGTCTGGATCTAACATTTCCCAAGTTTTAGGTTTCCCTAAAGACGCTTCCACTAAAATAATATACATAGCCAGTCTGCAACCCCTCATTCCCTTATCCTCAAGGTTAGTGAGAATAATGAAAAACTGTTCAACTCAGTTCCTTCTGTTCCAGGGTTGGCAGACTCTAGCCCATTAACAAATCCACCCCACCACCTACTTTTGTTACTAAAGTTTATTGGAATACAGACATGCTTGTTCCTTTACCTACTGCCTATGGCTGCTTTCATACTCCAACAGCAGAGGCAGAAGTTGTGACAGGACCAATCATATGACCTGAAAAGCCTCAAATGTTTATTACCTGGCTCTTTGCAGAAAAAGTTGGATGACTTCAGTTCTGGGGCTTTCTCTATCAGATATACCTGCACTGAGAGCATTGTTTTAGGCTGCTGTCATCCAAATGAGAATCCTACAGGATGATCTGTGTTCATGAAGGGGAAGGCTACAGTTGATCTGGTAGGCCAATTACTATAAGAAAAAATGCATAATTCACAAGGTATTTGTATTTTTATATCCATTCATTTATTGAGTCTTATTTCTCTGTTGGTTCTGAGCTCAGTAGAGGAAGAAGTATTCTTTTCTGTCTCCCTAAAACCCAATAGTACTATTTTCTGATTCTCTAACTTAGAAATCGTCATCCTCTTACATCTTCACCCCTTCAACTGTATTATTCTGGCATATCTGCCTACAAAGTATCTCACACATGCTGTGCTTATTCAGGCTCTTATCGCCTCACCTATCTGAACTACTTCAGTAGCCCTTTCTTTTTTTTTTTTTTTTTTATAAACATATATTTTTATCCCCAGGGGTACAGGTCTGTCAATCACCAGGTTTACACACTTCACAGCACTCACCAAAGCACATACCCTCCCCAATGTCTATAACCCCACCCCCCTCTCCCAAGCCCCCTCCCCACAGCAACCCTCAGTTTGTTTTGTGAGATTAAGAGTCACTTGTGAGGGGCGCCTGGGTGGCTCAGTGGGTTAAAGCCTCTGCTTTCGGCTCAGGTCATGATCCCGGGGTCCTGGGATCGAGCCCCACATCGGGCTCTCTGCTCAGCAGGGAGCCTGCTTCCCCCTCTCTCTCTCTGCCTGCCTCTCTGCCTACTTGTGATCTCTCTCTGTCAAATAAATAAATAAAATCTTTAAAAAAAAAAAAAAGAGTCACTTGTGATTTGTCTCCCTCCCAATCCCATCTTGTTTCATTCATTCTTCTCCTACCCCCTTAACCCCCCATGTTGAGGAAGTAGAAGTAGCCCTTTCTTCTACCCCATTCTTACATACTTACTTGGTCTTTCTGCCTACAGTCTCTTCTCATTCATTGAACACTGCACTAGGCACTAGAAGTAGAGATGACTAAGTAACTGTCCCACAAGTTTATAATCATTCAGGGAGAAAGACAAGTAAATAGGCAATTGCATCACAGTATGAGAAATACTGTGTTAAGATAGTATTATTATAGCAATAGTATGCTATTACCAGATCAACCCTCCTGTAACACCATTTTTATCATGCTGCTTAAGAACTTACAGCGGCCACCTACTACCTGTAAAATAAAGCCTATTTATGTGCAAAGAGGAGAATGAAGATCATTTTGAGGGGGAAGGGATTTTGTTCCTAATTTTTAAAAATTTAAATTCCCTTTGAGAACAGGGAAACATTTGATAATGGGAGGAGGGTTTTAGTGTGACTTTTTCTGGGTGAGGGCCCATTTGGGACAATGCTACATTGTTAAATCCTCTCTGGGGAGGGTGTACTAACATAGCAATGTATAAGATGAGAAATAGACAAAACAAAACAGCTTTTTGTCCCAGTTTGGTGAATTTAATTAAGGTAACTCTGTACAAACCAATTTCAGAAGGATAGGGTAGTGGCACACGTGAAAAAGACTTTTACAAAAACATTTTTTTAATATTTTATTTATTTATTTATTTATTTGATAGAAAGAGAGTACAAGCAGGGGGAGCAGCAGGAAGAGGGAGAAGCAGGCTCCTGCTGAGCAGAGAGCCCAATGTGGGGTTCAGTCCCAGGACCCTAGGATCATGACCTGAGCCAAAGAAAGATGCTTAACTTTCACAAAAGCTTTGAGGGCCTAACCCCCCATCTTATTTCATTAAAAGAAAGAACAACTGGCGCACCTGGGTGGCTCAGGCATTGGGCATCTGCCTTCGGCTCAGGTCATGATCCTTCCTGGGATCAAGTCCTACATCGGGCTACCTGCTCACCAGGAAGCCTCTTCCACTCCCCCTGCTTGTGTTCCCTCTCTTACTGGGTCTCTTTCAAATAAATAAATAAAATCCTTAAAAACAAATAAAGGAAAGAAGGAATGTAGGAAGGAAGGAAGGAAGGAGGGAAGAAAGAAAGAAAGAACAGACAACACTCCTGAGTGGCCACAGGCTAAATTATTAATCATCTTGGGTAAACCAAGCAACAAATTGTGGTGTAGTAGTGCCTTTGCCCTACAACCAAAGGAGAGCTCAAAGCTTTCTTTCTATCTTCTATAAGTCCATAATACATAAGGCTGAAAGTCAAAATGGCCTCCAAAAACCTAATCTATCCACCATGTTAGAAGATACAACTTCTGTATATGAAAGTGGACTAAGACAACTACTCTTTCCGTTGCTTCTTTCTCAGAATTAAGTCTTCCACCTCAGGCATCTAATAAGAGGAAATCATCACTTTTACGGCCCAATAGGATCATGGTTGAACCCAAGATAAAGAAGGCTAGCAAGGACATTTAAGTCCAGCTCATCCCTAGACTTTAGGGGAAAGGGTCCTATTTTATTTAGTTTTGTTTTTCTTTGTTGCATTTTGTAAAAGTGGTGATGATAATAACAGACAAATCTAAGGTTAGGCCCTAGACGAAAAGAATCAAAGAAGCTACTTGGTCTATTCCTGGTCTAAGCCATAAACATGAAGGACAAAAGCAGTCCTTTCAAATATAAGGTTTGGATTAATAAACCAGAAGAGGAGCATACAGAAAGGTTACAAGACCCTATACAGGAGTAGGACTGACAAAGTATAACTTTACGGTTAAGATCCATTCTCTGGATTTAGACTACCTGGGTTCATCTTCCAGCTCTGCTTTTTACTAACTATATAACCTCGGGTAAATTTCTTAGCATCCCTGAGCCTCTGTTTCCTCATCTCAAAAGTGGGGAGACTAACAGCTTTAGTTTCATAAGGTTGTTTTGAAGATTCGATGAAGTAATTTTCATAAATGTTGTAGAACAACTGTATTCAATAAATGTTAGCTCTTATTACAAGACAATGTGCCTTCCCTGCTATAGATAGTCCTTGGCAGATGTAACAGGAAGGGCTGTGGCCATAGAGTTTGGGAGGTTCTGTCCTAGTTACACAAACACTTGAAAAATCACTAGGCTAGCTAAATACATCTCATTCCTCCCTCTTTACCTTCTCAATTTTATCCCTTGCTATGTTATTCCCCATGTTTGAAATGCTTTTCCCTTCCTTTATCTCCTCCTATCCAAACCCAACACAATTCTACCCCCTAAAACACCAGTGTACATAGGGTCAATACTATACAATTAAAACTTAATTGTTCTTCAACCCTTTCATGATGACTGCATTAGTCACTCCTATGAATTAAGATATTAAATGCCACTGTTAAAATGAAAATATCATCTGGTTCATAGTAGGCACTCAATAAATGTATAGGAACTCTAGAAAAGTGTTATGGAAAGTATACAAACATACCTCAACAACTAGGTCATTATCAGTCATTACTGAAACACACCTGGTATTACATTTGGTGGTTTGTAGACCATAGCTCCAGTGTCAGACAACTTGGATTCAAATCCCATCTTCACTGTTTGCTAGTTGTGTGATCTTAAACAAGTCACTTAAACTTTCTGCGTCTTGATTTCTTCATCTGTATAATGGGTATAATAAGAACAATCAACCCCATAGGTTTGTTAGGAGGATTTAACAAAATAGTATATTTAGCAGAATGACTATTAAGTGTTGGCTTACATTTTAAGTGTTGACTACTAATGTTACTATAAATTGCTTTGTCAGATTAAGTGAACAGGGCCTCCTTGAGATTGAATATAGAGCATACATACTAAAAAAGAGTCAAAACATGGGGTTAACCAGGTGATGGGTATTAGAGAGGGCACGGATTGCACTGGGTGCAATGGAGCAGTTTATCTAATTGTACTGGGTGCAATTAGAGAGGGCATGGAGCACTGGGTGCAGTGCAAAAACAATGAACACTGTTATGCTGAAAAGAAATAAAAAATTTTAAAAAACAAACAAACATGGGGTTAGCATAGAAAGGGTAATCCTAGAAAGGGGCTGTAAGGAGGGACCCTGGGGACCCAAGAGATGCCATATTGTGAAAGAGGACTCCTAAATTCAGAGCACTCAACAGCCTCCCAGTTTATCTTGGGCTGGTTCTTGCAGTGACTAGAGTATCCTAGCCTGTCCCATGTCGTGCTCTAAGAAAGAGAAGAGCTAACATTGCATTTTTTAAAGACTCTCATTTGGTTTGTTAAGTAATTAACTTCCTGATGCACAAAGGACAAAGCACTAAGGGGCCCTCTGAAGCCAATTAAAGCCCAAATGGCTGGATTGCTGTAAAGAATGGGTACTCAAGGAAAAGCCTTCCCTTTCTAAAGCTACCTCCCACCAATCTACTAATTAGAGTGGGGAGAGGAAGAGTGGATGGCAAGAAAGCCAGGAAATGCCAGCCTCTTATGGGGTGGAAGGTCTGGGAGCCAAAAGGAAATTAGGCAAAGCTGAGGCTGTCCCTTCTTAAGGATCAAGCAGGAACCAGGCAAGTACAAAGTACCATATCTGAACCTCTGCTGGACTGGGACCACTGACCCTCTACAAAGGCCCAGAACCAACTTATAATGCTCTATAATATGATTATCCATAGCTACTTTGGAACTATAGGCTGGCCTCCCTTTGGGTCTCTGAATATTCCCAAGAGGCCCAGGCCATTGATACACAGCAAAGCATCATTCTAATGTTAAGATGAATCAAGCATAGTGCAAAAGATAAAGCCCCCAAAATGAGCAGCTTGGACTTTCAATAGATCAGATGTTACTCCCTTTCCATATTATTTGAAGTTATATTTTAGATACATGTTGTTCTTCCCCACTGAGATAAAATTCCTTGCATTATAGAGCCATCCCTTACTCATTTCTCTATTTCCCACTAGTGCCGAGAAAAGTACTCATGCAAAGTAAGTGCTCAATACATGTTTATTGAATTGAAATATGCTTGAATCTCAAAAATAGCTAAGGATGGGAGAGGGATAGAACTAGGAAAATAGTTTCTGGTCATCTGCAGCACCCTTCTTTCTCTTTGTGGTTTTTCTGCTCAGTCACCAAGACTAAAAAGTCTGGGCATGCCAAGATGTGTGACAAATTATACAAGAAATACAATGCAGTGAGATCTAGATTTCCTTATGTTTCCCCATTGTCCATAATGGTCTTAATTCCTAAAAAGTGTCCTCTAAAATGGAAAAATATCAGACATATAAATTTTTTATTTTTTAATTGCGATTCAGCTCTATCTAACTTGAGGCAATGTGGTTTAACAGAGCACAGACTTTGAAGTGTATGACGTTGAGCAAGTAACTTAACCTCTCTGAGTCTTTCATATCTGTAAAATGGCAGAAAATGACCCCATCTCATAGGTTTTTGAGGTTTAATCAAGCTGATACTTCCAATACACCTAGGAAAATGCCTGACAACAGTAAGCACTTTATAAATTTTAGAAACTGTCTGTATGAGGATTAAGTGAAGTTAAATGAGATGATGCATGTAAAACATGGGTCACAGCTTATGTCTAATTAAGACCCAAACATGTTTGGTATATCTGGTACAATCTTTAACAACTGTAAAGAAAGCTATTTCTGCAAAAACTGAGGAAGCTCCTGAAGGAGAATTGTGGTAAGGGAAGGAATCAGAATCAGTGGGTGGAGTGAGAGGAGTAAAATAGCTTAGCCATTAGGGATCCTGAGTACAGTGGGGTATCTCTCACTTGTATTTGTTTCCTATCCCAGTCCCATATATCTGAATAGGTAGTAATGGAACAGATAAGGACATTATGTTTATTACTAAAAGATGTGAGGGGGACAAAAAGGTACTGAGCTAAGTAACTTTGGAGGCAAGTGGAGACAGTAAGACTAATACAAAAGGCACTGTACATAAACACCATACTCCATTTAAGAAAGTTGTTTCCCACAAGACTACAGTTTAACAATTTTGATACCACTATACATGTATACTAGATTGAATAATTAAGTAAATGGATGGCAGATAGTAGGAGCCTGATATTTTGCTATTGGAATGGGAGGTCACAGATAATTAAGAGGAGAGGGTAAAATGATCCATGTGGTAAGAGTTGGAGACATCAGTTTGGACTAATGTTTAGCTTAATTTAAATTCATATGGTTACATGTAGAAATATTTATAGATACATGTATATATATGTATATACATGTGTTAGTATAGACATACATACCTCTTCACGCTGTCAGCTAAGATGGTCTAGAAGCACTGACACCTCAAGAGCAAAATGCACACCTAGTCCCCAGTTCTTTTTATCTAATACAATTCTCCAAAAAAAGAAAAAAGAAAAGAAAAAAGAAACAGGGCTCCATGGAGAAATGGCTGACTCTACAAATGAGGCATAAAATTAAGGAATTGCAAGAAATTAAGGAACAGTTTTGAAAAATATCTCTCTCTCTCTCTCTCTCTCTCTCACACACACACACACACACACACACAGGCACAATGTACACTGATGAGAGATTTATACCAAAGAGAAAAAGGGATGCAGAGGTCAAATGAAAGAGCTTTCATTGATCAAAGTGAAAGCCATTTTAGCAACAAATAAATAAAATACTAGAAAAGTCAGGAAGAGGAGCAAGATGGCAGAGAGGTAGGAGACCCTGTTTCAACTGGTCCCGTAAAGTGAGCTAATTATCTACCAGAACACTCTGAACACCCATGAAATCAGCCTGAGACATAGGATTATACACTTCTGGATCTCTAAGGGGGCAAAAGACTCCAGTGAAGTGGTAAACCAGAGTCGGAATGTTCAGACTGATTTTGGAGGATAATCAGAAAGGGGAGGGAACCACCAGAAGTGACCCACTGGAAAGTAATACATCAATACAGGAGTGCCCTGTAACTGGGGATGAGCATTATCTTGGAGTCAGGTTAAAAGCACTCAAAAAGAGCAAAAGATCTTAAGGGGCAACTGATGGAATTGGGCGGTCATGGGCATGGGCCTAAGTCCATGGACCAAGGACAGCCACTGCTGGCAACCACCCATGCAAGACAGAGTGCAGTTGAGCCCTCCATGGTTGCGCAGCGTGCATCACAGCTCAGCTGGGCACACTCCCGCCCTGGCATCAGGGAGTCTGATGAGACCACCAGCTTGCACTCCCTAGAACTTTTGCACACTGCGCGACGGGGGTCTGACCCACACCCTGCCAGCCCTGAGAAAGCTCCATCCTCGAGCTAGCTGGCAGTCTCTAGGACCAGCTGAGGGTCTGGACTCTCCAAGTCTCAGTGCAATCACCCAAGTTGGCAACCTGAGGACTTCAGTCCCTGCAGAGGCAACCACCAAGCAGGCTCCCTGGGCCAATATAGCTCACGGTTTTGGCATAGGTGCAGAGACAAGCAGGAGCTTCTCAGGAGCAGTCACCCCTGAGACAGTGGCTGGGGACAAGCTCTGACTGTGGGAGGTTGCATGTCTCAGTGGAGTATGCAGAGGAGGAGTCTGTGTGTTCTGGACCACACAAAGGGAGCAGAGGGGCTTCTCTCTGAGACAGAGGTCTGGGTGCAGTTTGCTTTCCTCTAAACCTCTGAAAGGCCTCAAAATGTAACCAAAGGAAAACAAAACAAAACAAAAAAACCTCCAGAGAATAAAAGCCTGAAGAACTGGTTTCCACAGAGCCCAGCCCCTTGATAGGGAGCAGGAGGACTCAACCCAAACAAAACTGCCTGAAAAGCAATGGGCCCCTCCCCCAGAATGTCAGCCAAAAGAATTACAGGACAACCACCACAGGGTCCCCATAAAACTGTAAAACCCCAATATCAGGGGAAAATAATATATTAAGTTCCCAGTCTTGCCCTAAAACCTGTATATTTCATAGATACAACTTTATTTTTAATTTTTTCTCACTATTCTTGTTCTGTATAATTTTTTGAACCTACTTACTGTCACAACTAGAGGTTTAATACAACATATTCCATAATAACCTTTTAACATGAACTTTACTCATACATATACCTGTGTTTTTCTTTTTCTTTTCTATTTTTTAATAAACATATAGATATAAGCTTCAATGTAATCCTCTTTCCCTAATCAATACTACCCCTATATATAAAACAGCTTTAGCGTCCCTTTATCTCTGGAAAGTTGATTCTTTTAACAAAGATATCAAGATGCACCCAGGAAGAATCAAAATAACCTTCCTCACCCACATCAAGGATTTTTAACCACCCTCCCATCTCTTTCTTCTGTCAGTGTATTTGTTCTTATTCTGGTATTATATAAATCTTATACTTGGGGTTCATTTTGGCTGTTTTTTTTTCCTTGTCATTTACTTTTGTTGCTCTTTTTGTTTGTCTACCTTATAAATCTTACCTGTGAGACCCATTCTTTCTGGGTCTTGTCTTTTCTCTCTCTCTCTCTCTCTTTTCTTTCTTCTTCTTTATTTTTTTTTTATTTTTATTTATTTATTTATTTTTTTAGTGGTGACTTCCAATTGCTCAGAACTGTTCCAGGGTACACCTTGCCTGGATTGTGGTTGATATATTCAGTTACAAATCCCCTCAACCACCTCTCACCAAAATGACTAGGAGGAGTAATACCCAACAGAGGAAAAATTCAGAGACTGTGCCCTCTCCTTCAGAGCTATTGGATACGGACATAAACAGTATGTCAGAAAGGGAATTCAGGGTAACAATTATCCAGGCAAAGGCTAGATTGCAGAAAACCATTAATGACAACATGGAATGGATTAGGACAGAAGTGAAGCAACCCAGGAATAAATTAAAAGTGCTATCAATGACATCCAATCTATTCTAAATTCTCTAACAGCTATGATAACCAAGGCAGAAGAAAGAATTAGTGATCTAGAGGACAAACTGATAGAGATGAAGGATCAGGAGGAGGCCTGGAACAAACAGCTTAGAAGTCATGAAAACAGAATTAGGGAAATAAATGATGCCATGAAACATTCCAATGTCAGAATTATTGGGATCCCTGAGGGGAAGAAGAAATAAAGAAGACTAGAAGATATAGCTGAACAAATCCTCCATTAAAAGTTTCCCAATCTGGGGAATGGAACCAGTGTTTGTGTTCTAGAGGCACAAAGATCACCCCTTAAGATCATAGAGTCTAGAAAGACCTCGAAACACCTGATTGTGAAAATGATGAATCATAATTTTAGACAGAAGCTGTTGGAAGCAGCTACGGGGAAAATATTCTTTACGTACACAGGAAGGCCCATCAGAATAACATCAGACCTGTCCAGAGAAACCTGGCAAGCCAGAAAGGGCTGGCAAAACATATTCAGGGGACTAAATGAGAAAAATATGCAGTTAAGAATACTTTATCCAACAAGGCTGACATTCAAAATGGATGGAGAGATAAAGAACTTCTAAGACCGGCAAGGTTTAAGAGTATGTGACCACCAAGCCAGCATTACAAGAAATATTAAGGGGGGTTCTATAAAAGAAGAAATAACCCAAGAGTGTCATAAAACAGAAATTTACAGAGATAATCTATAGAAACAAGGACTTCACAGGCAATAGGATGTCAATAAAAATGTATCTTTCAATAATCACTATCAACATGAACAGCCTAAACATTCCCGTAAAATGGCACAGGGTTGCAGATTGGATAAAATGACAGAACCTGCCCATATGTTGTCTACAAGAGACCCATCTTGAACCTAAGGATACATCCAGACTGAAAGTGAAGGGATGGAGAAGCATCTTCCATGGCAATGGGCCTCAAAAGAAAGCTGGTGTAGAAATTCTCATATCAGATAAATTAGATTTTAAACTAAAGACAGTAGTCAGAGATAAAGAAGGACACAACATCATTCTTAAAGGGTCTATCACCAAGAAGATCTAACAATTGTAAATATTTATGCCCCCAATATGGGAGCAGCCAACTACATAAGACAAATGTTAATCAAGATATAGAGTCATGTTGATATGAATACATTAATAATAGGAGATCTTAACATGCCACTCTCTCGGTAACAGACAGATCATTCAAGCAGAAAATCAATAAAGAAACAAAATCATTGAATGACACATTGGACCAAATGGACCTCATACACACAGAACATTCCACCCTAAAACAACAGAATACCCATTTTTCTCAAGCACACATGGAACTTTCATCAGAATAGACCACATACTGGGTCACAAATCAGGACCCAACCAATACCAAAAGATTGAGATTATTCCCTGCATATTCTTAGACTGCAATGTTTTTAAACTGGAACTCAACCACAAGAAAAAGTTTCAAAGGAATTCAAACACTTGGAAGCTAAAGACCACCCTGCTTAAGAATGTTTGGATCAATCAGAAAATCAAAGAACTTAAACAATTCATGGAAACCAATGAGAATGAAGACATTTAGATCCAAAACCTATGGGATATAGCAAAGGTGGTCCTAAGAGGAAAATACACACCCATTCAAGCCTCCATCAAAAAAATTGAAAAATCCAGAATATACCAGCTCTCTCTACACCATAAAGAGCTGGAAAATTAACAACAAATTAAGCCAACCCCACACATAAGAAGGGAAATAATCAAGATTAGAGCAGATCAATGAGATAGAAACTAGAGACACAGTAGAACACATCAAGGAAACTAGAAACTGGGTTTTTTTTAAAGATTTTATTTATTTATTTGACAGAGAGATTACAAGTAGGCAGAGAGGCAGGCCGAGAGAGAGAGGAGGAAGCAGGCTCCCCGCTGAACAGAGAGCCCAATGCGGGACTCGATCCCAGGACCCTGAGATCATGACCTGAGCCGAAGGCAGTGGCTTAACCCACTGAGCCACCCAGGCGCCCCTAGAAACTGTTTTTTTTAAAGAACCAATAAGATTGATAAACCACTGGCCAAACTAATCAAAAAGAAAAGAGAACCCAAATTAATAAAATTATGAATGAAAAGGGAGAGATCACGATGAACACCAAGGAAATAGAAACAATCATCAGAAATTATTATCAACAGTTATATGTCAATAAGTTAAGCAACCTAGATGAAGCAGATGCATTCCTGGAAAACTATAAACTTCCAAAACTGAATCAGGAAGACATTGACAACCTGAATAGACCAATATCTAGTAACAAGATTGAAGAAGTGATCAAAAACCTCACCAAAAACAAGAGCCCAGGACCTGACAGATTCATTGGAGAATTCTATTAAACACTCAAAGAAGAAATAATACCTGTTCTCCTGAAGCTGTTTCAAAAAATAGAAACAGAAGGAAAACTTCCAGACTCTTTCTATAAAGCCAGCATTAACCTGATCCCAAAACCAGGCAAAGACCCCACCAAAAAGGAGAATTTCAGACAAAATATCCATGATGAATACAGATACTAAGATTCTCAACAAGATCATATCTAATAGGATCCAACAGTACATTAAAAAAGGTTATCTACCATGACCAGGTGGATTTTATCCCTGGGATGCAAGGGTGGTTCAACATTCACAAATCAATGAATGTCGTAGAACAAATCAATAAGAGAAGAGAGAAGAACCACATGGTCTTCTCAACCGATGCAGAAAAAGCATTTGACAAAAAAAATATAGCACCCATTCCTGATTAGAATGCTTCAAACTATAGGGATAGAGGGAACATTCCTCAACTTCATAAAGTCTATCTATCAAAGTGAATATCATCCTCAATGGGGAAAAGCTGACAGCCTTACCTTTGAGATCAGGAACATGACAAGGATGTCCACTCTTGCCACTATGTGAACAACATAGTATTAGAAGTCCTAGCAACAGCAAATCAGACAACAAAAAGAAATAGAAGGTATTCAAATTGGCAAAGAAGAAGTCAAACTCTCTTTGCAGATGACATGATACTTTAAATGGAAAACCCAAAATCTCCATCCCCAAACTACTAGAACTCATACAACAATTCAGCAATGCGGCAGGATACAAAATCAATGTACAGAATTCAGTTGCTTTCTTATACACTAACAATGAAAATATAGAAAGGGAAATTAGAGAATTGATTCCATTTACTATAGCACTAAGATCCGTAAGATACCTAGGAATAAACCTAACCAAATAGGCAAAGGATCTGTACTCAAAAAACTACAAAACACTCATGAAAGAAATTGAAGAAGACACAAAAAGATGGAAGAGCATTCCATGCTCATGGATCGAAAGAATAAACACTGTTAAAATGTCTATACTGCCTAGAGCAATCTATACTTTCAATGCCATCCTGATCAAAATTCCACTGGCATTTTTCAAAGATCTGGAACAAATAATCCTAAAATTTGTATGGAACCAGAAGGGACCCCCAAATTTCTAAGGAAATGTTGAAAGAGAAAAGACTGGGGGCATCATGTTGCCTGATTTCAAGCTTTACTACAAAGCTGTGACCACCAAGACAGCATGGTACTGGCATAAAAACAGACACATAGACCAGTGGAACAGAGTAGAGAGCTCAGATATGGACCCTCCACTCTATTTTCAAATAATCCTTGACAAAGCAGGAAAAAATATCCAGTGGAAAAAAGAAAGTCTCTTCAATAAACAGTGCTGGGAAAATTGGACAGCGATGTGGGGAATAATGAAACACAACTGTTCTCTTACACCATACATAAAGATAAACTTTAAATGGATTAAAGACCTCAAAATGAGGCAGGAATCTATCAATATCCTAGAGGAGAACATAGGCAGTAACCTCTTCAACATCAGCCACAGCAACTTCTATCAAGATATGTCTCCAAAGGCAAAGGAAACAAAAGCTAAAATGAACTTTTGGGACTTCATCAAGACCAAAAGCTTCTGCACAGCAGAGGAAACAGTCAACAAAACAAAGAGGCAACAAACAGAATGGGAGAAGATATCCTTAAATGGCACTATAAACAAAGGGTTGATATCCAAGATCTATAAAGAGCTCCTCAAATTCCACATACTCAAAACAGATAATCATGTCAAAAAATGGGCAGAAGACATGAACAGACACTTCTCCAAAGAATACATACAAATGGCTAACAGACACATGAAAGTGTTCATCATCATTAGCCATCAGGGATATTCAAATCAAAACCACATTGAGATACCACCTTACACCAGTTAGAATGGCCAAAATCAACAAGACAGGAAACAAGAAGTGTTGGAGAGGATGTGGAGAAAGGGGAACCCTCTTACACTGTTTGTGGAAATGCAAGTTGGTGCAGCCACTTTGGAGAACAGTGTGGAGATTCCTTAAGAAATTAAAAATAGAGCTACCCCATGACCCAGCATTTGCACTACTGGGTATTTACCCCAAAGATACAGATGCAGTGAAAAGAAGGGCCATCTGTACCCCAATGTTCATAGCAGCAATGGCCAGAGTCACAAAACTGTGGAAAGAACCAAGATGCCCTTCAATGGAGGAATGGATAAAGAAGATTTGGTCCATATATCAATGGAGTATTATGCCTCCATCAGAAAGAATGAATACCCCACTTTTATATTAACATGGACGGGACTAGAGGAGATTAGGCTGAGTGAAATAAGGCATGTAGAGAGAGTCAATTATCATATGGTTTCACTTACTTGTGAAGCATAAGAAATAACGTGTACGACATTGGGAGATGGAGAGAAAAAGTAAGATGGGAGAAATCAGATGGGGAGAGAAACCGTAAGACACTATCAACTCTGAGAAACAAACTGAGGGTTTTGGAGGGGAGGAGGGTGGGAAGTTGGGTGAGCCTGGTGGTGGGTATTATGGAAGGCATATATTGCATGGAGCACTGGGTGTGGTGCATAAGCAATGAATTTTGGAACACTGAAAAGAAATAAAGTGAAAAAAATAAAATACTAGAAAATAAAATACTAGAAAATACTATACTCATTCCCTATGGTAGTTATATTCTACAAATCTCTGTGAATGCTGACTTAGCAAATACTGAACCATATCTCCTAGCAAAAATACAGAGTTAGGTTCCTATAATTGATATACTGCTTTCTTTGATCAATATAGAACCTTGTTTTAATGCAGGTTTCTATTTAAAGGCAACTTGTTTAATATATACTGTTGAGTCCTTAACAGTGGACTCACGGACAAGAGCACTATAATTTATGTGTGAACAAAGCTAAAATACATATTTTCTCCATCACAGCCTTCTTATACTTGGGAACACTAGACAGTACTTTGGCAGTAAACTTGGGGGCCATTTTAAGCAGTGAAATCACAAATGAAAATCACAAAAATGGTGAAAACATGACATTAAATATATGATAAAAGGCATACTTGCTTAAAATATGAGAGGTGAAACAAGAAGGCAGAACATTGTCTTGTTTGACCTCAGCTGGGAACATACACTTCAGGCTGCCAAGATTTTTTGTTGCTCTGCACATATCTGATAATGAACATGATAATGCCACAAATATTGATTTGATAGTTATAAAAATTTTTAGTTAGTAGGCAAATTCAAAATACAGAATCTGAATAATAAGCATTAACTATACTAGGTTATAACCTAGAAGTTTAAAACAAATATCCATGAGTCCATACTGATGTAAATAGTTAAATAAAATAACAGATGAGGAGAAGAGACCAATTCCTGTGCATAAGATTCCAAATAATTTATGGTTATAGTCCATCCTCAAGATACTCCCCACTCCTTAAACATTGGTTATGCATAGGACTTCCTTCCAAAGAGTACAGAAAATTGTTCTTTAAAAAATATTAACTTTACAATGGAGAAACCTGACAAACACTACCTCAGCCAGGTAATAAAGTTCAACAACAGTGATATGTCACATTGACAGTAGTTACCTTTGATATAATGTGATGAGAATGGCACTTTACCTGTGTGGTCTTCCTCCCAAAAAAATCTATATCCCAAGTCTAACCGTGAGAGAAACTTTTTAGACAAATCTCAATTGAGGGGCATTCTATAAAACATTTGACCAGTATGCCTCAAAACTGTCAAGGTCATCAAGAATAAGAAGTCTTAGAAACTGTCACAGACATGAGGAATAAAAGGAGATATGATGATTAAATGTAGTATGGTATCCTGGATGGGATACTTGAAGAGAAAAATGACACAAGGAAAAACAGAATGAATCTGAGTAAAGTATGGACTTTAGTTAATAATAACACATTAATATTGATCTATTAATTGTGACAAATGTATTCTAATAAGGTAAGATATTAACTAGGGGGAACTAATTACGAAGTATATGAGGATTCCTTGTACTATCTTGTCAACTTTTCTGTAGATCTAGAAACTACTCTGAAATAAAAGTTTAGTTTAAAAAAGTTGTAAAGCTATCAGCAGTCCTGCTTGAGAACCCCTTCCAAAAAAGCATAATACAAAGCAAGAGAGATACATTCTCCCCTACCTTAAGACAAATTATCCAGATGCTCTGGCAACATGAATAGTCCTGTCCTCTGTTGTCAGTAAGACAAAAAAAAGAGGAGCCACAGGGTCAGGAGGAGACACTTGAGTTCAGCAGAGTAGGGGAAGCACCCAAGAAAAAGCAGAGCCTTAAGAGGAGATAGCAAGAACAAATGATAGCTAGTTAATGTGCTGCAAAGCACCAACAACACATGACAGACTTGTTCATGATTTCAGGGGAAATACCAACTAGGAACTTCAAGAAAAATTTAATAGACACAACAAAGGACTGGGATCCTGCAAGAAACAGTTGGAGAAAGAGCCAGTGGTATTGAATTATGTCCCATAATTATAAATATTGCTGAGAACTAAGGAATCTTAGAGGTTACACATGCAGTGCCTAACCCATACTAGTTCCTACAAAAGTTCAATTGCCTCCCAATATGCCAAAGTTGTCCCATCCCAGCTCATTGGAGCTAACTGTTAAATCTTCAGAAATTTTGTGAGCTAGTTGTTAAACACAGCTAATATTAAAAATTATATATATATATATATATATATATATATAATTGTTATATTAAAGCCAAAGGAAATACTCAAAATATGTCATTTCTTCATTACTGTACTATATTTTATTATTCTCTATGCCCCTGAGGTTATTTACATGTATAGTCTCTGTAAGATGGAAATACCCCATAACAGTATGCTGCTACACATCTCTTCCAACCTCCTTATTCAGTGACATCACAGCTATAGTTTCACATCAGCCATAGAGGGAAGTATTTACAATGTGGGAATTTGAAAATTCTAAAAAAATAAAAATAGAAAATCAAGGTTTGATTTATCACTTTGTTGACTGTCTAAACTAAAAAAAAAAAAAAGTGATGGTTAAGGTGTTAGCACCTATTATATTTAAAACTTGCTTTGGAGGTGTGCCTGGATAGCTCAATCAGTTAAACTTCCAACTCTTGGTTTCAGCTCAGGTCATGAGATCAAGCTCCACGTCAGTCTCCATGCTCAGCATAGAGTCTGCTAGTGATTCCCTCTCCCTTTGACCTCCCCAAATAAATAAATACAATCTTTAAAAAAAAAAAACTGTTGCATTGGGATATTGGGGAGCTTGGGAAAATGGCTAAGTATGAGGACCCTTAGCTCACCTCATCCTATGTTTACAACTAGATATCATCCTTACCCAAGTCAAAAGACCAGATAGCAATCTGAAGACTGGGAGAACAAACTCCAGAATGAAATATAGAAAAGAAGTTATATCTGAAAGGTTAGGAAATTCAGAAAGGCAGAGGGAGGTTACCCTCAGGAGAGAGGGAGCTGTGCATTCGGAAAGGGCAGAGAAACAGGTCCTTGCACGAGGGAGCACATTGGGAAGACTTATACCCATAAAGTTTGGCTTTAAAAACAAGAGGGACTAAATCCCATGAGTCTGTAAAACCAGTGTTACTTAGAGCCTGGAGATTTAAAAGTCAGCTGACTCAGCACCAGGTGAGCTAAGAAGGCAAGTGATAGGTGAGTCACTACCCTTAAAGAGACAGCAGCCTATGCAGAGATGCAACATAAAAATGGCAGTTTATGGG
Source organism: Mustela putorius furo (assembly GCF_011764305.1). Taxonomy (NCBI): domain Eukaryota; kingdom Metazoa; phylum Chordata; class Mammalia; order Carnivora; family Mustelidae; genus Mustela; species Mustela putorius. The sequence continues at coordinate 20,985,034 of NW_025422048.1, read as the reverse complement.
GCACCTGGGTGGCTCAATTGGTTAAGTGTCTGCCTTCAGCTCATATCATGATCTCAGGGTCCTAGGATCAAGCCCCACATTGGGCTCTCTGCTCAGAGGGGAGTCTGCTTCTCCCTTTCACCCTCCCTCTGTGCTTTCTCTCTCTGTCAAATAAATAAAATCTTTTTAAAATGGCAATTTATACAACAAGAGGGGCAAATGGGAGACAGATCTGTCCAAACTGATTTCAGAGCATGTTGAGGAACTTCTTTGAAAACAAGGGAGCTGACAGAACCATTTTCCTCCCCTGTCCCCCGCCCTCAGCATAAATACAGAGCTACGTGCAGGAGGCAGGGCTGCACAGATACTTGTAGCTTTGGCCCAGGGTTAAGGGCAAATTTTGTTAAAATTGTACATGTGCACCTGGCCACCAGCTGAAGATCTGCTGCCACACATCTTGCCCAGCTATAATCCATGTGCCCCCAGCCACTGTTATGCACTGCACCCAGCCCCTGGGTACACAGCTGCCACCATGTACCCTGCCCAGCTACTGCACAGCACTCAGGTGTGCACCCACAACCACTGTCTCATACCAGGCCCAGCCACACCCAGGAGCCTCAAATGGCACACCCAACCTTGCACTGTCTGGCCACCCCAGTAAACAGACCCCAGTTGACACAGTGCTTTGGGTGATCCAATATAGAACTAGTGGCGCACCACAAATTTTGCTAACATCACCACCCTGCTCCCAAGTTCCCCACTGGGTCACCTCAGAGCTGGCCTGCCTGGGTCTCACTAACACCCCAGGGAGTAAGCACAGACAATAGTGGGCAGAAGGGCAGGGCAGATACTTTTCGGCTTCGCCCAGGGCTCAGAGTTGGCCTGCATGGGTCTCACTAACACCACAGGGAGCAAGCACAGCCAACAATGGGCAGAAGGGCAGGGAAAATGACTGTGCTGAAAGGAAAAGTGACTCAGACACATTAGCAAGGCATAAGCAACTCTCATCAAGGGCCAGATTCTGATGAACAGGGGACACTGCACTGCAGGTACTCCAGGACCTCCTCTACATAAAATACCTACTTTTAAAAATTTATTTATTGATTTATTTATTTGGCAGAGAGAGACAGCACAAGCAGGGGGAGCAGCAGGCAGAAAGAGAACCAGGCTCCTCTCTGAGCAAGGAGCCTGATGTAGGACTCAATCCCAGAACTGTGGGTTCATAACCCAAACCAAAGGCAGATGCTTAACCTACCGAACCACCCAAACATCCTAAAGTCCCTACTTTTTTTTTTTAAAGATTTTATTTATTTACATAAAGTCCCTACTTTTGAAAGCAGAAGACATAGCTGACTTTCTTAGCACAAAGAAACAGACAAAGAGAGGCAGACAAAATGAGGAGACAGAGAAATTTATCCCAAATTAAAAATAAAAAGGACAAGACCACAGCCAGAGATTTAAACCACACAGATATAAGTAACATGATGCCTGATAGAGAATTTAAAGCAATGATCATAATAATACTCACTGGAATTGAGAGAAAAATGGAAGACATGAGTGAGACCCTAACACAGAGATAAGGAACAACATAGGAAAAAAAAAGCTCAATAAATGAAATAAACCCACTTGATGGAATGAATAGCAGGAAGGAAGAAGCAGAGGGAAAAAATAGTGACCTACAAGACAGAGTGGTGGAAAGTAATCCAATTGAACAAAAGAGAGATAGAAGAATTACACAAAATGAGAATATATTTAGGGAAACTAGTGACTCCATCAAATCTAACATTTGTATTCCAGGAGTCCCAGGAAAAGGAGAAAGGGGGGCAGAAAATTTTTCTGAATAGTAGCTGAAAACTTCCCTAACCTTGGGAAAGAAAGATATCCAGATTCAGGAGGCAAAGAGAGCTCCTATCAAAATCAACAAAAAAGCAGTCTGACTCATACCAAGACATTGTAATTAAATTTGCAAAATGTGGTGAAAAAAATCTTAAAAGCAGCAAGACAAAATAAGTCCATAACTTACAAGGGAAAACCCATAAGGCTGACAGGAGATTTTTCAACAGAAACTTTGCAAACCATTAGGAGCAGCATGATACATTCAAAGTGCTGAATGGGAAAAATCTGCAGCCAACATCACTCTATCCAACAGGCTACCATTCAGAACAGAAGGAGAGAGAAACAGTTTCCCACACAAACTAAAACTAAAGCAGTTTATGACCATTAACCCAGCCCTGCAAGAAATATTAAAGGGTACTCCGACTAGAAAGGAGAAACCAAAAGTGACATTATTCGGGTAGGAAACACAAAAGCAGGAAAAATTAATATTTCTATAAAAAATCAGTCAAGGAATTCACAACATAAAAGGATGTAAAATATGACAATGTATAACTAAAATTCGGGGAGGAGAGGAGTGGAAAATGTGTTCAAATGAAAAGGACCATCAATTTAATATAGCAAAGATAAAAATTTCTGTTAAAAAAATCAGTCAAGGAATTCCCAAAAAAATGATATAAAATATAAAAACATTTACCTGACATATACGGAGGAGAGAATAATGGATTCAAACTTAAATGACCTTTGACTTAATATAGACTGCTATGTGCAAAAGAGGTTTATATAAACCTAATGGTAGCCATATACCAAAAACACTAATAAATGTACAGAGAATGTAGACAGAAATCAAATATATCACTAAAGAAAATCAGCAAAACATGAAAGATAGAAAGATAAGAAAGGATCAGAGAAAATCTTCAGAAACAATGATAAAATAAGTAATAAAATGGCAATAAATTCATATCTATCGATAATTACTTTGAATGTAAATGGACTAAATGTTCCAATCCAAAGACATATAATGATAAAATGGATAAAAAGAAAAACTTATTGGCTCAGTTGGATACAGAGATAACTTAAAAAAAAATGTCTCCTAAAAAACAAGACCCATATACATGCTGCCTACAAGAGACTCATTTTGTTTTTATTTTAAGATTTTATTTATTTATTTGAGAGATAGAGAATGAGAGAGAAAGAGAGGATGAGCCAAGGAGGAATAGAGGGAGAGGGAGAAGCAGACTTCATGCTAAGGACAGAGCCCAACACAGGGCTTGATTCCATGACCCACGAGATACCAGCCTGAGCTGAAACCAAGAAACAGTTGCTTAATTGGCTGAGCCACCCAGATGCCCCACAAGAGACTCATTTTAGACCTAAAGACACCTGCAGATTGAAAGCGATAGATGGAAAAATATTTATCATGCAAATGGATGTCAAAAGAAAGCCAGAGGGTCGCCTGGGTGGCTCAGTGGGTTGAAGCCTCTGCCTTCAGCTCAGGTCATGATCCCAGGAACCTGGGATTGAGCCCCACATTGGGCTCTCTGCTCAGCAGGGAGCCTGCTTCCCTCCTCTCTCTGTCTCCCTCTTTGCCTGCTTGTGATGTCTATCAAATAAATAAAATCTTAAAAAAATAAAAATTAAATGTTTGATAGAATTCATCTATGATGCCACCTGGTTCTGGACTTTTGTTTGTTAGGAGTTTTTTGGTTACTGATTCAGTTTCTTTGCTGGTTATTGGTCTGTATAAATTTTCTATTTCTTCCTATTTCAGTTTTGGTAGTTTCTATGTTTCTAGGAATTTATCCATTTCTTATTGGTTGTCCAATTTGTTGGCATATAGTTTTTCATAATATTCTTTTATAATTTTATTTCTGTAGTTATTTGTTATTTCTCCTCTTTCATTTGTGATTTTAATTATTTAGGTCCTTTCTCCTTTTTTCTTGATAAGTCTGGCTAGAAGTTTTTCAATTTTATTGATTTTTTTCCCCAAAGAACCAGCTCCTGGTTTCATTGATCTGTTCTGTTTTTAGTTTCTATATCATTTATCTCTGTTCTAATTTTTACTATTTCCTTCCTTCTTCTTGTTTTAGGTTTTGCTTGTTATTATTTTTCTAGCTCCTTTAAGTGTAAAGTTAGGTTGTTTATCTGAGATTTTTCTTGCTTCTTGAGATAGGCCTGAATTGCTATAAACTTCTCTTTTAGAAACACTCTTGTTACATCTTAGAGATTTTGGACCATTGTGTTCTTATTTCATTTTTTGCCATGTACTTTTAAATTTCTTTTAAAACCTGAGCCGAAGGCAGAGGCTTAACCCACTGAGCCACCCAGGTACCCAGCTGCACCACTTTCTTATACCATACACAAAAATAAATTTGAAATGAGTTAGAGACCTAAATAAGTGATATGAAAACATAAATATCATAGAAGACAACACAAGCAGTAACTTCTTTGACTTTGACTATAGCAACTACTTTCAACATGTTTTTCCTGAAGCAAGGGAAACATAAGCAAATATAAACTACTGAGACTACATCAAAATAAAAGCTTCAGCATAGTGAAGGATACAATCCATAAAACTAAAAGGCAACATACAAAATGGGAGAAGATATTTGCAAATGATATATCTGATAAAGGATTAATATCCAAAGAATATAAAGAACACTTCAACTCAGAACTCAAAAAAAAAAAAAATCTGATCAAAAATCGGCACAAGACATGAACAGACATTTCTCCAAGGAAGACATCCAGATGGTTAACAGACACATGAAAAGATGTTCATCAGTACTTCCCATCAGAGAAATACAAATCAAAACTATAATGAGTTATCACCTCACACCTGTCAGGATAGCTAAAATCAAAAACACAAGAAAAAACATGTGTTAACAAGTATGTGAAGAAAAGGGAACCCTGTTGCATTATTGATAGGAATGCAAACTTGTGCAGCAACTCAGGAAAACAGTATGGAGGTTCCTCAAAAAATTAAAAATAGAACTGCCCTATGATCTAGTAATTGAACTACTGGGTAATTACCCAAAGAATACAAAAACATTAATTCAAAGGGATACATGCATCCCTATGTTTATAGAAGCATTATTTATAAGAACCAAGATATGGAAATATCCCAAGTGTCTATCAATAGATGAATGGATAAAGAAGATGTGGTGTAGGGGCACCTGAATGGCTCAGTCAGTTGAGAGTCTAACTCTTGGTTTCAGCTCAGGTCTCAACCTCAGTGTCATGAGATTGAGCCACATGTCAGGCTCTGTGATTCTCCCACTCATACCCTTTCTCTCTCTCTCTCTTTCTGTCTATAAAATAAAATAAATAAAATCTGTTTTAAAAGATGTGAAATACAATTGGATATGATTCATCCATTAAAAGGAATGAAGTCTTGCCATTTGCAATGATGTGGCTGGAGCTAGAGACTATAATGCTAAGCAAAATAAGTAAGAGAAAGACAAATACCACCTGATCTCACTCATATGTGAAATTAAGAAACAAAACAAATGAAGAAGGGGCAAAAGAGAAAGAGAGAGAGACAAAACAATAAAGTGACTCTTACTTACAAAGAACAAACTGACGCCTCCCAGACGGCAGGTCAGTGGGGGATGGGTGAAATAGGTGAAGAGGATTAAGAGTACACTTATCTTGATGAGTACTGAGTATGTATAGAATTGCTAAATCACTGTATTGGATACCTGAAACTAATAAAACACTGTATGTTAAGGATACCAGATTTAAAATAAAATTAAAAGAAAGGTTTGGGCACCTGGGTGGCACAGTTGGTTAAACATCCAACTATTGGTTTAGGTTCAGGGTGTGATCTCAGGGTTGTGAGATGGGGCCCCATGTGAGGTTCTGCACTCACTGTGCAGTCTGCTTAAGTTTCCCTCTCCCCCTCCCTCTGCCCCTTCCCCTACTCTTAAAATAAATAAATTAATTAATAAATAATAAATAAATAAATAGGTTGATATAGGGGTGTATAATAGGTGAATCTAGAATGGTAGGTTGGAGATTTGAATTTGGAAACTTTGAATATTATGCTATGGCATGTGGAATTTATTCTATAGTCCCTGAGAAGTGTTTTTCAGATATTTACAATGTTATAAACTTCTTAATGATTTGAAATAGATGAAAGAGACTAAGAATACACTTATTATAATGAACTCTAAGTATAGAGTTATTTTTTTTTTAAAGATTTTATTTATTTATTTGACAGAGAGAAATCACAAGTAGATGGAGAGGCAGGCAGAGAGAGAGAGGGGAGCAGGCTCCCTGCTGAGCAGAGAGCCCGATGTGGGCCTCGATCCCAGGACCCTGAGATCATGACCTGAGCCAAAGGCAGCGGCTTAACCCACTGAGCCACCCAGGCGCCCAGTATAGAGTTATTGAATTGCTATACTGTACACCTAAAACTAATATAACACTATATATTAACTGACAGTAAGTAAAATAAAATCTTTAAAAAATTTATGAGTTGGGGGCAAGAAATCTAGTCATTATACAAAAGAGAAATTAGGTAATACCTTGGTCAGATTATCAAAATTTTCATCTCCAGTTAAGGACATAAAGACATCACATGGCTCCATACATTCTGAGAAGACCATCACATCACTTATACAGTACTCAGGCCAACAATGCAATACCAATAAAAGGAAACTGCGATAAAAAAACAAAATGAGTAACACTCTATTTTTAAAAAGAGAGGGGAGTTGAAAAACAAATTACTTGCATACCAATGAAATTTCAAACTTTGATATTTCAAAGACCATCATCAAGAAAGTGAAAAGACAACCCATAGAATTGAAAAAATATTTTTGCAAATCATATCTAACAATGGAATTGTAGCTAGAATGTTTAAAGTATTCTTTAAATAATAAAACAGACAAATAACTTAAAAGTGAGCAAAGGATCTAGGGACACCTGGGTGGCTCTATTGGCTAACCTTCTGCCTTCGGCTCAGGTCATGATCCCAGTGTCCTGAGGTCAACTCCCACATGGGGCCCCTTCCTCAGCAGAAAGCCTTCTTTTCCCTCTCCCTCATCTCCCTCTCCGGAGCTCTGCCTACTCCTCCCCCTGTCTGTGCTCTCCTGTTCTCTTTCTCTCTCTCTCTGGCAAATAAATAAAATCTTTTTTTAAAAAGTGAGCAAAGGGGATGCCTGGGTGGCTCAGTTGGTTAAGCGGCTGCCTTTGGCTCAGGTCATGATCCCAGCTCCTGGGATCGAGTCCCATATCAGGCTCCTAGCTTGGCAGGAAGCCTACTTCTCCCTCTGCCTCTGCCTGCTACTCTGTCTGCCTGTGCTCACTCACACTGTCTCTCTCTCTCTCTCTCTCTGACAAATAAATAAAATCTTAAAAAAAAATTTAAAAAAAAGTGAGCAAAGGATCTAAACAGATATTATTTCTAAAGAAAATAAACAAATAGCCAATAATCATGTGAAAAGATGCTCACCATCATCAGCCATCAAGGCTGATGCAAATCAAAACAATAATAAGACATCATTTTACAACCTCTAAGATAGCTATAATCAAAGAGTCAGGTAATAACGAGTGTTGATGAGGATGTGAAATCATTGGAACCCTCGTACATTGCTGGAGGGATGCCACTGTGGAAGTCTGTTAGCTCCTCAAAAGTTTAAATATAGAGTTATTATTTAACCCAGCAATTCCACTCAGGAGAAATGAAAACATATGTCCTTACAAAAACTTGTACACAAAAGGTCATAGCAGCAGCAATCATGATAGTGAAAAGTTAGAGGAACTCAAAAGTCTATCAACTGAATGGGTAAACAAAATATGATATTAGGAATATTATTCCAAATATTTTGTTCCAAATAAGAGAATATGATTTGCCCACGAAAAGAAATGAAGTTTTATATGGACTAAACTTGAAAACATTATGCTAAGTGAAAGAAGCCAGTCATAAAAGACCATATATTATATCATCCTGGTTATATGAAATGGCCAGAATAGGCAAATCCAAAAAGATAGAACTTATAGGTTATAGGCTGCCTAGAGTTGGAGAGTTTGGGAGAAAATGGGCAGTGATTGCTAAAGGGTACCTAGTACTAAAGGGGTGATGAAAATGTTTTTTTGTTGTTGTTGATTTTTTTTAAGACTTTTTATTTATTTATTTGACAGAGAGAGATCACAAGTAGGCAGAGAGGCAGGCAGAGAGAGAGGAGGAAGCAGGCTCCCTGCTGAGCAGAGAGCTTGATGTGGGACTCGATCCCAGGACTCTAAGATCATGACCTGAGCCGAAGGCAGCGGCTTTAACCCACTGAGTCACCCAGATGCCCTGATGAAAATGTTTTAAAAATTGATGTGGTGATGTTTTCACAGTTCTGTGAATATATTAAAAATCACTGAATTTTGCCTTTTAAAAAGATATAAATATTACAAAATTTTTTTTTAAATAATACTTTTGCATTGTATCTATAGCCATTACATTGTAACTAACACAAAAAATGAAAGGCATTTTCTTCTGGTATTTTAAAACTATTATCCAATTCAATAAAGTTGCTCACAACACTGATGAATAAATGAAGTTCTGACATCCATATCTGTTGTTTTACTTTCATCTTATTCATTAACATAAATGAAAATATCAATCAACACTTATTACAGGACTATATTCATTCATCAGTCACAACCATAGGTTGGCTACAAATATAAGAATTCAACAGAATCAAAAAAGCATTCTGTGAGAATGAACTGGCTATATGACATTTAAAGTAAGGAGTAATGTATATTTTACTATGTTTTAAATTGTGTGCTGCCCATCCTTCATATCAATAAAATTGGGAATACATGCCTATTTTTTTCTATAGAGAGTTTGTTGCTAAACTTTTACCAGCAAACATAGGTTCCTGTCCCTTTGCTCTGAGGAAAACTATGCAGATAAACATATATCAACAGTCACTACAGTCTTATTTCATTGTTTAAGTTTCTCCAAGTGACTAGAACCTTGTTGGGCAACAGCTCCAACCTGGGAAATGGAGATAAGAAAAGAGGGACTTTTGTGAAGCAGCTGGGCAGAGGCTAGAGAATGGGCAGGAGATACCTATGAAAACTCAAGGAAATAGTACCAGACCTCACACATGTTAAGCAGTTCTGGCCAGGCTCAGCTCTAGCAGTCTTCTTCCCCGACCTGGACCAATTGCAAGCAAGCATAGATCTTTTAATTCATCTTTGTCTTCCAAGCTAGGATAAACATATTGAATTTGCAGATGCTTCTGCTGGCAGCAGAAATTGCTATATTAAAAAGTAAGCGGAGGCATTTTTTTGATGGATGTTGTGAAGTCATGAACAAAGGTGAAATACAAGAGTGAATAATGTAGTACTTGTTTATATTTTGATACTACTGCTCCGTGTCAGCTTTTCCATAGCTAATGGAGAGACAACTCTATTATAAGACATGGCTCAGGGGACCTACCATCAGCATAGCTGAAGCTTGGCTTTCAGAAAGGTTCTTGTCAATTTACAGAGTCTTACAGAAGCACAAAACCACAGTCCTTCCTGCTGTTTCTGTCCTAATTACTATGAAGAATTAGCAACTGGCACCCATCCTTGACACAACCTTGACATGACAGTATATATACTAAGTCTGCAAGAAATACTTCTGTATTTTTGCCCCAATTTTGAGTATGAGAAGGAGCTTTATAGTTTAATTCTGCTATGTGAGTATTGCTTGTGTGTTGTATGGGGGAATGGAGAGTAAATGGGTCAAGACTGCACAGTCATAAAATGTCAGAGCTGAAGACAATAGAATGCTGGACCCAGCACAAACTGATTCACAAGAGCCAATTATCCCTATCTCCCAACCCCACATTCAGTGACTACAATGTAGTAGTTTGAAATCCACCTTAAGGGGGATATTTATACCATAGAAATCAGCAAACATTACAAATCAGGGCTTTTCCCTCCTAGAGATCCACTTTATTAGCACATCACAAGCTCAAGGGGATTTTAGATGTTATCAGATATAACTGAAAAGGTAGTATTAGGACATTGGGAAAAGGGGGGAAAAACCCAAAGGAGTGAATTTGTGAGGGGCAAGGATGTTGGAGAAACCCTGCCCTATCACCATCCTCTAGGTCTTGGCTTTTGTTCCCCTTTCTCACCCCTGCACTAGACTATAGGTATAAGACAGCCAAGATAGTAGTTGCCATAAATATGTTCCCAAGTGGAGAGCCATTGAGAGCTCAGCCTCTCCAACAGTGAAAGTACAGCTCCCTCTGCCTATAGTGTCAGCTCCCAGAAGGACTACAAGGCAGAAAGGGTCTGGTCACCAGGAGAACAAGACTCCTGTACAGCCTAGCACAATGGCCTCTAGTTATAGATCAGCTACACATAATTCACCTGCTGCTCCAAATTGCTAGGCTTAACTCAAGTGGCAATTCCTGGGAAATACAGGAATTAAATGACCAAGTTTATCCACACCCATCTCCTTAGCCCCTCTCATATTCCCTGGGTCATTCAAATGCACACTCAGCAGGGGCACACAGTACTCAGAAAAGCTCCTTCATTGCCTCTGCCCCTCCTCTTTAGTTGCTACATTCTGAAACTGCTCAGGAAATAAGTTATTAATGCTTTATCATAATCATTTATTACTTAATGTGTGCACTGCATTCAAAAACGAGGCCTGACTATACACACTTAACTAAAGTCTTCCTTTTCAGGCAAACCTTCCAACCACAAATAGAATGCCTATTATGTGCAGGCAATATACAGACATATTTATCTAAAATGATACATGCATAAATAATGCATGGACCTTGCCCTCTAAGAGTTTATAGCTAGACAAAGAAGACACACATGTTACTTTACTGCAAAATGAAATTTAGTGCTGAACAGTAACAGAGGCCCAGAGATATGTAAGTGCCCAACATCTGAAAAGATGAAGATCAAGGACAGTTTAAATGAAAAATACTCACTGATGTTTACTGAACATTAATCAGTGCCATATTTTATGATAAGCCCTTCATATAAATCACTTCATTTAATCTTCATAACCACCAAGATATGTAGCATTGTCCTCACTTTACAACTGAAAACAATCAAAGCATAACGAGGTTAAGTAATTTACCCAAAATCATAGAGTTAGTTCAATGTTGGAATGGGAGTCTGCTATAAACTGAATATATCCCCCCCAAAAAATTCCTATGTTGAAACCTTAATCCCTAAATTAGTAGAAGGTGGGACATTTGGGAGGCACTTAGGTAATTATGGGAGGAAGCCTCATGAATGGCATTAGTTTCCCTGTAAGAGACCTGAAAAGCTCTTTTGCCCCTTCTGCCATGTGTAGGTACAAGGAAAAAATCATAGTCAAATATGAATAAGTAGGTGTTCAGAATGCAACCACACTGACACCTAAACTTACATTTCCCAGTCTCTAGAATTTTTAGCAATATATTTCTGCTGTTTATAAGTCACCCCATCTTGATATTTTGTTATAGCAACCAGAATAGCCTAAGACAGGGTCTATGTCAGGTCTTTCTGATTCTAGAACCCAAAATAGGGTTCAAGGGAAGCTCAAATGAGGTATTATACTCTTCTCCATAAGAATGAGAAGATCATATATACAATGGAATATTATGCTTCCATCAGAAAGAAAGAATACCCAACTTTTCTATCAACATGGATGAGACTTGAGGAGAATATGCTGAGTGAAATAAGTCAAGCAGAGAGTCAATTATCATATATGGTTTCGCTTATTTGTGGCACATAAGGAATAACATGGAGGACATTAGGAGAAGGAAAGGAAAAGATAATTGGGGAAAATCACAGGGGGAGATGAACCATGAGAGACTATGAACTCTGAAAAACAAACTGAGGGTTTTGGAGGGGAAAAGGGTGAGGGATTAGGTGAGCCAGTGGTGAGTATTACAGAGGGCATGTATTGCATGGAGTACTGGGTATGTTGCATAAACAATGAATCTTGGAACACTGAAAAAATAAAACAAAATTTAAAAAAAAGAAAGTGAAAATCATTTTATCACTTTAAAGGCTGTTAACAGAATTCATCATTCATTAATTCATTCAACATGTCCCAAGCACTGTTCTTACAGTAGTGAAGAAAATTCCTTGCCTTCAAGGAAGTTATGTTACAATGAAAGGTCCTTGTAGAGAGAAAACTCTAGGAATTGGGACAAATATTTTAATAAATACTTGGGGCAGATAAAGTCCCTCTGGTAAACACCACTAGGGATACCCATATAATCAGACAAAGTTAAGCTTATTAACTTGATACAACAAGGGATACTGCATACCAGAGTAACCATGGGCTACTCACCAAACAATGGAAGTGGCAGTGTTACAGCATTCCCCACCTTATCTACAGAGGATATATTACAAGACCTGCAGTAGATGCCTAAAACAGCAGATAGTACTAAACCCTATTTAGACTGTTTTTCCCTATACACACTTATGATAATGTTTAATTTATAAATTTGGCACAGTATGAGATTAACAATAAAATAGAACAATTATAACAGTATACTGTGTTATATGACTGTGATACCTCCCTCTCTGCAGCTCTCTCTCACTCACTCTCTCTCTCAAAATATCTTATTACACTGTACTTACCCTTCTTGTGATAATGAGATAAAATGCCTAGTAATGAGATGAAATGTGAGTGATGCAGGCATTGTGACAGCATTAGTCTACTATTGATCTTCTGCTGATTCGTCAGAAGGAACACCTGCTTCCTCACTGCAACTGACAGCAGCAGTGTGTAACTGAAACTGTGGAAAGCGAAACCAGAGACCTCCACGGGTAAGGGGAAACTACCAAACTTTGGACCAGGGAGAAGAGTATAGGCACAGTGTAAATGAAGCCACAGTTTGATGGTCTTAAAGTATAGCAAGGCTGTGTAAACAGGTAAATATCAGCCCTAGACTGAGAAGTAGACCCAGGGTTCTGTCTCCTTGGAAACTACAGAATTAAGATAAATGGGGAATGGTGTGTGCCAAATCTCCATTATCTGAAGCGCTACAACTTTATTAGAATAGATGCTGCTTCTAGGAAAATGTGGAATATTCCACTATCACTGGTACATTTTCAAACAGCAAAGTTGTGCCAACCTAAGATTTTAGAGAACCAGGTTTTTCAGCATTGCTTTTGTTAATTAACAGAATCTGAGCTTGTACAGGTCATTGGAGGTGATCCCACAATACTAACAACCTGAGTATTAATTAGCAACAAGTCCACAGAAGTGTGAGGAGGCTGCTCTGTCAATATAAAAGGTAAAGAATGTAGTGTTTCCAGGACATTATGGGAGGGAGAGGTGAGGAGCTATGACAGGAGGGTCATAGAGAGAGTGAGACAGAGCAAGCCTGGGGTGGGGGTAATGTGACCATGGCCACATACACACTGGGGAAAAATCAACTGAACTGATAGATGGTTTGAGAGAGAAGCTATGTTTCACACCAAATATAGTGTGGGACAGGGACAAAATGAGTGCCCAGGGAGTATATGAGTCTCCCCTGGAAGATAATCAAAATCTTTGGGATGTGTTTCAACTTCCACAGGCCATAAGGCAATTTCAAATCTTACATCACAAAAGTAGGAAAACTCTGAGCTGACATAAAACATGGGGCATCTGGGTGGCTCAGTGGGTTAAGCCGCTGCCTTCGGCACGGGTCATGTTCTCGGGGTCCTGGGATCGAGTCCCGCATCGGGCTCTCTGCTCAGCAGGGAGCCTGCTTCCCTCTTTCTCTCTGCCTGCCTCTCCATCTACTTGTGATTTCTGTCAAATAAATACATAAAATATTAAAAAAAAACATACAGGTCACAGGGCAAATCAATGAAATAGGACACAGGGCAAAGCCAGGAAGTGTTATTAAACCAACAAGGAATAAATTTAGAGAACATTCCCTCAAGAAATAGACACCAGGATTCAAGCTCCACCTCTATTAGTGAACAATTGCCAAATTCAGAAATAGACCAAGAGAAGTCAAAAGGGCCAAGAAGTAAGGAGTTCACACAAGCAAGATATTAAGAATTTAAGAAAGCCAAGCTGGCTAAAACAGCATTATTTCTATGTACTTCTTCCTCAGGAAGCCGATGGTTCCAGAGGGTTCTTGTACCCTACCCTAAAGATAAAGGCATAACAATCAGATGCATCTGGCTAATGGAAATGGAGTGTCTACAGTTGTGTTGTGCTAGGAATGTGGAAAAGAAGCTAAAGCTGCAGGGAGGCAAAAATCATCCTAAACTTGATTCTTCAAAATCTTAACATCTTGGTATTTTAAGAACATACAACCTAAACATGAGTGGCTGAGCCTTAAGAGTCACCAAGTGAATCAAGAGCCATCATCCTGAATAGGAACCACAAATAGGCTGGAGTTAGACTTTGGGACTTAGGACATATCTATCCCTCATAGATATGCAATTTGTCCCCCACAGTGACCATAAAAATTTCCTTAAAAAATTAAAAAATAAAATTTTCTTTAACGTTTCTTTAATTTTTTTAAACTTTTCTTTAACTTCCAAAATTTAAAATATTCACTGAAACTAAAGAGAATGAAAACACACATCAGTTCAAAACCTATGTGATACTGCAAAGGTCGTCCTAAGAGGGAAATACATAGCCATCCAAGCCTCTCTCAAAAAATTAAGAAAGATCACAAATGCACAAGCTAACCTTATACCTAAAGGACCTGGAGAAACAAGCAAATAAATCCTAAACCAAGCAGAAGAAAAATAATAAAGATAGAGCAAAAATCAATGAACTAGAAACCAGAAAAACAGTAGAATAGATCAACAAAACTAGAAGATGGTTCTTTGAGAGAATTAATAAGATCAACAAACCTCTGGCCAGACTTATCCAAAAGAAAAGAGAAGGGACCCAAATTAATAAAATCATAAATGAAAGAGGAGAGATCATGACCAACACCAAGAAAATACAATTTTAAGAACATATTATGAACAGCTACAAGCCAACAAATTAAGCAATCTAGAAGAAATGGATGCATTCCTAGAAACTTATGAACTACCAAAACTGAAACAGAAATATACAATCTGAACAGACCAATAATCAGTAAGGAAATTGAAGCAGTAATCAAAAACCCCAAAAAAACAAGAGTCCAGGGCCAAATGTCTTCCCAAGGGAATTCTACCAAACATTTAAAGAAAAAATAATACGTATTCTACTGAAGCGGTTTTAAAAAATAGAAACAGAAGGAAAAGTTACAAACTCCTTCTATGAGGCCAGCATTACCCTGATCCCAAAACTAGACAAAGACCCCACCAAAAAGGAGAATTACAGACTAATATCCTTGATGAACATGGATGCCAAAATACTCAAAAAGATCCTAGCCAATAGGATCCAAAAGTACATTAAAAGGATTATTCACTATCACCAGGTGGGATTTATTCCTGGGATGCAAGGGTGATTCAACATTCACAAATCAATCAGTGTGATAGAGCACATTAACAAAAGAAGAGACAAAAAACATATCCTCTCAAATGATGAAGAGAAAGCATTTGACAAAATGCACCATCCTTTCTTTTTAATTTTTATTTAGTTTTTTAAATTTCTTTCAGTGTTCCAGAATTCATTGCTTATGCACCACACTCAGTGCTCCATGCCATACATGCCCTCCATAATACTCACCACCGCACTTACCCAACCTCCCACCCACTGCCCCTCCAAAACCCTCAGACAGTTTCTCAGAGTCCATAGTCTCTCATGGTTCATCTCCTCCTCCAATTTCCCCCAACTCCCTTCTCCTATTCACCTCCCAATGTCCTCCGTGTTATTTCTTATGCTCCACAAATAAGAGAAACCATATGATAATTGACTCTCTCTGCTTGACTTATTTTACTCAGCATAATCTCTTTCAGTCCCATCCATGTTGATACAAAAGTTGGGTATTCTTCCTTTCTGATGAAGACATAATTCTCTATAGTATATATGGACCACATCTTCCTTATCCATTCATCCATTGAAGAGCATCTTGGCTCTTTCCACAGTTTGGTGACCGTGGCCATTGCTGCTAAGAACATTGGGGTAGAGATGGCCCTTCTGTTCACAACATCTCTATCTTTGGGGTAAATACAGCAGTGCAATTGCAGGGTCATAGGGAAGCTCTATTTTTAATTTCTTGAGGAATCTCCACATTGTTTTCCAAAGTGGCTGCA
Source organism: Mustela putorius furo (assembly GCF_011764305.1). Classification (NCBI taxonomy): domain Eukaryota; kingdom Metazoa; phylum Chordata; class Mammalia; order Carnivora; family Mustelidae; genus Mustela; species Mustela putorius. The sequence continues at coordinate 20,969,077 of NW_025422048.1, read as the reverse complement.
GCAAATTGCATTCCCACCAACAGTAGAGAGGGTTCTCCTTTCTCCACATCCTCTCCAACACAGGTTGTTTACTGTCTTGTTAATTTTGGCCATTCTAACTGGTGTAAGGTGGTATCTCAATGTGGTTTTGATTTGAATCTCCTTGGTGGCTAGTGATGATGAACATTTTTTCATTTGTCTGTTAGCCATTTGTATGTCTTCTTTGGAGAAGTGTCTGTTCATTTCTTCTGCCCATTTTTTGACATGATTATCTGTTTTGTGTGTGTTGAGTTTGAGGAGTTCTTTATAGACCCTGGGTATCAGCCTTTTCTTACAGCATCCTTTCCAGAACTCTTCAAAGTGTAGGGATAGAGGGAACATACCTCAATATCATCCTTTCAAGAACTCTTCAAAGTGTAGGGATAGAGGGAACATACCTCAATATCATAAAAACCATTTATGAAAATTATAAATGATTTCATTTATGAAATCATTCTCAATGGGTAGAAACTGAGAACTCTTCCCTTAAGATAAAGAACACAACAGGGATGCTCACTCTCACCATTATTGTTCAACATAGTACTAGAAGTCCCAGACTCAGCAATCAGACAACAAAAAGAAGTAAGAGGCATTCAAATTGGCAAAGAAGGAGTCAAACTCTTTCTTCACAAATGACATGATACTTTACGTGAAAACCCAAGACTCCAACCACAAGTTACTAGAATTCATACAGCAATTCAGCAAGATGGCAGGATACAAAATCAATGCACAGAAATTAGTTGCATTTCTTTTTTTTAATATTTAATTTATTTATTTGACAGAGAGAGAGAGGGAACACAAGCAGGGGGGAGTGGGAGAGGGAGAAGCAAGTTTCCCCCTGAAGAGCCCAATGTGGGGCATGGTCCCAGGACCCTGGGATCATGACCTGAGCCAAAGGCAGGTGCTTAACAACTGAGCCACCCAGGCACCCCAATCAGTTACATTTCTATATAGGAACACTGTGACTAAAGAAAGAGAAAGTAAGGAGTTGACCCCATTCACTAATGCACCAAAAACCATTGGATTCCTAGGAATAAACCTAACCAAAGAGGTAAAGGACCTGTACTCTAGAAACTACAGAACACTTATGAAAGAAATTGAGGAAGACAAAGAAATGAGAAAACATTCCATGCTCATAAATTGGAAGATAAAATATCTCTGCTACCCAGAGCAATCCACACATTTAATGTAATCCCTATCAACATACCATTGACATTTTTCACAGAGCTTGAGCAAACAATCCTAAAATTTGTATGGAAACAGAACAGACCCTGAATAGCTAAAGTAATGTTGAAAAGGAAAACCAAAGCCAGCAGCATCACAATGCCTGACTTCAAGTTCATTTCAAAGCTATGATCCTCAGACAGCATGGTACTGACACAAAAACAGACACATGGTTCAGTGGAACAGAATAAAGTCTCCAGAAGTGGACATTCAACTCTATGGCCAACTAATCTTCGACAAAACAGGAAAGAATAGACTATGGAAAAAAAGACAGTCTCTTTAAGAAATGGTGCTGGGAAAATTAGACAAACATGCAGAAGAATGAAACTTGACCATTCTCTTACACCACATACAAAGATAAATGGATGAAAGACCTCAATGTGAGACAGGATTCCATCCAAATCCTAGAGGAAAACACAGGTAGTAACTTCTTCAACTTTGGCCACAGCAACTTTTTGCAAGACACATCTCTAAAGGCAAGGGAAACAAAAGCAAAAATGACTACCGGAACTTCATCAAGATAAAAAACCTTCTGCACAGCAAAGAAAACAATCAACAAAACTATAAGGTAACCTACGGAATGGGAGAAGATATTTGCAAATGACATTACAGATTAAGAGCTGGTATCCAAAATCTATAAAGAAGTTCTCAGACTCAACACCCAAAAAACAAATAATCCAGTCAAGAAATAGGCAGAAGACATGAACAGACAATTCTCCAAAGAAGACATACAAATGGCTGAGGGACACATAAAAAAAAAATTTCCACATCACTTGCCATCAGGGAAATGCAAATCAAAACCACAGTGAGATACCACCTTACACCAGTCAGAATGCCAAAAATTAACAAGACAGGAAACAACAAATGTTGGCGAGGATGTGAAGAAAGGAGACCCCTCTTACACTTTTGATGGGAAAGCAAGCTGGTACAGCCACTCTGGAAAACAATATGGAGGTTCCCCAGGACATTAAAAATAGAGCTACCTTACAACCTAGCTATTGCACTACTAGGTATTTACACAAAAGACACAGATTTAGTGAAAAGAAGGGGCACCTGCACCCCAGTGTTCATAGCAACAATGTCCACAATAGCCAAACTGTGGAAAGAGATGAGATGCCCTTCAGCAGATGAATGGATAAAGAAGATGTGGTTCACATATACAATGGAATATTACTCATCCATCAGAAATTATGGATATCTACCATTCATATCCCTATGGATGGAATTGGAGGATATTATGCTAAGTGAAATAAATCAATCAGAGAAACAACATATTGTTTCACTCATATGTGGAACACAAGGAATAGTGCAGAGGACAAAGAGGGGAAGGGAAGGAAACTGAGTGGGAAGAAATCAGAGAGGGAAGCAAACAGGGTTGTGGAAAGGGAGGTGGGTGGGTAGATGGGGTAACTGGGTTATGGGAATTAAAGAGGGCACATGATATGATGAGCACTGGGTGTTACAATGTTCAATGATTCATTAGTTGACTATATCAAAAAATAATGATGTACTATACATTGGCTAATTGAATTTGAATTAAAAAATGGGAGCTATCATTTTAGAAAAATATCAAGTTGCCTCCTCTTAAAGAATCAGAAGATCTAATAAGATCTGGCTCATGTTCCCACGTGGCAAAAGGATGCTGAAGTGGATGAGAAATACATTCTCTGTTTCCCAGAAGTCCCCACCACTCTTGAATGCCTCATAAACCAACCAGTTTTACTTATTTATACTACTTGGTAGATTCCTGGAGGAGTTTGTAATTCCTGGCTCCAGTACCAGAGTACACTGATAAAAAAAAAAAAAATAGAAAAAGAGAGAATATATCCCATCTGTTAACTAGTAGTTTGGTGGGGGGTTAAGTTTCTAGAATATGATACTGTGTCTTGTAAAGCTGTTTTTTGTTTCTTGTTTTGTTTTGTTTTGTTTTGTTTTTTCCAGGCTGTGCAAAGGGAATTGCTTACTCTTGCCCCAAGTTTCCTTCTTTGTTCACTATGATCAGCTTGGTGTTTTGTTTGGTTATCAGCATTTGTGAAGAAGGACAGTATAACCTCTGGGGAAGGAAGACCCCTAGAGTGAAGAAATCTGTTAACAAATCAATCCTAAAGTGATTTATTTCCAGGCAGTAGATAGCAAGGAGGCAGTGTATATTTATCATTTAGACAAGGCTTTGATAAAGATAAATTCAGAGTTTGAGTTCCTCTAAGAAAGTGGCTTTAACTTCTGACATATGCCAAAATGCACATCACAGCTAATTAAGTGGTGTCCACATGTGCCTTGCAAGTTGGGCAGAGTTTGGCAGTGGATAGGAATGATGTGTTTGTCTGCATTTAGATGTGTAGGTCTGAAAATTCAGGGGGCTTTGAGACTAAGGAGCAATGTCAAGATTTAAATCACAGAGATTCCCAAAGCCAATAATGAATGTGTCCTCATTATAAAATCTATGTCAAGACTTTGTTTAGCTTTAGCATATCGGGCAAATGAGCAGAATGAGAGTCTTACATCCATATGATGAATAAAATCACGATTACTGAATTTCATTTTTTTCTCCCATCTGCATTTGTTGGATTTCTGCATTTACCAAAAAGATAGAAGGGTTTAAAGGCCTGTTATCCAAATGATCTCAGAAACCAGTACTTTAGGCTCTCTGCCTTGAAAATCAGAATCTGAACTAAGATAAGGCAGGCCAGTCCCCTAGGGCACAAAATTTAAGAAGACTGTCACTCTCAGGGTCATGCAAGTACAGGGTCAGTGTGTTTGAGTGAGCACCTCCTTAAATTGTGCTCCCCATTGGTCTAGCTTAGCTCACCCTAGTCCCAACTGCACTGGGAACATTTTCATTATTGAATTATGAAGCTATAAGTTCTCACCAAAGGAGTGGGAAGGCAAAAACCATGTAGAATACTTACAAAGTCATGTACATTAGTATGTGCAATAACAACTTATTAGGACACACTGCACTGATAATACTGTAAACTCTTACCTAGTCACAGTAAGGAAAGAGAGCAGTCAGTATAAATTAGTAGCATGTCTGAATATCCTTTTCTGAATACCAAAGGCTAATCATGGAATTAAGGGCTAGCAAGGTACTGCCAAGGAGAGATCCCATAGGTGAGAAGTGAGGACTCCACTCTGAAGTTCTGTGGTTTGTGACTGATGCATTAGTTGAGAGCCTAATAGAGACTGAAACTTATTCATCTAGGCTAAGAAGCTCTAAAATTTTGGTAACATGATTCATTTACTTGTGAAAACTTTTTCCACACAGAGACCAAAAGAAAAACTTCAGCCCTGTCTCATTTATGACAATTTCCAAGTAGAAAATAATTCCAGTTAGGGGTTTCATTATGCAGGCTGGAGGAGTAAGGCAGAAGGCCTGACGTCTGCTTTGCTCCATGTGAATCAGACTAGATTACAAAGTAGTCTGTTTTCAAACCTAGCCCACTTCCTCTGCTCTTCTTCCACTCTAACCCTCAAGGTCCAGAACGTTATGTCAGTACCGAGAAAAGAACAGGCTAAAATAGGGTCAAGCTGAGAAGAGTTCTCCTCAGTCAGCTTTAATTGGAACCTGACTTGATACTTTTCAAATGGAAGATCATTGAGTGCTTCCAGGTGGGGGAGAAATAACAACCATCTCTTCAACAAAAATTATCAAACTGACTCATGAAGCTGTGTACACACAAAATTACTCTTATTAAACAGAGAGGCTGTCTAAAAAGGCATTCTAAACACAGGGATTAGCATTTCCTTTGAACAGGTCACAGCCCACGGAGGGGAAAGTCTTTGATAAAATGTGGTTTCCATTTGCTGAATTCCACTTTCTTCAGCTCAGCTATCCGGCAGATTTTCCCTTAGTTTGTCTGGGTTATGTGGGAATGGATTTCCCAACAAACCACTGTCAAACAAGTGATTGCATTGAACATAGTCCAAAACCTGGCATAAGAAATGGTGCCTTTCAAAAGTTTATGCTCTTTGTCATGATGAGCACCAAGTATATGAAAGTGTTGAATCATTATATTGTACACCTGAAACTAATATTATACTATATGTTAACCAACTGGAATTTAAATAAAGACTTTTAAAAAGCTTATGCTCAACATTCTAAAATAGCTAATACTTCCTATAAATTATTCAGATATTTATTAAGTACTTCTAAATGTACAAGACCATTCTTTGTGCTGGAGAGAGGCAGGGTGAGAAAAACAAAATGCCAAGGAAATCCAGAGTCTTCTATGAGAGATAATGGTCTATTAAGGAGGTTAAGATATGCATATGAATAACTACTATTAAGGAGGAAAAGTTATAACCCACAAGGGAGGAACAGAAAATGGGCTTGAACATCTGTACTCACAGTGTGTTCTGCAGACCAGTGTAGGGGTATAACTGAGGAGCTTGTTAGAGATGCAGAATTGTGGGCCTAGCCCCTAACCAACTGATTAAGACTGTAGTTTAACAAAACCACAAGTGATTCTTTTTTTATAAAGATTTTATTTATTTATTTGACACACACAGAGAGAGAGAGAGAGAGAGACCACAAGCAGGCAAAGAGACAGGCAGAGAGAGAGAGTGGAGGGGGAAGCAGGCTCCCCGCCGAGCAGAGAGCCGGATGCAAGGCTTGATCCCAGGACCCTGAGATCATGACCTGAGCCAAAGGCAGAGACTTAATCCATTGAACCACCCAGATGACCCACAAGTGATTCTTATACACATCACAGGTAAGGAAACCCTGGACTAGAGTAGCTCAGAGGAAGGAGAAATCACTTTCAGCTTAGGGGCTCAGAAAGGCCTGAAAGAAAGAAAATGGCTAATGAAGCAGATTTCAACAGTGTGGCATAAAGGTGGAGCTGGCCAAAGAAATTTGCTCTCTACTTCTTCTATACATGTGGCTAGACTATAATGCCTGGCCTCCTATTAATGCCTAGCCTCCTTTGCAGTTATGTGTGACTGTGTGATTTATTGCCACCGGGATGTGAAAAGTTGGCCTGTGCCTCTTCCAGGTATAAACCTTAAGAGAATAGACCTGTTTTATGCACTCCTTCTTCCCCCAGCGGGAGCCTAGATGAAGTGGGCCAGCCTTGACCACTCAGATGTGGACTGCACCCTAAGGGATGGTAGAGCAATAACTTATTCAACTGACAGCTAATAAAAAGGCTAGGTTCTTGAATAGCCATGCAAAACAGAACCAATGCCATTCTGAAACATGACAGGACTGTCACATTCAAGAAAAATGAACTTCTGAATTTTTTTTAAAGATTTTATTTATTTATTTGACAGAGGGAGATCACAAGTAGGCAGAGAGGTAGGCAGAGAGAGAGGAAGGGAAGCAGGCCCCCTGCTGAGAGAGAGCCTGATGTGGGACTCGATCCCAGGACCCTGAGATCATGACCTGAGCCCAAGGCATTGGCTTAACCCACTGAGCCACCCAGGTGCCCAAACTTCTGAATTTTTAAAGCCATTCTACTTTATTGTCTCTCTTTCTCAACGAAAGTCCTAAGTTTACCTAACAAATGCAGACATAAAATGCAGATACAAGGAGATGGTGAGAAAGGGATACTGGCTGAAAGAACAGTATAAGTAGACACAGGGGTATGTGTGAATGTGCATGGAGTATTCAGGGAATCACAATAGTTCTGCTGGCTGGAGCACACAATATATGAAGTTGTAATAAATAGAATTTGAAAGGTAAGTTCAAAAGTTAGATTACGGAATACTGCATTCTGGTCAATGGTAGCAGGTAGCCATTGAAGATCTAATAAAAGAATACATAATATTTTGGGAAAATTGTTCTGGCAATAGTGTGCATTGGGTTGAAGCGGAGAAAGAAAAGAAATAGGGAGTCCAGTTAAGATTTTTGCAATAGTCCAGCTTAAGAGTGAAAATAAGAATCTCAAAGAATAGCAATAAGAACCTCAATGAGGTTAATCTAGTACAAAATAGTACTTAATGGTCTATTCTAGATTTAGGTATTCCTCCCAAAGATATCTTATAAGAAGCTTTGAGCTCTGGGATGCCTGGGTGGCTCAGTCAGGTAAGTGTCTGCCTTTGGCTCAGGTCATGATCCAGGGTCCTGGGATCAAGTCCTACATTAGGCCCCTTGCTCAGTGGGGAGCCTACTTCTCCCTCTTCCTATTGCTCCCCCTGCTTGTTCTCTCTCTCTCTTTCTGACAAATAAATAAATAAAATATTCTTTTAAAAGAAGCTTTGACCTCTCAGAGTCAGAACTAATGACAGAATATCTAGTGTAGGTTAATATAAATCACTCTAAAGTCTATAGAAAAATAGTAAGTCACCATAGATCTTTGAACATGGACTTGAGCAATATATATCATTTATCATATATATATATATATATATATATATATACACACACACACACACACACACACACACACACATATATGTCATATGGGAAAAGTTTCAGAACCAGAAAAGTCTAGCTATTATGTGGAAGTGTATCCAAATATACTTATATTTATTCTCTGCATTTCTAGAAGTTAGGCTAAAACCAAATTTTGTAAATGAAATTATTGCTGCCCTAATGAGTTTCCCTCATTTCTGAGTCTTCTCTTTGACTAATTGTCCACAATAAACACTTGACATATGACCTTTAGTTTCTTTGAGACAGACTTTTATACAACTAAAAACATAGGAAACATTTCTATACACTATTTACTAAAGCCAAATAACTTTTTTTAATGTTTTAAATTTAAGAGTGCTTTTATAATTTGACTTTTTAGAAAATTTAGGTTCTGTATATGGGTTATGCTCTAATCAAGTCTCATCCATACTAAAAAATGAATTAGTTTAATGATAAATACACTCCAAGTTAGTGACTGGTTAGAATTCTAGGATTATAATGGGATCCAACTGAAGCACTCCTGAGGGTATAAGCACACAAATACTGAAGTTGAAAATTACAGGCTTCAAGAGTGTAGAAAGTGCACTAAAGAATTTGACTGAAATCAATTACCCTGCTGAAAACTGGGAGGTGTTCAGAAAACAATTAGGAAGAGTCCAATCCATATTCATTAATACAGAGTAGGTTTCCAAATGACAGAGATATCTGCTGTGATTAACAAAGAAGTTAAAAAAAAAAAAAAGACAGCCTCATAAACAGGCGTGGGAAAGGCTTAGAAAGCACAACAGATCGTAACATCCTTAAATTATATTAAAAAGAAGCTGCACTGTAATTCATAATAAAATGCATTTTTTTAGTAACAGAAGAAGCAAGGGGCTCCAATTCAGGTAAGGTGAGGTAAGAAAGTTATTCCCTATATCATAGAAGAGAAACCAGGCTCTAGAGGAGTGAGGTGACCAAGGCCACACAGCTAGTCAGTGTCAAGTATTCTTGTCAATACACTGAAGCTGCCTTACCAATTTGGTTTTCTGGGTACGTGAAGATCAGGAAATGTTCTCTTTGCCATATATTATGAGTACTGTATTCCCTGGAAATCTCTTTTAATTAAGAATTTTTACCCAATTAAGTTCCATAAAATTTAGTAATGGTAAGTTTCCTGAGGTGTTACAGTACAAGGAAACCATAGCCAATATTTGGGATCCAGGTCAAGCTCTTCTAGTAAGGTGACATAATGGGGGCTCTGAAAATCAGTACACATTCACCAATTACAATTTTAGAGGAAAGCTGAAGATATAAATGATTTTTGATAGACTGTTCTTCATCAGCCCTTCAATGATAAACTTACAGAGAAGCATGACTCACAAGCATACTAAGCATAGCTTACAATAGGACTCATCTATGGAGATTTTAACTGCAAAGAGTAATTTGTTTGAATGCTGAATTCAGCATCAGTCAAGGAATGAAGGTCAAGAATAGGTGATCTCAATTCAGCAGATTTCAAGTCAATCCTGAATCTTAAACATCATTATACTTTCCATCCTTGCTACTGTTCCAAAGGTAAATGAAGTACACCTGAAAGGTAAAAAACTATCTTGCTTAAAGCATGCCTTCATTCCTCTTCTAGATCTCTGCTTTCCAGATGCCCAGCACCCTAATGCTGCCTCCTATTGCTAGACCCATCTGATGTTACCCTCCCTGTAGTATCTCATGTCTCTCACCTACACTTATATGTTTAAGTGACCCTCTTCTTAAGATATCACGTGGGATTGCAAGAAGCTCTGAGAAATTAATTACAATTTATTAATGTCTGAAAATGAACTTTGTTATTCACCTCCACATTTGTCCTACCCTAGAAAATAGGAGCAGAATGGTACAGTAAATGAAAGCTGACCTAAAAGTCCACCAAACTGAAAGGACTATAGTGTCCTTGTTCAAGATCATTATGGTGATTTATTTTCCTTGGGCATCAGTTTTTTAATTGTGAAAAGAACCTGTTACCCATCACAGCATGTTACCCATTCATGTAACCCATTCATGGATTACCAGTTCTCCTCTGCATGCTTCCACAATCTTCCTGTGTAGCCCAAAATGAAGAGGACTTATTTTGGATTTCTGTGTATCATTCTATGAAATAGAACTGGCTTGAACTACATTTATACACAACTAACTGCTCTCCAGGAAAGGTCTTCTCCCTTATCTAATTGAGTCTGACTCTATAGTTCAAAGAATTCATGGACAGAGAATGCCCAAAACATTCTTAGAGTATTTTAACTTACTGCCCAATCTTATAAAGTTGTAATTGACAAGATTAGAGTCTAGTACTTGATTCTCTAGGCAGTAGGAAATCATGGACATTTTCTGAGAAGAGGACTGACATGAAGAAGGACATATTTATAATACTAAATACTTAAATTATCACTCTGGTGCTAACACCCTTGCCAAGAACCTTACCTCTATTGCTTAATCCTTAAAACAACCCAGTTACTAGGTATTTTCACCCGCATGTTACAGATGAGGAAATTAAAGAACATAGGTTACAAAACTTGTTTAAGGACACCCAACTATTAAATTTCTAACTCGGGTATAATCCAGGCCACTCTGATTTCAGAACCTATGTTCTTTACCACTGTACTGAGCAAAAAGAGATCATATGCTTATTGAGTTTCAAATTCAGAGTACATAAAGAAGGATACGAAATTCCCCCATCCCAATGGCAGGAAACTGCTCGGTTTAGAGACTCCAGACAGGGCTGTGTGCCAGAGACAGAGATGCTTGGTCACTGGCTGGGTGAGCTTGGAGCCCAGCCAGAGGCCAGGGAGACAAGAATGATTGAGCAATTTTCTCCAAGGGCTCATTGAGGAGTGGGGCCCTGAGCTCTTGGCTCCTCCAGGCCAGGGATTGGAAGGCTGCCATTTTAATTCCTGTCCTCTAGAAGTCTACAGAAAGCGTTCAGGGAATAAAAGCTACAGAGAAAAAACCGGAGTAGATTTCTTATCCTGGCCCCTGGCAAGTGTGGGGCAATTCCACCTCGGGCAAAAACACTTGAGAATCACTAAAACAGGCCCCTCCCCAGAAGATCACCAAGAATTCAGCCAAGACAAAGTTCATTATCAAGGAGAACAGTGGAATTCCAGAGAAGGAAAAAGCAAAACATGGAATTCATGGCTTTCTCACCATGATTCTTTAGTCTTGCAAACTTATTTAAATTTATTTTAATTTTATTTTTTTCTTCTTCTAATTTTTTTAACTTTTACTCTTTCATCTTTTAAAGTTTTTCTAACTAGTTTATCTTAACAATACCTTTCTCAAAAAAATATTTTTGTACTTTCATTATTATAGTCATATTTTATCCTTCATTGTATCTAATCTTAATTTGTGTATACACATAGGGTTTTTTCTTCTAAAAAAATTTGGATGCAACTCCTTCTGATAGATAAAAATATACCCTAAATCTACCACAGAATTTTGTTCTAGTCTCCAACCGGAGCAAATTCTCTCCAATTTCTTTTACTTTCTTTTCCCAACCAACTTATCTTATTAACTTTTTTAAAATTTTTTTATATTTTCATATTTATAGTCATATTCCATCACTTCATCATGTTTACCCTTGTGTGTGTGTGTGTGTGTGTGTATGTGCGTGTGTATATATAAATATATATATATATATATATTTTTTTTTTCTTTCCTTAAAATTTTGGGAGGTAGTTTCTTCTAAGAGACCAAAATACTCCCCAAATTAAGTAGATGACTCTGTTCTACACACAACTCTAGTATATATTTTTTCTTTATTCTTATTTTTAAAATTTTTTTGAACTTCTTTATACCCCTTTCTTCCACCAACAATTTGGGATCTCTTCTGATTTGGTGAACATACATTTTCCTGGGGTCTTTGCCACACTTTTAGTATTTTATTCTCTCCTTCATATATTTTTATTTGGATAAAACAAAAAACTCAGGAAAAACTGAACACAAAAAAAAAAAGGACAAGAGACAGTACTGAAAGTTAGGGACCTAATCAATATGGACATTAGCAGTATGTCAGATCTAGAGTTCAGAATGACAATTCTCAAGGTGCTAGCTGGATTCAAAAAAGGCATGGAAGATAGTAGAGAAATCTTGTCTGGAGAAATAAAAGCCCCTTCTGGAGAAATAAAAGAACAAAAATCTAACCAAGTGGAAATTTAAAAAGCTATTAATGAGGTATAATAAAAAATGGAAGCTCTTACTACTAGGATAAATGTGGCAGAAGAGAGAATTAGTGATATAGAAGACCAAATGACAGAGAATAAAGAAGCTGAGCAAAAGAGAGACAAACAACTACGGGACCATGAGGGGAGAATTTGAGAGGTAAGTGATGCCATAAAACGAAAAACATCAGAATAATTGGGATTCCAGAAGAGAGAGGAGAACAGAAGGTATATTGGAACAAATTATTGTAGATAATTTCCCTAATATGGCAAAAAGAACAAGCATCAAAATCCAGGAGGTGCAGAGAACACCCCTCAAAATTAATAATAGGTCCACATCCTATCATTCAGTAGTAAAACTTACAAGTCTTAGTGACAAAGAGAAAATTAAGAAAGCAGCCAGGACAAGACATCTGTAATATACAATGGTAAAAATACCACATTGGCAGCACACTTATCCACAGAGACCTGGCAGGCCAGAAAGAACTGGCATGATATATTCAGAACACTAAATGAGAAAAACATGCAGCCATGAATACTATATCCAACTGGGCTATCACTGAAAATAGAAGGAGAGATAAAAAGCTTCCAGGACAAACAAAAACTAAAAGAATTTGCAAACACCAAACCAGCTCTACAGGAAATATTGAAAGGGGTCCTCTAAGCAAAGAGAGACCCAAAAAGTGGTAGATCAGAAAGGAACAGAGACCATATACAGTAACAGTCACCTTAGAGGCAATACGAGGGCACTAAATTCATATCTCTCAATAGTTACCCTGAATGTTAATGGGCTAAATGCCCCAATCAAAAGACACAGGGTATCAGAATGGATAAAAAAACAAAACCCATCTATATGTTGCCTACAAGAAGCTCATTTTAAACCCGAAGACACTTCCAGATTTAGAGTGAGGGGGTGGAAAAGAATTTACCATGCTAATGGACATCAGAAGAAAGCAGGAATGGCAATCCTTATATCAGATCAATTAGATTTTAAGCCAAAGACTATAATAAGAGATGAGGAAGGACACTATATCCTACTCAAAGGGTCTGTCCAACAAGAAGATTTAACAATTTTAAATATCTTTGCCCCTAACATGGGAGCAGCCAACTATATAAACCAATTAATAACAAAATCAAAGAAACACATCAACAATAATACAATAATAGTAGGGGACTTTAACACTCCCCTCCCTGAAATGGACAGATCATCCAAGCAAAAGATCAACAAGGAAATAAAGGCCTTAAATGACACACTGGACCAGATGGACATCACAGATATATTCAGAACATTTCATCCCAAAGCAACAGAATACACATTCTTCTCTAGTGCACATGGAACATTCTCCAGAATAGAACACATCCTCGGTCCTAAATCAGATCTCAACTGGTATCAAAAGATTGGGATCACTCCCTGCATATTTTCAGACCACAATGCTCTGAAGCTAGAACTCAATCACAAGAGGAAGTTTGGAAAGAACCCAAATACATGGAGGCTAAAGAGCATCGTTCTAAAGAATGGATTGATCAACCAGGAAATTAAAGAAGAATTGTAAAAATTCATGGAAACAAATGATAATGAAAATACAACGGTTCAAAATCTGTGGGACACAGCAAAGTCAGTTCTGAGAGGAAAATATATAACGGTTCAAGCCTTTCTCAAGAAACAAGAAAGGTCTCAAGTACACAACCTAACCCTACACCTAAAGGAGCTGGAGAAAGAACAACAAAGAAAGACTAAACCCAGCAGGAGAAGAGAAATCATAAAGATCAGAACAGAAATCAACAAAATAGAAACAAAGAAACAAACAAACAAAAAAACCCAATAGAAAAAATCAATGAAACTAGGAGCTGGTTCTTTGAAAGAATTAATAAGATTGATAGACCTCTGGCCAGACTTATCAAAAAGAAAAGAGAAAGGACCGAAATAAAATCATGAATGAAAGAGGAGATCACAACCAACACCAAAGAAATACAAACAATTATAAGAACGTATTATGAGCAACGATATGCCAGCAAATTTGATAATCTGGAGGAAATGGATGCATTCCTAGAGACATATAAACTACCACAACTGAGCCAGAAAGAAATAGAAAACCTGAACAGACCCATAACCAGTAAGGGGTTTGAAGCAGTCATCAAAAATTTCCCAACAAATAGGAGCCCAGGGCCAGATGGCTTCCCAGGGGAATTCTACCATTTAAAGAAGAATTAATACGTATATTTCTGAAACTGTTTCAAAAAATAGAAATGGAAGGAAAATTGACAAACTCATTTTATAAGGCCAACATTACCTTGATCCCAAAACCAGACAAAGATCCCATCAAAAAAGAGAATTACAGACCAATATCCTTGATGAACACAAATCTGAAAATTCTCACCAAAATACTAGCCAAAAGGATCCAATAGTGCTTTAAAAGGATTATTCACCACGACCAAGTGGGATTTATTCCAGGGCTGCAAGGTTGGTTCAACATCCACAAAACAATCAATGTGATACAATACATTAATAAAAGAAAGAACAAGAAACATAGGATATTCTCACTCGATGCTGAAAGAGCATTTGGCAAAGTACAACATCCTTTCTTGATCAAAACTGTTCAAAGTGTAGGGAAAGAGGGTACATACCTCAATATCATCAAAGCCATCTATGAAAAACCCACAACAAATATAACTCTCAATGGAGAAAAACTGAGAGCTTTTCCAGTAAGGTCAGGAACATGGCAGGGATTTCCATTATCAGCACTGCTATTCAACATAGTACCAGAAGTCCTAGCTTCATCAATCAGACAACAAAAGGAAATTAAAGGCACCCAAACTGACAAAGAAGAAGTCAAATTATCACTTTTTGCAGATGATATGATACTTTATGTGGAAAACACAAAAGACTCCACTCCAAATCTGCTAGAACTTGTTCAGGAATTCAGTAAAGTGTCAGGATATAAAATCAATGCACAGAAATCAGTTGCATTTCTCTACACCCACAACAAGACAAAAGAAAGAGAAATTAAGGAGTCAATTCCACTTACATTGCACCTGAAACCATAAGATACATAGGAACAAACCTAACCAAAGAGGCAAAGTATCTGTACTCAGAAAAGTATAAAGCACTCATGAAAGAAATTGAGGAAGACACAAAGAAATTTTAAAAAATGTTCCATGTTCATGGATTGGAAGAGCATATATTGTGGAAGTGTCTATGCCACTTAAAGCAGTATACACATTTAATTCAATCCCTATCAAAATGCCATCCATTTATTTCAAAGAAATGGAAAAAATAATCCTAAAATTTATATGGAACCAGAAAAGACCTCAAATAGCCAAAAGAATATTGAAAAAGAAAGCCAATGTTGGTAGCATTACAATTCCAGACTTCAAGCTCTATTACAACGCTATCATCATCAGGACAGTATGGTACTGGCACAAAAACAGACATATAAATCAATGGAACAGAATAGAAAGCCCAGAAATAGACCCTCAACTCTATGGTCAACTAATCTTTGACAAAGCAGGAAAGAATGTCCAATGGAAAAAAGACAGTCTCTTGTACAAATGGTGTTTGGAAAACTGGACAGCCACATGCAGAAAAATGAAACTGGACTACTTCCTTATTCCACACACAAAAATAGACTGAAAATGGATGAAGGACCTCAATGTGAGAAAGGGATCTGTCAAAATTCTTGAGGAGTATACAGGCAGCAACCTCACCCACAGCAACTTCTTCCTAGGAACATTGCCAAAGGCAACAGAAGCAAGGGCAAAAATGAACTATTGGGATTTCATCAAGATCAAAACTTTTGTACAGCAAAGGAAACAGTCAACGAAACTAAAAGACGACTGACAGAATGGGAGAAGATATTTGCAAATGACATATCGGATAAACGGCTAGTATCCAAAATCTATAAAGAACCTAGCAAACTCAACACCCAAAGAATAATCCAATCAAGAAATGGGCAGAGGGCATGAACAGACATTTCTGTAAAGAAGACATCCAGAGGGCCAACAGACACATGAAAAAGTGCTCCATATCACTCGGCATCAGGGAAATACAAATCAAAACCACAATGAGATATCACCTCACACCAGTCAGAATGGCTCAAATCAACAAGTCAGGAAATGACAGATGCTGGCGAGGATGCAGAGAAAGGGGAACCCTCCTACACTGTTGGTGGGAATGCAAGCTGGTGCAACCCCTCTGGAAAACAGCATGGAGGTTCCTCAAAAGGTTGAAAATAGAGCTACCCCATGACCCAGCAATTGCACTACTGAGTATTTACCCTAAAGATACAAATGTACTGATCCGAAAGGGCACATGCACCCAAATGTTTATAGCAGTAATGTCCACAATAGCCAAACTATGGAAAGAACCTAGATGTTCACCAACAACAGATGAATGGATAAAGAAGTGGTATATATATACAATAAAATACTATGCAGCCATTAAAAGAAATGAAATCTTGTTATTTGTGATGATGTGGATGGAACTAGAGGGTATTATGCTTAGTGAAATAAGTCAATCAGAGAAAGACAATTATCATATGATCTCCCTGATATTAGGAAGTTGAGAGGCAATGTGGGGGGGGGGGTGTAGGAAGGGAATATGTGAAAGAAGATGGAATCAGGAGGGAGTCAGACCATAAGAGACTCTTAATCTCACAAAACAAACAGGGTTGCTGGGGGAAGGTAGTAGGTAGAGGGTTGTTGGGTTATAGACATTGGGGAAGGTATGTGTTATGGTGAGTGCTGTGAAATGTGTAAACCCGGCAATTCACAGACCTATACTCCTGGGGCTAATAATATATTATATGTTAATAAAAATAAATAATAAATAATAAATAAATATTTTTAAAAAGAAAGAAAATAGAACGAATGTTCCTCAGTATCCAAAGCTGTGCAACACAGTTCAGGATTCACATTTTAATACTAACAAAAACTGGATCAGCTGGCCAAGAAAATGGATTTATCAAAACTATTGCATCACCTAATGTCATCTTTAGCTTTTCTGTCTTTTCTTTCCCCATGTTACATCTTTCCTGATTCACATAAGCCACCTTTAACTACTGAACAGAATAAGGTTAAGTATAGCTTGTTTCCACAGTTTGTATATTTCTTAAAGAAGACATTGACAATATCTGGTCTTCAGTAAATGTGGCAGCCAGAAGGATTTATGGACCCTAGAGCTGTCACAACCAATGCAGCCAGGCTCTAACAGTGTATGTGATGGCTCTTAAAGACCTCAGCTAAGCACAGATCCCCACAAGGTAGAGAAATGCCCAGAAGACTGGGGTGTGGGTGTGTGTGTGGGTGTGTGTGTGTGAGAGAGAGAGAGAGAGAGAGAGAGAAGGAGAGATATAGATTCATAGTTCATCAGAGAAGTGAGCCTTTGATGCAGAAAAGACTCTATGCTATGACTTGTCTCAGTGGCTGGACCTTTTTCACCCTCTGGACTGCAGCAGAGTTGTGTAAATTTTACCTTTTACTGTTGTAAAGTCAAAAACTATTTTGACCTCTTACTATTTGTCATGCAAGCCCATGGAGACACATGTGACCACAGAGATAAAGAAAACAAAGTCCCCAATACCCCCAGCTTGGTGATCATGCTCTATCTCATTCATGTCTCTGTTACCACTTCCCAGAAGGGAAGATCCTTGTGGATAGATAATATCCTTTCCTCTCCAGTGCCTATTACAATGCCTGGTCCCTTGTAGATATTCAATACAAGGAGCAAACAAACAGGATTATAAAGCAAATTTTTAGGAGGAGTTAAGATGGCAGAATACTGTGGGGACACTGGGCTTGCCTTGTCCCTTGAACACAGCTAGATCAACAACAAATCATTTTAAACAACTGGGAAATCAATCTGAGGTTTAAGAAAACGATCTTCACAACTGGAAGGAGGTGATATGGCAGATGCAAGGTTCAGAGATGTAATTGGGAGAGAAAAAAGCCATGTACTACAGAGGGGTGGGAGCCCTTTTCCAGAGAGAAGTCAGGGAGAGAAGAAAAAGTAGGAGAGAGAGCACAGTAGTGCATAGGGTTCACATAAGGTGTTACGGTGTGAGGATTCCTTGGGTTGCATGAGAGAAGGTTCCCCTATGGGAGTGCATTTGGGAAAGGGCATATTGAATCTTCAAGGACAAAAGACCCACCAGGTAGCATTGAGTGGCCATTCAACAGCAGGAAAACAGGGGCATATGCAGAAGGCAGATAACCTAGTTGCAGCTTTTTGCTGTGCTTTAACATAGACTCTGGGCACTCACACAGGATGGCTACTGTTTTTCTGAGACAGGCAGGTGCTGGGTGCAGGTATACAAGGCTTTCCTCTAGGGAAAGGGAGTGGGTCCATGCCTGGCCAGGTATTTTAAGATTTGTTGTTTTGAATCCTTGCAGCTGTCTAGAGATAAAAATTGGGTAAGCCTGGTGGTGGATATTATGGAGGTCACGTATTGCATGGAATACTGGGTGTGGTGCATAAACAATGAATTTTGGAGCACTGAAAAGAAATAAAATAAAATGAAATGAAAAAAAATAAAGGGAAACTGTGTCACTGGGTGTGCTGACAGCTGGGAACAGACAGGTTGAAGGCAGGGATTTGATGAGAGCCTGGAATACAGAAGAGTAGACTCTTCATCCTTCCATGAGGAACTCCTTGAACCACAGCAGCTACAATTTCCCCTCCCTGGGAAGGAGAGTGCACAGTGACATCATCATCTATGCTCCTGCCCACCAAGACTATTGGATTTCAGAGAGAAACACAGTGCTTCCAGTGGAGGTTGGAGTTGTTTATCCTAAACCCCAACCCCAGCAATTGTCATGGGCATATTTATTAGAGCAGGTCTGAGCAACCCTCAGTTTGTTTTGTGACCCCCCTTTCTTTTTTCTTCTCTCCTTTTCTTTGGAATCAGGTTTATGCCTTTTGTTTGTCTGTTTGCTTCTTATTCTTTTTCCTTTTCTCTTTTCTCAGATCAGAACTTTTTTAAAATCAGGCTTACCTTCACAAACAAATGAAAGTATACCTAGTTACAGATCCAAACATTCCACATTGCAAGCAAGGAGGAACTCTGAAGACGACTGACCTCTGGGAAACAACAGCCGAAACACACCAGCAGAGGAGCATATGTATGCACACAGCATATACCATACATCATAATGTGTATGCACACAGCACACACCATAAATACTTCCTGATGCATTGTCAGGCCCTGAACAATGTAGGACCCCTGCTTAATATAGTATTACTCTCAAGAGCAGAAAACATACCAAGCTTTCATAATACACAAAAGACAGGAACCTAGACATAATGATAAGATGAAAGAATTCTCCCCAGAAGAAAGAACAAGAAGAAATCACAGCCAGGGATTTGCTCAAAACAGGTTGAAGCAATATATCTGCATAAGAATGTAGAACAACAGTCATGAGAATACTTGCTGGGCTTGAAAGAAGCATAGAGGACACCAGAGAGACTCTGGCTGCAGAAATAAAAGGCCTAAAAACCAGTCCAGCGAAAAATTTTTTAAATCCTATAACTGAGATAAAAACTCGACTGGATATAATCACAACAAGGATGGAAGAAAGCAGAGGAATGAATCAGTGATAAAGAAGATAAAATTATGGACAATAATGAAGCTGAAAAGAAGAGAGAAAAGAAACTATTACATCAAGAATATACACTTAGGAAACTCAGAGATTTCATGAAGTACAATAATATACATATCATAGGAGTCCCAGAAGAAGAGTGAGAAAAGGGGGCAGGAGGTTTACTTGAACAAATTATAGCTAAGAACTTCCCTAATCTGGGAAAGAAAGCAGCCATTCAAGATCAAGAGGAACAAAGGACTCCCCTCAATATCAAGAACAGGTCAACACCAACACATATAATAGTGAAACTTCCAAAATACAAAGACAAAGAAAGAATTCTGAATGCAACTAAGACCAAAAGGTCTTTAAGTTATAAGGGTAGACACATAAGGTTAGCAGCAGACTTGTCCACAGAATCATGGAGGCCAGCAGTGAGTGGATGATATACTCAACCTGGTGAATGGGAAAAAATTATGCAGCCAAGAATACTATATATATACCAGCAAGGCTATCATTCAGAATAGAACAGATAAAGCTTCCCAAAAAGCAAAAATTGAAGGACGTTGTGACATTTGTGACCCCTAACTAGACCTGCAAGAAATATTAAAGGAGACTCTTTGAATAGGAAAGAGATATCAAAAGCAAAAAAGTGCAGAAAGGAGCAGAGACAATCTATAGGAACAGAGATTTTACTGGTAATAAAATTGTACTAAATTCGTATCTATTGATAATCACTCTGTAAATGGACTAAATGTTCCAATCAAAAGACACATGGAATCCAAAAGTGTTAAAAACAAAAACAAAGGAGGAGGAGTCAAGATGGCGGGAAGTAGCAGGCTGAGACTACTTCAGCTAGAAAGAGATCAGCTAGATAGCTTATCTAAAGATTGCAAACACCTGCAAATCCATCGGCAGATCGAAGAGAAGAAGAACAGCAATTCTGGAAACAGTAAAACAGCCACTTTCTGAAAGGTAGGACCGGCGGAGAAGTGAGTCCAAAGGGACGAGAAGATAGATCCCAGGGGGAGGGGCCGGCTCCCGGCAAGCGGCGGAGCAACGGAGCACAAAATCAGGACTTTTAAAAGTCTGTTCCGCTGAGGGACATTGCTCCAGAGGCTAAACCGGGGCGAAGCCCACGCGGGGTCACAGAAGGATTGGGGGTGTCTGAGTGTCGCAGAGCTTGCGGGTATTGGAACAGGAAAGCCAGCTACAGAGACAGAGCCGACAGTAAGCTCACAGCTCGGTGTTACCTTGAACCGGTCGCAGGCTCGGTGAGCTCGGAGCGCGGCCAGAGGTCAGGCAGACGGGAGTTACTGGGCGCTATTCTCTGAGCACACACTGAGGAGGGGGGCCCTGGGCTCTCGGCTCCTCCGGGCCAGAGACCAGGAGGCCGCCATTTGTATTCGCGTCCTCCAGAACTCTACAGAAAGTGCTCAGGAAACAAAAGCTTCTGAAAGCAAACCCGAGCAGATTAATCACCCGGCCCCTGGTAAGGGTGGTGCAATTCCGCTTGGGGCAAAGACACTTGAGAATCACTACACCAGGCCCCTCCCCCAGAAGATCAACAAGAAATACAGCCAAGACCAAGTTCACCTACCAAGGAGTGTGGTTTCAATACCAAGGAGAGCAGAAGAATTCCAGAGGAGGAGAAAGCAAAGCAAGGAACTCATAGCATTCTCCCTGTGATTTTTTAGTCTTGCAATTAACTTAATATTTTTTTTCATTTTTTTCTCTTCTGCTAAATTTTTTTTAACTTTTACCCTTTTCTTTTTTAACGTTTTTTAACTAGTTTATCTAATATACATATTTTTCCTTTATATATTTTTATTTATTCGTTTTCTTTTTTTTAATTCTTTTTTCTTCTTTCTTTCTTTTTGAACCTCTTTTTATCCCCTTCTCCCCCCTCACGATTTGGGATCTCTTCTGATTTGGTTAAAGCATATTTTCCAGGGGTTGTTGCCACCCTTTTAGTATTTTACTTGCTCCTTCATATACTCTTATCTGGACAAAATGACAAGGCGGGAAAATTCACCACAAAAAAAAAGAACAAGAGGCAGTACCGAAGGCTAGGGACCTAATCAATACAGACATTGGTAATATGTCAGATCTAGAGATCAGAATGACAATTCTCAAGGTTCTAGCCAGGCTCGAAAAAGGCATGGAAGATATTAGAGAAACCCTCTCGGGAGAGATAAATGCCCTTTCTGGAGAAATAAAAGAACTAAAATCTAACCAAGTTGAAAACAAAAAAGCTATTAATGAGGTGCAATCAAAAATGGAGGCTCTCACCGCTAGGATAAATGAGGCAGAAGAAAGAATTAGTGATATAGAAGACCAAATGACAGAGAATTAAGAAGCTGAGCAAAAGAGTGACAGCTACTGGACCACGAGGGGAGAATTCGAGAGATAGGTGACACCATAAGATGAAACAACATTAGAATAATTGGGATTCCAGAAGAAGAAGAAAGAGAGAGGGGAGCACAAGGTATACTGGAGAGAATTATTGGGGAGAATTTCCCCAATATGGCAAAGGGAACAAGCATCAAAATTCAGGAGGTTCAGAGAACGCCCCTCAAAATCAATAAGAATAGGCCCACACCCCATCACCTAATAGTAAAATTTACAAGTCTTAAGGACAAAGAGAAAATCCTGAAAGCAGCCCGGGAAAAGAAGTCTGTAACATACAATGGTAAAAATATTAGATTGGCAGCAGACTTATCCACAGAGACCTGGCAGGCCAGAAAGAACTGGCATGACATTTTCAGAGCACTAAACGAGAAAAACATGCAGCCAAGAATACTATATCCAGCTAGGCTATCATTGAAAATAGAAGGAGAGATTAAAAGCTTCCAGGACAAACAAAAACTAAAAGAATTTGCAAACACCAAACCAGCTCTACAGGAAATATTGAAAGGGGTCCTCTAAGCAAAGAGAGACCCAAAAAGTGGTAGATCAGAAAGGAACAGAGACCATATACAGTAACAGTCACCTTAGAGGCAATACGAGGGCACTAAATTCATATCTCTCAATAGTTACCCTGAATGTTAATGGGCTAAATGCCCCAATCAAAAGACACAGGGTATCAGAATGGATAAAAAAACAAAACCTATCTATATGTTGCCTCCAAGAAACTCATTTTAAGCCCGAAGATACCTCCAGATTTAAAGTGAGGGGGTCGAAAAGAATGTACCATGCTAATGGACATCAGAAGAAAGCAGGAATGGCAATCCTTATATCAGATCAATTAGGTTTTAAGCCAAAGACTATAATAAGAGATGAGTAAGGACACTATATCATACTCAAAGGGTCTGTCCAACAAGATTTAACAATTTTAAATATCTATGCCCCCAACGTGGGAGCAGCCAACTATATAAACCAATTAATAACAAAATCAAAGAAACACATCAACAATAATACAATAATAGAAGGGGACTTTAACACTCACCTCACTGAAATGGACAGATCATCCAAGCAAAAGATCAGCAAGGAAATAAAGGCCTTAAACGACACACTGGACCAGATGGACATCCCAGATAAATTCAGAACATTTCATCCCAAAGCATCAGAATATACATTCTTCTCTAGTGCACATGGAACATTCTCCAAAATAGATCACATCCCCAGTCCTAAATCAGGACTCAACCGTTATCAAAAGATTCGGGTCATTCCCTGCATATTTTCAGACCACTATGCTCTGAAGCTAGAACTCAATCACAAGAGGAAGTTTGGAAAGAACCCAAATACATGGAGACTAAACAGCATCCTTCTAAAGAATGAATGGGTCAACCAGGAAATTAAAGAGTAATTGAAAAAAATCATGGAAACAAATGATAATGAAAATACAACGGTTCAAAATCTGTGGGACACAACAAAGGCAGTCCTGAGAGGAAAACATATAGGGGTACAAGCCTTTCTCAAGAAACAAGAAAGGTCTCAGGTACACAACCTTACCCTGCACCTAACGGAGCTGGAGAAAGAACAGGAAAGAAACCCTAAGCCCAGCAGGAGAAGAGAAATCATAAAGATCAGAGCAGAAATCAATGAAATAGAAACCAAAAAAACAATAGAGCAAATAAACGAAACTAGGAGCTGGTTCTTTGAAAGAATTAATAAAATTGATAAACCCCTGGCCAGACTTATCAAAAAGAAAAGAGAAAGGACCCAAATAAATAAAATCATGAATGAAAGGGAGAGATCACACTAACACCAACGAAATACAAACTATTATAAGAAGATACTATGAGCAACTCTACGCCAACAAATTTGACAATCTGGAAGAAATGGATGCATTCCTAGAAACATATAAACTACCACAACTGAACCAGGAATAAATAGAAAGCCTGAACAGACCCATAGCCAGTAAGGAGATTGAAACAGTCATTAAAAATCTCCAAACAAACAAAAGCCCAGGGCCAGATGGCTTCCGGGGGAATTCTACCAAATATTTAAAGAAGAACTAATTCCTATTCTCCTAATACTGTTCCAAAAAATAGAAATGGAAGGAAAACTTCCAAACTCATTTTATGAGGCCAGCATCAGCTTGATCCCAAAACCAGACAAGGATCCCATCAAAAAAGAGAGCTATAGACCAATATCCTTGATGAACACAGATGCGAAAATTCTCACCAAAATACTAGCCAATAGGATTCAACAGTACATTAAAAGGATTATTCACCACGACCAAGTGGGATTTATTCCAGGGCTGCAAGGTTGGTTCAACATCCGCAAATCAATAAATGTGATACAACACATCAATAAAAGAAGGAACAAGAACCATATCATACTCACAATAGATGGTGAAAAAGCATTTGGCAAAGTACAGCATCCCTTCCTGATCAAAACTCGTCAAAGTGTAGGGATAGAGGACACATACTTCAATATTATCAAAGCTATCTATGAAAAACCCACCACAAATATCATTCTCAATGGAGAAAAACAAAGATTTTCCGCTAAGGTCAGGAACATGGCAGGGATTTCCATTATCACCACTGCTATTCAACATAGTACTAGAAGTCCTAGCCTCAGCAATCAGACAACAAAAGGAAATTAAAGGCATTCAAATCGGCAAAGAAGAAGTCAAATTATCACTCTTCGCAGATGATATGATACTATATGTGGATAACCCAAAAGATTCCACTCCAAAATTGCTAGAACTTGTACAGGAATTCAGTAAAGTGTCAGGATATAAAATCAATGCACAGAAATCAGCTCCATTTCTCTACACCAACAGCAAGACAGAAGAAAGAGATATTAAGGAGTCAATCCCATTTACAATTGCACCCCAAACCATAAGATACCTAGGAATAAACCTAACCAAAGAGGCACAGAATCTATACTCAGAAAACTATAAAGTATTCATGAAAGAAATTGAGGAAGACACAAAGAAATGGAAAAATGTTCTGTGCTCCTGGATTGGAAGAATAAATATTGTGAAAATGTCTTTGCTACCTAAAGCAATCTACACATTTAATGCAATCCCTATCAAAGTACCATCCATCTTTTTCAAAGAAATGGAACAAATAATTCTAAAATTTTTATGGAACCAGAAAAGACCTCAAATAGCCAAAGGGATATTGAAAAAGAAAGCCAAACTTGGTGGCATCACAATTCCGGACTTGAAGCTCTATTACAGCATCACAATTCCAGACTTCAAGCTCTATTACAAAGCTGTCATCATCAAGACAGCATGGTAATGGCACAAAAACAGACACATAGATCAATGGAACAGAATAGAGAGCCCAGCAATAGACCCTCAACTCTATGGTCAACTAATTTTTGACAAAGCAGGAAAGAATGTCCAATGGAAAAAAGACAGCCTCTTCAATAAATGGTGCTGGGAAAATTGGACATCCACATGCAGAAAAATGAAATTGGACCATTTCCTTACACCACACACAAAAATAGACTCAAAATGGATGAAGGACCTCAATGTGCGAAAGGAATCCATCAAAATCCTTGAGGAGAACACAGGCAGCAACCTCTTCGACCTCTGCCGCAGCAACATCTTCCTAGGAACAACGCCAAAGGCAAGGGAAGCAAGGGCAAAAATGAACTATTGGGATTTCATCAAGATCAAAAGCTTTTGCACAGCAAAGGAAACAGTTAACAAAATCAAAAGACAACTGACAGAATGGGAGAAGATATTTGCAAACGACATATCAGATAAAGGACAGGTGTCCAAAATCTATAAAGAACTTAGCAAACTCAACACCCAAAGAACAAATAATCCATCCAGAAATGGGCAGAGGACATGAACAGACATTTCTGCAAAGAAGACATCCAGATGGCCAACAGACACATGAAAAAGTGCTCCATATCACTCGGCATCAGGGAAATACAAATCAAAACTACAATGAGATATCACCTCACACCAGTCAGAATGGGTAGCTCTATTTTTAACATCTTGAGGAACCTCCACAGTGTTTTCCAGAGTAGCTGTACCAGCTTGCACTCCCACCAACAGTGTAAGAGGGTTCTCCTTTCTCCACATCATCGCCAACATTTGTTGTTTCCTGTCTTGTTAATTTTTGGCATTCTGACTGGTGTAAGGTAGTATCTCACTGTGGTTTTGATTTGTATTTCCCTGATGGCAAGTGATGTGGAACATTTTTTTTTTTATGTGTCCCTCATCCATTTGTATGTCTTCTTTGGAGAAGTGTCTGTTCATGTCTTCTGCCTATTTCTTGACTGGGTTATTTGTTTTTTGGGTGTTGAATTTGAGAAATTCTTTTTACATCTGGATACCAGCCTTTTATCTGTAATATTATTTGTAAATATCTTCTCCTATTCCATGGGTTGCCTCTTAGTTTTGTTGTCTGTTTCCTTTTAAACCAAAGACTTTAATAAGAGATGAAAAAGGGCACTAGATCATAATAAAGGTGTCTAGCCAACACAGAGATCTAACAATTTTAAATATTTATATCCCCATCTTGGGAGCAGCAAAATATATAAAATCAATTAATAAGCAATATAAAGAAACTCATTGATAAAAATACAGTAATAGTAAGGAACTTTAACATCCTACTCACAGCAATGGACAGATCATCTTAACAAAAGATGAACAAGGCAAGAATAGCTTTGAATGACAAACTGGACCAGATGGACTTCACAGATATATTCAGAGTATTTCATCCTAAAGCAGCAGAATACACATTTTTTTGAGCATACATGGAACATTCTTCAGAGCATACACATACTGGGTCACAAATCAGGCCTCAACCAGTACAAAATGATTGAGATCATACCATGTACATTTTCAGACCACATGCTATGAAACTTGAAGTCAACCACAAGAAAATATTTAGAAATACTACAAATATATTGAGGGTAAAGAACATCCTACTAAAATGAGTGAAGATGAAAAAAAATACATGGAAGCAAATGAAAACGAGAACATGACAGTCAAAAACCTTTGGGATACTGCAAAGGTGGTCCCAAGAGGAAGTATATAGTAATATAAGCCTTCCTCAAGAAGAAAATCAAATATACAACTTAACACCTAAAGGAGCTGAAAAAAAAACAGCAAATAAAGCCTAAAACCAGCAGAAGGAAAATAATAACAATTAGAACATAAATCAATGATATAAAAGTTAAAAAAAAACACAGAACAGATCAACAAATCTAGGAGCTGGTTCTTTGAAAGACAACAAAATTGATAAACTCTAAGCCAGACCTATCAAAAAGAAAAGAGAAGGGACCCAAATAAATAAAATCACAAATGGAAGAGGAAAGATCACAACCAACACCACAGAAATACAAACAGTATAAGAGAATATTATGATGTAATTGTAAGTGTAATAGAATATTATGAGCAATTATATGCCAAAAAATTAGGCAATCTGGAATAAATGGATAAATTCCTAGAAACATATAAACTACCAAAACTCAGATAGGAAGAAATAGAAAATTGAACAGATCCATAACCAGCAAAGAAATGGAATCAGTAATCAAAAATCTCTCAACAAACTAGACCCTAACTAACCAATAGACTACTTATAACTAAGCACAGTTACCAAAAAAGGTAAAATTCCATACATTGTCATACCTTCTCACCTTCCCCCTTTAAAAACAGCTCCACCCACTGCCTCACTGCACACATCCATCCTCTTCTTTGCTGGCCTGCTGGCAGTCCACTCCTTTGCAGTGTATTCCTAACCCACTGCCTCATGGGTGCAGAGGGCCTCTCTTCTGCTATCCTGCCCTGCCCCTCCCCACCTGTTGTGTATTCAATAAACTTCTATCTCCTTCTTTCTGCCTCAGATGAAACCTTACAAAGCCCACACCACTGGTTCCACTAGATCCTTGCCCCGCATTTGGGGGCCCCCATCCAATCAGACACCCCATTTAAATGCCACACACCCCAACAATGTAGTTGATCTTTTTTTAAAAGATTTTTTTTAATTTATTTATTTGACAGACAGAGATCACAAGTAGTAGGCAGAGAGGCCGACAGAGAGAGAGGAGGAAGCAGGCTCCCTGTGGAGCAAAGAGGCTGATGTGGGGCTCGATCCCAGGACCCTGGGATCATGACCTGAGCTGAAATCAGAGGCTTAACCCACTGAGCCACCCAGGTGCCCCTGTAGTTGATCTTTTAGGTAAGTTTGACAAACCTGGTTTCCCTAATGCAGAGTCACTGGCAGCAGCAATTTCTTCCAACCCCTCTTCCACCAAACTTTAGACATACCCCAGAAGGAAAACAACGTTTCCTCCTAGCATGTGGTGAGTGAACCCACATGCTGCCTATTGTTAGGTGCCAAGCAGAGCAATCAGACTTTTTGTGTCAGCTGAAAGACTAGAAAATCACACACCCATGCCTAACTGACTCACACCTGTGCTCAAAAGGGTGGAAACAGCACTGAGCATCTTGTGACTAAATCTGGAAAATTGTCTACTTCAAGCAAAATGACCTTTAGTGTTTCAGGTAAGCCTCAAACTTCTCTAACAGGCTGCATATAATTTGGAATACACATTATTTGTTCTTTCTTCCTGGAAATCTTTCAAGTCTAAGTTCTGCCTAGTACAAGACTTCCAGATGATGACAATATGTAGAGATCCCAGGCATAGATCTTGAGTGGATAGTCTGCAAATTAGCAGATAGTTCTTCCCTATATGCAGAGACAACTCAAGAGAGAAACTGAAACTCAACCTGTAAGCTGACTCTTTTTACGTAATAATGGCTACAATTTATTGTGTGCTTACTATAAGCCAGGCACTATTTTAACCGTTATCTTATTTTCTACAGGTAAGGGAAATGAGGTATAACTCTGCTAAGTAACCTGCTGAAGACTGCACAACTAATAGATGTGAAGTCAATTAACTCCATGTGTTTTTTAATTAATTTATTCAACTCACTACTCTTAACACAATTAAAAATACTTGTGTTAAACCAATTACCATAATTTGCTGATTTTAAATCAATAAAGTCTTTCAATTACTGTCATTTTTATTCTTTTGTCTTTGCCATAGCACTTACATTTTGCTTTAGTCAGACAAATGGTAACGTTTGTGCTCCAAATTCTCTAGATAAGGCCCTTCATGGAAAATCATTCCAACTCTCTGCTCATGCTCTTCTCCCAATTCTATCTCTACCTATGAAAATCCTATACACCTTCAAGTTCCATCTCAAAAATTCTCTTCTTTCTGAACTAGCTAGATAAAATCTCTTCTTCCTCATATTTCTTCTTTGGGAAACTGTTATGGTCTAGCTACTAGTGGATATTGGGGTGAATATTTATCTTTACCTTCTATTCAACCATAAATTCCTTAGAGGCAGAAATGGGGCCACGCTTATCTCGGACTTCTCCACACAGCCAAACACAGTGCCATCCAAACAGTGAATCCAAATATATGTGAACTGAATTGCATTTTCAGTTGAGAAATGCATGTACACATTGCTATGAAACAAAGAAGCAAGAACAGTGAGAGATGTGAGGGAAAAATGTCAAGTGGAAAAGATGTCAGAATTGTAACAGCATAAGAAATAGCCAGAAGCCAATATGTGCAAATATCAAAAGGCTGCATGAGGAAGGAACCTCGGATAGGTGTAAACCATGTGTGTGAGAACATGACAAGATGAAAACGGTAAGGTCATAAAGAGGACAACATTGTTGAAAAGAAATCCGCAGGCCCAAGATGGAGTCACTTACTCTAGACCAAGTCACCAAATTACAGCTTAATACCTAACTATAATTTTGATCTCCCCCAGAAATGTAGTCTTAATCAGTTAGTCAGGAATTTACTGATCAGCACCAAAGAGTTAATCTGTCACATGGTCCCTTTCCCTTCCCTTCAGCCTCAAAGGATGATGAGATAAACTGCATGAAAAGACCCCCTGCATTTTCTTATATGGAAAAGTGACCTTGTCTGAAACAATCTTTTGTTTTGCTAATAACTTCCTTTCCCTACCCTCCCTCCTATAAAAATCTATTTCATACCACGCCTCAGAGCTCCCCTCTACCCACTAGATGGGATGCTGCCTGACTCATGAATTACTTAATAAAGCCAGTTAGATCTTCAAATTTACTCCATTGAATTTTGTTTTTTAATAGCATACAATTTCTAATATCCTGATCACAGCATCAAAAAAAAATGGGAATACAGAATGATACCCAAAATGATAAAAATAATTAAAATTGGTCAAAGAGACATAAAGTAAAAAATCGTCAACTAATGGAAAGAAAATAGTCAAAGCCATAAGAAAGTTTGATTACTTAATGCAGTATGATAATGGTCAGCTGGTTACATGTGAAATTACTTCAATAGAAATCTGGGCAAAGAGTTTAATTTTAGGAAATTTACTATTACTGACGGACTCTTCCATGATACGAGTAGCTTCATTTTGTAACACACTAACAATTTTTCTGACCAATCAGATTTTCACAACCCATTAATCATCATGTCAGCAGACTAGAGAATCTGACCTATACCTAGATCTTTTAAGAAATGCTTAGAGAGCTTATAAAAATCCTATAATAAGAGGGTATGGTCTATTCCATGCCCTCTTTTGGAATGAGTCTTTGTGAGGGACCTGTTTCAGAGTGCTAGTCCCTACCCCATTTCTTATAGCTGGAAATAGCTCACACTTAAAATAGGTTGTTCCCATATGCCAGCTCATGGTCCTGTGCCAATCTGTGATGCAGTTTGCCCCTGCTGGAGATGAAATAAAAACAAAGATAAAGATAACAAAGACTAAATTTAATTGTTTTTGTCTTTTTTTTTTGTCTAAGTTCTTTTTTATCTTTTTTTTTACAGAGGCTAAGTTAGTCATATAATTTAATGTAGTCAAATAAAATGGTTGTTTTTATTTTAATACTCTGGCCTTCCTACTTGCTTGCTTTTAAACAGCCTTTTCTTTAATAAAATAATAACAGCACTTGGTAGTTGTGTGTATATGTGTTCTTACATGGCAAAATAAAATTCTGGCAATTTAATATTAGTTCTCAAGTATATGTCTATTTTTATCTATCTACACACACACACAATTTTTCCTTTTTTTTTTTTTTTACTGGCCTAGGACCCTCTGCTCAGAAAAATGTTGATAACCTTAATAAGTATATACAAGGATTAGAGTAAGCCAATTCCAATTAAAAGCCAAACTCAGTGGTCTTATCCTGCTTGTGGTAGATAACCATTTTCTTCAAGCACAAAGGACAGTATAGTTATACAATGCTATTAATTTCTTGCAAGAATCTATCTTGGGAAAATCTATGAATTAATATTGTTAAGGTTAATAATCTATTAAGACATATTACTTATAATTATTCCATTTAATGTGCAGAGCATGTAAATAGTGCTTCTGAACATTTTAAAGAGAGTTACATTTATATATTTACCCTTGAATCAGGCACTCCCATATTGCAGCATATTTATATTTATAGATTTTTTTTCAGCTTCACAGACACTTCAGGGCAGTCTCTCACCATCCTTTTTGCAGCTTCCTGGTGGAGATGACATTTGCTCAGCTAAAGAATAGACATTTTCTAGCTGAGTTGCTCAACACACTTATACCCCAAGGCCTGGCTGATTGGCTGTCAGAGACTCCAGCTGTTTAGCTGCCATGATGTGTCTTTCATAAGAACAGGCATTTCCTGGAACATCAACAGCTTGTTAAGGACTGGGGAGTGCTGGGGAGAAAACTTGGTGTTTTAGAGGAACAGAATGGTTTGTACTTGGAGGAGGCGTGAAGATGAAACAAAGAAAGGGAAGATCAGGAAACTTTTTCCCCATCTGTGTTTGAAAGACTCGTTTTCAGAGCTAATGTTACAATTTGCAATGAGCAACCCTCTGCAGCTTAGAAGATCAAGTGTTGGTAGAAGCTGTCTATTACCCACCCTGGTGGTACACAGATCACATGAGGATGTAAAACTCATTAAAGAACCTAGAAAATTCCTCATGATATTGTTAGCAATTTCACTTCAATCCAATTTTCTTTGTGACTTGATTTCCTCTTCTAAAAATCAAGGGTGAAGAATACTCTCAGGGATGCTTATAAGGCTCTGAGAGCAAAAACCTGACCAAAGATACCTGGATTCTAAAGGTATCTCTGGGAAGTTGAGTTGATAGCCAGAGCACATAGAAGGGAGGAGCAAGCACAGTGCTAACAAGGTCATGCTTGCCAATTTGAAGCCCTTGTGGGCCAATTAGCTCTGCTTTCTTCCACAGCCATTGACTGACCCCTGAACTCTGGCTGGTCATCTCAAAGTTTTGTGCCATTGGTCACTGGGGTCACCAAGAGAGAGTATGTGGTTGGCTCTATGAAAACTAACTAGCAGATACAAGGCTCTAAGTGTCACCTCTATGTGTGAGGGAAAACACAGCTACTCTTCAGGGCACCAAGTACTGTTTAATGGCCTACTGGAGTTCTTCTGCCACCTGTACTTTCCACTCTCCCAGCTTTTATCACTCTATATTGTCATTGTTGGATTGCCTATTTGTTTCTCTTGCCAAATTACAGGCTCTTTGAGAACAAAAATTGTGTCTTACTCAACTATGTAGCCTTGGCACCTTGCACAGTGTTGGTACACAGTAAGTGCTCAGTAAATCTTTGATAAACAAATGATGAAATGTGAAGGGCCTAGCTTTCTAGTTCTTAATCATAGTTTGACAACTCAGTGGGTCACTGATTTTGCCATAAAATTCTGAAAAAAAATCCTAAAAGAAAATGCATGTAAATCACTATGAAAACTTGAATGGATTAATTTCTTTGCAAAAGTATTACTTAGGTATCAAGGGTCAAATGTGGATAGTAACAAATTAGTTTACCAGGGTAACATCTGTCTCTAAAGGTTGCTGATCCATGGCTTAACCCTGGCTCATTCAATTGTATATGCAACAAAACAAAACTTGTTTGGATAAAAAATAAAATCATAATCTGAGCTCACAGTGGTGATATTTTGATCTCAAATATCAGTTGATGAAAGGCTAGGAAGGTAGAATATCCAGTGAGGTAGGTACAATTAACATGCCCATATTATGTAGAGAGAAACTAAAAATCAGAGCATTTATGTGATTTTAACAATCACTTAAGTGCTTAAGTGCCAAAGCCAGGATTCAAACCCAGGTCTTGCTTTATTCCAAAAGTTTATTTGGAAAAAAAAAATTAATACAGAGAAAGCGCTGGGCAGTGGGAAAAGACAGAAACTAAGATGGGTGTTGTAGGAACCTCTGGTTCATCTTGGGAAATAGTGGTAGATAAAGCTGAAAGGAGTGGGAAGAGCTCTTTATGGAGCTTGTACCTATTTCCACAGGAAATGGAAAGCTATAGAATGAGATCAATCTCATGGACCCAATCACAACCACACTATAGGTTAATTGAATTCGTGGAATTTCATTCAGTTGAATAAACATTTTGCTGTGTCTATTATGTGTTACAAAGAGAGGGTTGCAGAAGGGAGAAAGTGAAGACTATAGTGGGGAGTAGGGAACTGATGAGTTATTTGTGGTCATTATCCAGGCTTAAGGCAGTCTTAACTAAAGCTGTGAAAATGGTAATTGAAAGATGGAAAACTTATTGGGGAAGAAGAATTGAGAGTGTTGGTGACTGAAATATGATCATAGGAAAGGTTAAAATCTCTTTTGCTTGAAACAGAATATATCTACCCTCTAGTAAGCAAATCTGAACATTGGCAGCAGTTTCCATATATAATGGGGTACTTCTGAAACAAATAAAACATCTAAAACAAATAAAATATCTATATGCAGATATATATATCATATCTTATTTATTCATTTATCTGTATATAGATATATATATATATATATATATATATACACAAATATATACACCACACACACACACACAGAGAGAGGGGGGGGAATACTATGCAACCATCAAAAATGAACTTTTGTCATTTACAACAATGTGGATGGAACTAGAGGGTATTATGCTAAGTGAAATAAGTCAATCAGAGAAAGACTATTATCATATATTCTCACTGATATGAGGAATCTGAGAAACAAGACAGAGGATCATAGGGGAAGGGAGGGAAAAATGAAACAAGATGAAACCAGAGAGGGAGACAAACTGTAAGAGACTCTTAACCTCAGAAAACAAGCTGAGGTTTGCTGGAATGGAGAGGGGTGGGAGGAATGGGGTGGCTGGGTGATGGACATTGAGGAGGGTATGTGCTATGGTGAGTTCTGTGAATTGGTAAGACTGATGAATCACAGACCTATACTTCTGAAACAAATAAAACACTACATGTTAATTAAAAAAAAAAGACTCTTACCTATAGAGAACAAACTTATGGTGACAAGAGGGGAGGTAGGTGGGAGAATGGGGGAAATAGGTGATGGGGATGATGTAGGATGATGTGGGATGTTGTGATGAGCACTGGGTAATGTAATGAAGTGCTGGATCTCTGTATTGTATACCTGAACCTGCTATAAACACTGCATGTTAACTAACTGGAATTAAAACAAAGCTTTTTAAAAAGTGGGGGGAAAAAGGAAATACCAAGGAACACTACCACCACCATCAAAATTTTTTCTTCCACTGACTTGTCTAATATGTAAAAGTCTCACCATCCAGTAAGAGAATTCAAGAATGAAGATTCCACGTTTAGACTTCCCTGGAATTTGTGCACTAAAATTATATGGAGATATTTTTGCTTGAGAGAAGCAAGAGATTAGCACGGGTTCATGTATCTGGTGTCTTGATTATCCTTTGTCATTGAGTAGAATAGAGTCCTCGGAAAACAGGAATCATGACAGTTAAGAGAGGATGGGTTGTGGAGATATTAAGAATATCTGTGGGGTGCCTGGGTGGCTCAGTGGGTTAAGCCTCTGCCTTTGGCTCAGGTCATGATCCCAGGGTTCTGGGATAGAGCCCCGCATCGGGCTTTCTACTCAGCGGGGAGCCTGCTTCCCCCTCTCTCTCTCTGCCTGCCTCTCTGCCTACTTGTGATCTCTCTCTCTGTCAAATAAGTAAATAAAATCTTATAAAAAAAAAAGAATATCTATGACAGGAAACAGGCTCAGATAGAGCTCCAATGATGGGTGCACAGGCACCAAGGTCCGCTTGCTCAAGGGTATGTGTGAATGGGAGAATGCCACCAGAAGGCAATCTTAGCATGATACCTTCTTATTTTTCCCATTACCAAAGTGCTGGGGCAAGGAAAGTCCAAAAGGCTAAGAATCACTAGCCTAACTAATTCAGCTTTATGTGCAATAAACCAAAGCTCTGAAACTTAAAAATGTCAATGTCATAATTAAGGTTCCCAGCCTAGGACACCTCACCATCCTCTGCATACATCTCAAATATTTCTTCCCTCAGGGCCCCCCACTCTCTCAAAATGTAGTACTAAGTCATTAAGGAGGGCCTCCAAGTTTAGCTCTTCTTCAGCATCTACTGTATACATATTAGTGTACTCCACGAATGCCTGCTACTCAGTTAAAGACACTAAGCCTTTCTGAGGAGTGAGGAGAGTAAGGATTTAAATTCACCAAGTGTCAAAGTAATAAATGGGAGAAGTGAAGCAAAATGAAGCCAATGATCATTAGCAGCAGGAGCTACAAAGAAGCCTGCAACCAACCTTCATGCCTCTCACTTTTAAAGAGACCTATGAGCCATAAGACAAAAGATATTGTCTGGGCAGAGTAAGCATTGCACCGATGTATATTGAGTGAAAGTCAGAAAAGTAGCTTGAAGCAGGTATAGATACCCCATGATCAGAGAGAGATATTTGCTGTTTTTGTTTTTGTTTTTTTTTTTAAGAAAAAAATCCTGCAACTTCCCCCATGTTTTATAGTACCTTTTATCTTTTTCCTAAATGCATGAAACAGTTTCTCTTTTGTTTCTATATAAATACTTAAGAAATGAAGGTTCCACAAAAAGTTAAAAATAGGGCTACCATATGGCCCAACAATTACACTGAGTATTCACCCCAAAGATACAGATGTAATGAAAAGAAGGGCCATATGCACCCCAATGTTCATAGCATAAATGCCCACAATAATGCAACTGTGGAAGGAGCTGAGATGCCCTTCAACAGATGACAGGATAAAGAAGATGTGGTCCATATATACAATGGAATATTAGTCAGCCATCAGAAAGGATGAATACCCAACTTTTGCATCAACATGGATGGGACTGGAGGAGATTATGCTGAGTGAAATGAGTCAAGCAGAGGAAGTCAATTATCATATGGTTTCGCTTATTTGTGGAACACAAGGAATAACACAGAGGACATTAGGAGAAGGAAAGGAAAAGTGAATTGCGGCAAATCAGAGGAGATGAACCATGAGAGACTGTGGACTCTGAGAAACAATCTGAGGGATTTAGAGGGGAGGGTGGTGGGAGGATAGGTGAGCCTGGTGGTGGGTATTAAGGAGGGCATGCATTGCATGGAGTTCTGGGTCTGGTGCACAAACAATGAATCTTGGAACACTGAATCAAAAACAACTGATGTATTTTATGGTGACTAAAATAACACCATTAAAAAAAAAGAACTGGGCCCTTAACTGACTGAGCCACCCAGGCACCCCAGAATAATTCATATTAATATTGTAAGTGGCTCTTCTAAGGACCCATATCCCAGTCAATACAATATCAAAATGTTTCATTAATTCAGACAGCTTTTTGCTCAACGTCTCCATCATTTATTCCAAAACACTGATAATATATTTTAGTTTTTAAAATATGGAGAGTGATTTAGCTGAACAGGTATAGCTAATGCTAAGTGGTCCTTGAAAAGCTTGTAGTTTAAGCTGAGAGAATGGAAGACCTAAGAGACCCTCTGAAAGGTGAAGAGTTCTCTGAATTAAGCCAAAGACATTCTCAGCGGTTAAAAATTAATAATCTTTTTCCACTTCAGTTAAACTCTTTCACTCTACAGGCAGCTTCCACTTGTTAAATACCATTAAGGTCCACTCGTCCTTGGAAAAAAAAAAACAAACAAAAATGTATTTTAGTTCTCTAGAGTTGTAAAAGAATGAACTTAGTAGTTTCTAAAATGAAGCAGACACTACATTATTTATCTTCCCACTGATGAACAAAGAAGCCTTTCCTAAGAAGTTGCACAAATCTTTAAAACACATTTTAAGATTTAGAGAGAGAGAGAGAAAAACAGATTAACTGAGCTCTAGGAAAAACTGGGAGTCAAGACCAAAATGTGAAGTCTAGAAATCCTAGCCCCTACATGCCAAAGTATACCTAGGTTGAGATTATAAGAAACTAGGGGTTCTCTATCTTACTAAATGTACTCTAATTCATTATAGTCCAGATGATATAGGAAATGATGAAATATTTGGGAAGAAAAAAGAATATAGTTCATTTCTAACCAACAATGCTTTTTTTCCAAAAATGAACTATAAAATGAGCAGTCCTAACAATCCAGGTACAGTAAGGAAAGTAAGAATAAAATGATAAAACTTAATAGGTTATTTTCTCCTCAATGTGGAATATTGGGAGAGAGAAACTAATAACCTGGACAGGCCCAATCTGAATGCTAAGGAAGAGAGAATAAACTAGGACAGTCTCTTCCTCTTTTCCAACCCAGCTCACTTTTAGCACCTCAGGCAAAAGAGGAGACATACTTGGCAGGGAAAGTGCTTTATGTTTTGATAATGAAACAGCAATCAGGAGATGCATCCTCTAGTCCTACTCTGTCCCTTCCTAACTGTGGGAAATTGGAAATTTAACTAAACCTCCTGTGATTCCAGTTATCTTGTGTGTAAAATTAGAGCCTTGGTTTAACTGTGTATACGATTCAATTATGTAAAATATTTTGAAACTCTGTGAATATTATAAAAAACATTATATGGTATTATAACTCCTTTAATATTCTATGATTCAATGATTTCATGTACCCAAGAAATAATTTCAGACTCCAGAGATTCAGCTAGAGAATACATATATGTGTGTACATGCACAGAGGAGGAGGGAAAGGGGGAACAGCAAAGGAAACAAATAATTCATTTAGAGTGCACAAGAAAACCAAGAAGAAAATAGATGGTTCAAAAATAAATTGATGTCTAGTTACTTTGATTTACTCTAAACAAATCTGCAACAGGGTTGGGTCACAGCCTGAAAAGTCTGTCTCAAAAGCTCACTCAGGTTTTCAACCATGAATCCTGCCTCAAAGTCATGCAAAGGAAATTCCCTTGTGAGCCTTTAAAGATCCATTAGCTGCTACATGAAAATGAGGGTTAGATGAGGTATAAGATGGAGAATAAAATAAGACCCTATTTTTGTAACATGTAAATGCCTTGTAATTGCATTTAGAGTTTAAGAGGAAAGTTGCTTTGTCATTGACAAGGTAAGTATGATTTTTCAAAGACAAAGAACTAATCTCTCAGAACAGAGGTTAGGAAACATTTTTTGCAGAAAGTCACATAGATAGTAAATATTTTAGGCTTTGCAGTTCACATACTGCCTCTGTTACATATTCTTCTTTGGTTGGTTGGTTGGTTGGTTGTTTGGGTTTGTTCTTCTATAATCCTTTAAAAATCTGAGCACAAATACTGGTAGGAGGCTGGATTTGACCTGCTGGCAGTAGTTTGCCAATCCCTGCTCTAGATTTCTAAGATATCAAGCCACAGTGGTAGTGAGAACTCAAATATACCAGGTATTTAAGTGATCAAAGTTAACTGGACTTGGAGAGGTTAAGTCTATCAAGCTATGTTCCAAAAGAACGTGGAAGAATATACAAGTTAGGCAGTAAATTGAGGCCTTTGGAGAATAGTCAAAGTTTTTCAAAGTATTACTGCTGTATAGCAAAGATTTCCATCTAGGCAGACTGACTTCAGAGCATATTCTAGAATAGCACCTTGTGAGTGGTTTTATAGGATCATCACAAATTTTATATAAACAGGAGATTTCTTACTCCTTTTATAAATCAACTCCAAACTACTAGAACTCATACAGTAATTCAATAATTAGCAGGATATAAAATCAATGCACAGAAATCATTGCTTTCATATACACTAACAATGAAAATATAGAAAGGGAAATTAGAGAATCAATTCCACTTACTATAGCACCAAGAACCATAAAATACCTTGGAATAAACCCAACCAAAGAGGCAAACGATCTGTACTTGAAAAACTATACAACTTTCATGAGAGAAATTGAAGACGACCCAAAAAGGTGGAAAAGCATTTGATGCTCATGGATCAGAAGAATAAAC
This sequence comes from Mustela putorius furo, assembly GCF_011764305.1. Lineage (NCBI taxonomy): Eukaryota > Metazoa > Chordata > Mammalia > Carnivora > Mustelidae > Mustela > Mustela putorius. Next base: position 20,930,093 of record NW_025422048.1, on the reverse strand, counting down.
ATTGTTAAAATGTATATGCTGCCCAGAGCAATCTACACTTTCAATGCCATCCGGATCAATATCCCAACATCATTTTTCAAATTCCGGAACAAACAATCATAAAATTTGTGTGGAACTGGAAAAGACCTTGAAATGCTAAGGAAATGTTATAAAAGAATAACAAAACTGGGGGCATCATGTTGCCTGATTTCAAGCTTTACTACAAAGCTGTGATCATCAAGATAGCATGGTACTGGCACAAAAACAGACACATAAACCAGTGGAACAGAGTAGAGAGTCCAGATATGGACCCTCAACTTTATGGTCAAATAATCTTTGACAAAGCAGGAAAAAATATACAGTGAAAAAAAGACAGTCTCTTCAATAAATGGTGCTGGGAAAATTGGACAGCTATGTATAGAAGAGTGAAATGTGACCATTCTTTTACACTATACATAAAGATAAGCTCAAAATGGATAAAATACCTCAAAGTGAAGTAGGAATCTATCAAAATCCTAGAGGAGAACATAGGCAGTAACCTCTTCTACATCAGCCACAGCAACTTCTTTCAAGACATGTCTCCAAAGGCAAAGGAAACAAAATCGAAAATGAACTTTTGGGACTTTGCCAAAGCAAAAACCTTCTGCATAGCAAAGGAAACAGTCAACAAAACAAAGAGGCAACCCACGGAATGGGAGAAGATGATTGCAAATGACACTACAGACAAAGGGCTGATATCCAAAATCTATAAAGAACTCCTCAAACTCAACACCTCCAAAAAAACCAGATAATCACATCAAAAAATGGGCAGAAGACATGAACAGACACTTCTCCAAAGAAGAAATACAAATGGCTAACAGACACATGAAAACATGTTCATTGTCATTAGCCATCAGGGAGATTCTAACCAAAACCACATTGAGATACCACCTTACACAAGTTAGAATGGCCAAAATCAACAAGATAGGAAACAACAAGTGTTGGAGTGGATGTGGAGAAAGGGGAAACCTCTTACACTGTTGATGGGAATGCAAATTGGTGCAGCCACTTTGGAAAACAGTGTGGAAATTCCTCAAGAAATTAAAATCAGAGCTACCCTATGACCCTGCAATTTGCACTACTGGGTATTTACCCCAAAGATACAGATGCAGTGAAAGGAAGGGCAATCTGAATCCCAATGATCATAGCAGCAATGGCCACAGTCACCAAACTGTGGAAAGAACCAAGATGCCTTTCAACAGATGAATGTATAAAGAAGATATGGTCCATATATCAATGGAGCATTATGCCTCCATCAGGAAGGACGAACACCCAACTTTTGTATCAACATGGATGGGAGTGGAGATTATGCTGAGTGAAATAAGCTGAGCAGAGAAAGTCAATTATCATATGGTTTCACTTACTTATGGAACACAAGGAATAACATGGAGGACATTAGAAGAAGGAAAGGAAAAGTGAATTGAGGCAAATAGGAGGGAGAGATGAACCACGAGAGACTGTGGACTCTGAGAAAAAAACTGGCTTTTGGAAGGGAGAAGGATGGGGAAATGGGTGAGCCTGGTGGTGGGTATTAAGGAGAGTACATATTGTATGGAGCACTGGGTGTGGTGCATAAACAATGAATCTTGGAACACTGAAAAAATAAAATCTAAAAAAATAAATAAGTAAACTCCCATTTTCTCACTGATTTACATTAAAGTTTCAGATGTTGTTAACAAATTAGTTTACTGCCTCCTTCTCTCTTTCCCCCAATTTTTGCTGCCAAGTACTTAATGATGTAAAAACACAAATAAAAAAGGCAACCCAATATTTATAGGACTCCCGTTAAGAATATTTTAGTAAGCTGAAGAGTCCTTTCAAAAAGGGAAGGATTCCTCAATAGAACAGACTAGAACATCCAGAAATAAACCCAAACATACAGGAATTTAGTATATACTTAAAGTGGTATTTAAATCTGTGGAGGAGAAAAAGGTGAATAAATGGTGTTGAGACAACTAGGTAGAAATCCAGAAATAGAGTAAAGTAGAATCTACAACTCATACCTGACCCAGATAAATTCCAGATAGATCAGTTTTAACATGAAAAATAAAGCCATGAAAAAACTAGAAGAGTGAAGTCATTTTTTAATAATCTTGCAGTATAGAAATTCTTTCTGTGTATGACACAAAACCCAGAAGCCAAAAAAGAAAAGTCTGATACAGCTGACTACACAGAAATAAAAATTCCTCTGTGGCAAAAACTTCCATGAGGTTAAAAAAATGACAAGCTGAGAAAACATTTACAACTTATATCACTAAATAGGAACTCTCCTAATATAACAAGATCTCCTAAAAATCAATTTTAGAAGAACAAATAGAAAATGATCAAAGTATAATAAACAGATTATTTATAGAACAAAATACCAAGTTACACATTTGATAGTTGCTCAACTTCATACAAAATAAGAAAAAGACAAATTAAAAGCCTAATTGAGATATTCTCCATCAGACTGGTGATGATGAAAAACTTTGCTAACACACTGTGATGATGAGGATGTGGGGAAATACTCTCATAAACTGCCAAATAGTTTATAATTGGCACAACCTATATGGAGAGTGATTGGGCCCTATCTATCAAATTTGGGACATACTTACCTTTGGACCTAGGAATTACACTTTTAAGAACTTATTCTACATATATATTAATGTATGATAAATGGCAAATGTATAAAGATATAAATTCGAGTTTTTACAATAGATTAGAAGTATTTTAAATTAATCAATAGGGAGTTTGTTTGTAGATTATGGTAGGTCTAATCCAAAAGGGCACCTGCACCCAATGTTCATAGCAGCAGAGTCCACAATAACCAAACTGTGGAAAGAGCCAAGATGTCCACTCAGATAAATGCATAAAGAAGATGTGGTATGTTCATGTGTGTATATACACAGATATACAACACATACAATGGAATATTACTCAGCTATCAGAAAGAATGAATATTTACCCTTTACATCAATGTCAACAGAACTGGAGAGTATTATGTTGAGTGAAATAAGTCAATCAGAGAAAGACAATTATGATATGGTTTCACTCATATGTGGAATATAAGAAACAATGCAGAGGATCATAGGGGAAGGAAGGGAAAACTAAATGGGAAATCATCAGAGATGGAGAAAAACCATGAGAGACAGTTAACTATAGGAAACAAATTGAGGGTTGCTGGAAGGAAGTGGGCTGAGAGAATGGGGTAATTAGGTAATAGGCATTAAGGAGGGCACATAACATGATGAGCAGTAGGTATTACATGCAACTGAAAAATTACTGAGCACTACACCTGAAACTAGAAAAAAAAAAGATTATGGTAGTCCAATCATTAGACATCCATATGTTACTGATACAGAATGCTCTCCAAAATATACACTTAAATGAAAAAGTGCCACAACAATGTTTGTGGTCTATAGTATGCTACCATCTGTTAAAATTTGGGGAAATATATATATTCCCAATTTTTATATACATATATACATATGTATATGTGTGTGTGTACATATATACATATATATATATGTATATATATATGAAAGTAAGCCAAACCCAATGGTTAAGAGTATGAACTCTGAAGTCAACCAGCTTGATTCTTGGTGCTACCACTTAATACTTATGTGACTTCTTTGTGCTAATTGCCTATAATCCCCATTATACAGATAATGGGGAAAATAATATTACCTACCATGTTTGGGCTCTATGAGGATTAAATTAGTTAATGTTTATAAAAGTCTTAGAATACTACCTAACACACAGAAAGTGCTATATAAACATTTGTTTAATAAATAAATATGCAAAGAACATACCTGGGTGGATACATCTGGCTGAAAGACAAGCATGAAAGGTGACTTACTTTTATACCTTCTGAATATTGTACCAAATACTTAAGTAATAACTATTTTAAAAATTAAATAATTTTTAAGTAGAAACAATTTAAATAGAAACAATTGTTCTCTAACATTTTAGATTGCCTGGCTTCATCTCCTGCCCACCCATCTTCTTTGCTTATAATTTCCACTTTCGACTACTGCTTATTAATTTTAGATCCCCTTCCTCTCCATTGCCTCAGTCCTTTCATTTGTCTCAAACTTTCTATACTCATTTATGATTTAACCACCTTTATTTTTCATACCTCTTTCTTTTTTAAAAAATTTTAAATTAATTAATTTATTTTCAGCATAACAGTATTCATTATTTTTCACCACACCCAGTGCTCCATGCAATCCATGCCCTCTATAATACCCATCATCTGGTACCCCAACCTCCCACACCTCCACCCCTTCAAACCCCTCAGATTGTTTTTCAGAGTCCATAGTCTCTCATTGTTCACCTCCCCTTCCAATTTCCCCCAACTCCCTTCTCCACTACCTTTATTCTACTGCTGTCTCTCCCAGTTCACCTTTCACCAAAATGCCAGCATCACATTCTCAAAGTTTCAAATCTAGATATCCCATTGCCTCCAACTCAGCATGTCAAAGTGAACATGTCATCCCCTTTTCATCTCAACCTTCCTACTTTTTAATCTCCTAAGATAGAAACTGGATTCTTTACTTTGATTCTTCCTTCTACTTCATTCCCTAGATCTACTGAATCAATAACTTTATTCTTTCACATCTCTCTTCCTCACCATTTGCTTTTGCAGGAATATTACTTTAGGCCAGTATATAACATGCATACATATGACCTGGAGAACTTTTAAAAATGCATATACTGAACCAGTAGGTATGGTAGCCAGCTTACAAGATGGCCTCTAATCATTCCCCAACTCCCATTATTTACTTCCTATTTTGTCTCCTCCTATATTGTTTCAGATTTGGTTTGCATGACCAAGAAAATAGGACAAAAATAATGGTATATCTGTCTCAGATTAAATTATAGAAGACAATGTGGCTTTTCTCTTAGTCACTCTGTGTCTCTCTCTCTTGGATCACTCACTCTGGGAGAAGCCAGTTACCATGTTGAGAAGTCACTCAGGCAGGATATGGAGAGCCCAACATAGTGATAAATTAAAATGTCCAATAAGCAGCTAGTGAAAACTGAAGCCTCCTGCCAACAGCCACATGAGTGAGCTTGGAAGCAGGCCCTTCAGCCCCAGTCGAGCCTTCAGATGACTATAGGTCCAGCCAAAATTTAGACTACAACTTCATGAAAGATCCTGAGCTAGAACCACCCAGCTAAGCATTACACTGAGATTCTTGAACACAAAAATGTGAGATAAATGCTTGCTGTTTTAAACTGCCAAGTTTTGAGGTGATTTGTTACACAATGAGGGATAACTTAAATAGTAGGCCTGTGGTAAGGCCTGAAAAATTCTGCATGTTTAACAAGCTCCCAGGGGACACTAAAGGTGATGCTCCTGGAACTTGATTTAGTTGTAGGCCTTATACCATTGCAATGGCTTCTCACCTAATCCCTACCTCAATGATCTCTCTGCTCTAATCCCATTATATCCCTGTTACTCAACATATGATGGCTCCTTATTACCTATCATGCAATCTCAGTCTATTACCAGTAAGACAAGTTGGCGAGGATATGGAGAAAAGGGAGCCCTGTCCACTGTTGAAGAATATGTAAAATGGTACAGCCATTATGGAAAACACTATGAAAGTTTCTCAAAAAATTAAAAGTAGAAATACCATAAGATCCAGCTATCTCACTCCTGGGTATATATCCAAAGAAATTGAAATCAGTATCTTGAAGAGATATCTGCAACCCAGGTTTATTGCAACATTGTTCACATTAGCCAAAATATGTCCTTCATCAGACAAATGGATAAAGAAAATATGATAAATACACACACACACACACACACACACACACACACACTCTCACACACACATACGTACACACAGAGGAATATGTTTCATCAATAACGGAGAAGGAAATCCTGCCATTTGTAACAACATGGATGAACCTGGAGGGAATTATGCTAAGTGAAATAAGCCAGAGAAAGAAAAATACTGTATAGTATTTATATACCACTTATGTATGGTATCTTTTTTTAAAAAGCTGATTTCATAGAAACAGAATAGAATGGTGGTTAGCAGGGGTTGGAGGGAAAGGGAAATGGAGGTCGTGTAGGTCAAAGGGCACAAATTTTCATTTATAAGAAGGATATGTTCTGAGGTTCTAGTATAGAGAATGGTAATGATTTATAATAATATGGTCTTTTATACTTGAAAGTTGCTGAGAGTAGATCTTATAGATTCTTACCAAACACACACAAAAAGAATTAACTATGTTGAGGTGATGAATGTGTCAATTATCTCGTTCTTGGTAATCATTCTACAAAGCATACATTTACCAAATCATCACATTGTATACAAAAAAAAAAAAAAAAATCCTCAGCCAGTCTTTCAAACCCTTAGAAGCTGGCTGTATTTATGCTTTATAGTCATATTTCTCATTGCTCTCTACAAGGTACTTTTTGCTTCTGTCATTCATTCTGTCTTGTCTCCTGCACACATCATATTTATTCCTGCTACTAGACTATTAATAGTATCTCTCTTTATTCCTTACCACCGGCAACATATGTATAACTGGAATGCCTTCCATCTTTCTCTACTATCCAAACTCAACCTTCAAGGCCTAGCTCAGGTCCCATTTCCCCCACAAAACTTTTTCCACTTCATTTTCATCTAACAGTTTTATGAACTATTATTTATAATATTATTTAACTATTAAATATATAATCTGAACTTTTTTTTAATTTTTTATTTTTTATAAACATATATTTTTATCCCCAGGGGTACAGGTCTGTGAATCTGAACTTTTAAGCTAGATTTTAAGCAACTCAAGATCAGAAATAGTGTCTCGTAAGTCTTAGTAGCTTTGGGGCACCTGGCATAGAACTGGACACATAAAAAGTAGGTGTCAGTTGACTGAGTCTGCCTGTCACATTAAATGTGGTTGCATGCCTACAAGCACAGCCAAAATTTACTCCTGGATTTAATAGCAATAGAGAGAATCCTTGCAAAATCCACCCCTTCTTCCTACCTCCTTCCCCTATACCAAATTATTATCTCGTTTATTCATTCCACATCACTGGCAGGTAAGAAGGTAACACATTGAGAGAACAACTTTTATTATGGGCAGCAATGAAAGGGAAATAATATCAGAGTTCACCCAAAACCTATTTCATTTTGAATTTGAAATCCCTTCTATGATCAGGAAGGCAGGTGTGCTGTGAACTCATTAGATGCCGTAAACAGTGTTGAAATCATCCACAAGAATACAATGAGGAGGGACCCAGGGGAGACAGATCTGAGAACGGCAGTGACTGATGAGGAAATCTATCTGAGAAAGATAAATACTCCATAGATAACCCACAACAAAGGTAATTTTTTTAAAAAGCAAGTAATAGAGAGGTGGAGATAGAGGAAGGGGAGAAAAATGGAAGGAAGGAAGAAAGGAGAGATGAGAGAGAGAGAGAGAGAGAGGACTCAGTCCTTGCATACTCCACACATCAGACTATTAACACCATTTTACAAAAAGATAACATTTGTTATTTTTTGCTTATTGTCAGCAACTGTGCTGACAATTTATACAAATTGTCTTTATACAAATCAACTCATGTTAATCGATGCAAATTCCTATGAGGTAGGTGTTCCTACACACAGTCCCATTTCCCTAATGAGGAAGCTAAGGCTAAGGAAGATTAAGTGATTTCCCCAAGACTGCACAGCTAGGAGTTGTTTGAGTTGGGATTTGAACCCAGGACTATCTGAAGCCAAAAACCATATTCTTAATCTCCACACATCTAGCCCTTATGTCTTCATTTTAGTAGATCTAGCATAGAAAGATCTATAGCAAATTTAGGAAATTTGGAATGCAGGAAAAAGTTACTATTCAGTGCCCATCCACACCAAGATACTAGTAACCTCCTGCCCCATGACTTCCTTATGGCTACCCAACCCAGCCTTATTCTTCCAACAAAGTAAACTCATTCTATATTTCAGGCCCTTAATCCCTCAGCCTGAGGTTTGGCAATGAATGTAATGAAATAATCAAATCTTGTTACCAGGTAACTAATGGGTTACTCCTCCCAGGTAATATAAAGCATTAACTCCATTAAAGCAGAAAACCCCTAAAGAGGAAACCTAATGAGGGGAATTGGGGCACGTTGGTACGCCCTCAGGGAAGAATTTGTGGAACCAAAAGACCTTTTCATGCCCCTCCCAACATCCCTATTCTTCCTTCTGGGTTTGACGTGTGCCTTAAACACATCATTGCTTGCACTTTTCTTATTTAACAACTAGGAGAACAAAACATGGCTTCTTTAAAAGAAATTCTAATGACATTTCCAATTCTCAATTAAAAGAAACATCTCTCCATCCATCTACTTATCCCTGCCAAGCATTTGCATTTTGAAGCTGGAAGTTTCATTATCTGAAATTTGCAGGCAATTACTAGGTCTAGTAACTCCCAAGATGTGAACATTTTTCCCAACAGTCTAAAGTGAAAAGTGGTTTTGAGTGTGACTGTGTATGTGCTTTAAGGGGAGTACCCCTTTAAAAAAAAGGCAAGATGAAGGCAGGTGGGGGAAAGAGCAATAGGAACCGTATTGGGCCCTTTATTTGTCTTAATTGACACCGAGTGCTCCAGAAAAATTAATGAGCAGCCTTCCACATCCCAGGGGAAGCTTTTGAATTTACAGCTTTAAAAAAGTGCTCATCTTCATTTTGGCACAAAGTCGAACCAAAATTTGTCATAGTTTATAATGCTTGTTAACAAAGAACATCAAAAATTAATGCTCATTACGGTGCTTATTAATATGCACAATGCTCACCAGTTTGACTTAATTAAGTGAAGCACCACTTCACAATAGTATTGTGGCCCAGCAAAGAGAAGAAGGATGTCTCCTTGGGACAACATCACTAGCATCACAGGGTGGGATACTAGCCAACATCTTCTGGAAACTCTTCCTGTTAGAAAACAGGAAGCTCTTAGAGAGCAAGTGGCAGTAACTCCTGCTGGGATGCCTGATTCCGGACTCCAGTTTTCCTGTTCCACAGTATTGGGCGAAATTAATTGAATTGAGGTTAGTTGTACAAGCAGACCTGGGCCAAGAAAAAGACCTCCAAAGAGAGAAGTAAGCTCAAGAGCTTAAGCTCAAGACAAAAGATTGGGGTAGAAGTGATGGTGAATAACAAAGAGAAGATGATTTTTTAAAAAGATAAAACAAATTTAAAAAGTAGGGATTAGGGGAGAAACAAGTGTGAGACAGAATCAGATACCGTCATATTCCATAGCAGAAGACACACAGGTGGTGCATTACTATTTGTATGAGGATTTATTATTCTTTTTCTCTGTCAGTTTAAGATTTTTGACTGTTCTTAAATGTTTAGGAACTTTTCAAAATCATTAATTCCAGTGGGCCACTGTAGATAAGAAAACTAATACTTGAGCTCTGGAAATTGTGGTCAGTGCTTTTTAAGAAAATCTTGAACTTGAAACAAAAGAGCAATGGAGAAAATAAAGGTGAGACAGGGGAATTTGAATCCCAGCTGTACTACTTAGTGTGCAAATGAGTGACCTTGGAGAAGCCATTTAATCTTCCTAAACCTCAGCTGCCTCATCTGTAAACTATGAGGGTGAACTGTATGAGATTACCATTTCATTTTGTAGGTCCAAATGTTCAAACAGCAGCAATTTCATATAGTTTAAAATAAAAAGATTAAATAACAATATATTTTAAAATAATTTTTAAACTGTTAAATGCCAAAGATCTTCTTTGATCAGTCACAATTGTTACTTCAAAAAAGATGATCACATGTGCTATATTATACTCTACTAATAAAAGCTGCTAAATCAGATCAAACCTTTCTCAAGTTTTGCCAAAGGCTTTCCTGACCAAGATTCAAGTTTAGCCCAGGTGTACGATTGTGAAGCGATATTACTGACACTGTTTAAGATTACTTTAAAATTCCTGCTTTGCTGCAATAGATATTTAACAGAGAGTGATCAAATTAATTTCCAAGTAGCTCCCTAGGGGTGTGTGCAAGTGCACACACATACACATGCATACCCTCACCCATCCTTCTATCTCTCCTCAAACTGACCCAAAGCCTTACTAGAAAAAAAATAGTAGAGTTCTACAAGAAAAGTAGCCATAATGCCATCACTCCAAAGCATCAATTTTATCAAGTCCAAGTACTACTTAAGAGAGAAGGCAGGCCAGTAATGTAAGGAATTTTAATAAAGATTATGCAGTTTCTAGAAATCAGAGTAGTCAGTGGGTCTGGGTCAAGCAGACTAAGCAAGGTAGAGTCATAGCAAAAGGGAACAGGAAAGGTGAGGGTATGTAATGGGTCAGATGCCTGATACACAACTAATAACCAAGAGGTCACAAACAGGATAAGACCCGATAAGACAGAAACTGGGAACTCTGTAAAAGGTACAAATGTGAAAGAGGACAAGTGACCAAATGTAGAGAAACTAAGAGATATAGAATAGGACAAAGGATAGTTCAAACAAAATAAAAATACCAGTTTGGGAAAGGATTTATTACAATGAGGCAAAACATTGCCTTGTCTCTCATCTCAGGAAATCATTATGCTTCTTATGAAGGCAAGGCCTGATTATGGTATCACCAGAATGGGCTCACAGAAATATTTAGAATACATGGCTAGAGTGAAGAAAGAGAGGGTTAAACAAAAGACCATTTCCGATCAAGGATGGGAGATTATTGGTAGGAAAGAGGACTCTATCTGTAGCAGAAGAAAAGCAGCTAGCATTAGAGGACGTACACAGAAAGCCTGCACATACACACTAGCTTCTGCCAGTCAAGCTGTGAAGATTTGGAATCTATGTGAAGCACAGAATATGATATTGTATTGGAATAATTTACCGTTTAACTCAAATAAGAGACAAATGGCATATTGTACTGAGAACACATCTCTAATAGAGATAATGCTGCCTCCTTTGGATAGGTACATTGTATTGTTCCTGTAGCAGGCAATCTTGGCATTTTTTCTTCCTAAGTCTGAACTTCATTCTCAAACTGACAGTAGGGAATTTCAGTAATGACTTGACACCCTGATTTAGCCCTTTCCTGCTCTGAAAATATTTCCCCTTTGGGCTTTTTGGGCAGAGACATATTAGTCTGGATTTACATTTGTTGGATTTCATTGTTTCTTTACTCGTTGAACTTCAAAATGTAGCATTCTCCAAACTTGGGGTTTTGTTCACTGCATTGACTTCCATCTCATTAATGTAAATAACAAAGAGCCTGGTTTCTGATGCCATTCCCTTTCAGAACCGTATTAATAATTCATTTCCAGCTTGACAAAGTCCTTTTGGCAGCTGCTTTGTTCAAGGCTTTGCTCCTCACAGTGGCGATAGGTCAATTGTCTTATGGTGAAATTGAACCGAAGGGCCTGAGGAAGGCATTTGTATTCCCCACATGTGACCATGGGGGATTAATGGTGTAGGGGAAAATGCACCGAGTCCACTTCTAAGGCTCCCTCTGGAGACCTAGCCTCTTGTTTCTGTGTTCTTTCCAAATCTGTTCTTTTTAGCATTAATTATGAAGACAATGAGCTCAGTGCCGATGTGTAAGAGCTGAATCCCCAGTTACACACAGGGAATGAAAAGTCTGTTTGTCAATCAAGATAGCTTTTCTTTCTTTAGGAAGGGAGAGTGTAATGGCCCAGTGAGGTCAGTTCAGAGTGCCTAAAGCATGCCTACTTTACTAGAGTAGCTTACTTAGCATCCTGAGCATAATGGGTGCTTGGATTTCTGGTGAACGATGGACTTAGTATCTGGCAGGGGAAAATGTTCTGAGGACAAGGACTGGGGGGGTAATACATCACCCAGCCCCTTTCCATCAGATATTGCTCTAGAATATTTAGTGAGACATATGTCTAATACAGAAAATTGCAGTTTTGGAAAAGCCATGTGCAGGGATGTATAAAAAGCATTACAGACTAAAAACAATGGGCTATGTGAAAACTCTGGACAGAGTGACCCTTTGCCACATGGTGCCAATGGAGGAGGCAGTCAGTCACCTATAAAGTACAGTTTGTGGAGGAATGGGAGCTTTGAATGATCGGAAAGCAGCATCTAGCACCAAATTATCCATAGGGAAACCAGGCAAGAGGAAGAAATCTGTCATAGCAGCTTCCACAGAAGGTTCACTAACTCTGAATACAGAACTGGAAACCAGTTTTAAGATGGTCACCCATAGCTTCCTAGTCAGCCCCAAGCACTCTTTGTTCCTTGGGTGAATGGTAGTCCATCTGTTTCATATCCAGCCTATATCACCTCTGAGTATAAAAAAAAAAAAATTAAATTAAAATAAAAACAAGAGGTGACACTGAAAATGCTAGCCACTGGAATCAAATTCATACAAAATAGAAGAGGTGAGAGCACTATCCCTTAAATGCTGCATATTTAAGGAGCACAGTTACTAGGAGATCTAGCCCCTTTTATACCACCCTCGTCCTGACACCCTCATCCCCCCAACAGTTTCATCAGACCCATTTATGCCACTTCCTTTGAAAGTATTTGGAGTCCTGCTCTCTACTAGGTGGAAGGGATAGTACTACGATTAGGTAAAAAAAATATCTGCTAGAATGGTTTACACATCTCCAAAATGAATGTAACATCGTATGTTCCAAGAGGCAGAATAGTGTAAGGGTTAAGAGCAGACTCTGGAATTAAAAGGAATAAGTATGTTAATATCTATAAGGCCCTTAGATAGGGCCTAGCATATAATAAATACTATACAAGTATTTATTAAATAAACTACACTTATTAAATTCATTTAGAAAGTCCTTAAACAGTAATCTTCAATAATAGGGTGTAAAGCACTGCAAGAAAAGGGTATTTTGGAGCACCCATCATATTGAATAGCCATCTACCACTAACACGGCCCTAAGACTCTTAGATATCTATTCATCCAAGATGGATAGACTGCCCATGATTATCCACCTTCAATGATTCTTTTGCCATTCAGTGAAAATACCCAGGACACAAGCTAAAAAGCAAAAGCTTTGGTTTCTATGCCCCTGTTATCTCCAGACCTTTGCTTCCTGTCTGCCTTTACAAAATGCTTTCAGCTAAACACAAATCAGATTCAGCTCCATTAACAACTCTGCAGACAATAGCTGAGGCTCATTGCTTGGCAACACCCACCCTCCCACTCACCTCCCTGTTTCCTGCCTAATCAACTGAGGCTCCAGCCCAGGTGGTTAAGGATGTGTCAGTAGGTCACCAGCATGGGTCAGTCTCTCACAGTCTGTAGGGCTGTGGAGGAAGAGAAGACAAAAATGAACCAGAGGTCCGTCCTTGTTTGTGTAAAGTGGCCAAACAGGAAACAGAACCCAATATCTACATGAAAAGATTTTGCCTCATACCTTAAAGGCTCCCACTGGGCAGTCTGACACCAACTGGATAGCTAAAAGAAAGCTATTGCTTCATTGTGACCTGAGCAAAGACTGAGAATCATGAAATTGATGAGATTTTAATTCTTCCGGTGTGGTACTAAGCTGAAAAATCTTATGAGACATGGGAACCTGGTGGAGTATACTGAGAACCAGGGCTTTGGAAATATTTTGTTCCCACTCCTTGAAAAAGACAGAGATGACTAGCAGAAATAGGCACAAAACTAGATTGTTCACATTTTGAAGACCCTCACTTGGCATGCATTTTGAATAAATAGTAGAACTAGGTTTAACCTGAAACAAAACAGACACTCTTACTGACCCCTGGTTTTCTGAGAGTCCTGTCCCCACACATTTGTCACAACAAAGAAACCTGACCTTGGGGCATGTGGCTGGTTCAGTCAGTGGAGCATGCGATTCTTGATCTCAAGTTCTTGAGTTTGAGCCCCATGTTGGTCATAGATTAATTAATGGGAGAAAAAAAAAGAAAAGAAAGAAACCTGACTTTTCCCATCACTGACACATATATTAGCAATGCACTCCCCTACTCTCTCCTGTAGCACTCACCACATCTAGCCTATATCCTATTCTTTTGTAATCTGCCTCCTAAAGTTTTAGTAATTTAATGAACAAAACTGTGTTAAGGTATCAAAAACTAAAAAATGTATCAGTGTGTTATCCTTATTTGGTATGGCAGAGACTGTTAGCTGTCCTTCAAAATCTGCTGACTCCAGGCTCACTCTTCTTTTCCACCAGCTGGGTATAGATGTCAATGAGGCCTTAGGAAATTGAGGGGCCACAAGATAGGGAAAATTCAAATCTTTAAATGACTATGAGGAGAAGAACCTCCTGATGATCTGAATATTCACACAAACTGCTACGTGAGCAAGAAATAAATTACTGTGTTGATATATTACACATTCATTTGGGTTTACTCATTGCCACAAACTAGCCTAGTCTACTCTTACAAAGATTACTGGAACATATGCATTTTAACGGATGACTGCTATAGACACAATCCCTTACTTCAAAGGGCTAAACCTAATAGTAATAAATTGAAGGTATCACAGGTGGAGGTTTCAGGGTACAGCTTTTTGTAGTACCCATCACATCACCTACTAAGACAAATCACAGACAGATTCAGTCACAGAGTATGATGGAAAAGGAAGATGGACCAAGCAAAGACCCATTAACTAGAATAGGTGCTGAGGAAACCTGACCAGAATGCAGAGGCTGACCTTAGCCAGGATAGTGATTTCCAGAGCAGTATCCATAGATTAAAACAATGGTCAAAATGAGGAGATCTAATCCAGCAACAAGAAATTATAGAAAGTTTCCAACCCAGAAGTCAAGCATAGTGTCTATCATCATCATAACTTGTCCGTATCTTGCCAATTGATAGGATACCAAGGAGTGGGCTGGGGCAAGAGTCTAGGGAAAGAAGATTGGCAAGAAGTAGCCAAGATATAGAATGGGGACATAGCCCTAGAGGGAGATATGGTGGAACTACTGGACAAACTGGATAGAGTGAGAGATTAAAGCAAAAGTCACCTAGAAAGAGAGGTGGGGAGCACTGAAATTCAGGGGTAGAATTATGAGTGCATAAAGCTCATTCCTGGCTCAGTGTTTCAAGCTCCACTAAAGAGGTCTGAGGTTGCTGGTATATTTTCTGTCATTTAAAAATTGACTTAGGAATAGGGTGGGGTATGGTCTGGGTTGCAAGTGGGACCCATCAATAGAGTACCAAGCACTAGGGAAGGCAAAGACAAAGGAAATGTGGGGATGATCTGATAATTTAAAGACCTAGGTTTCAGATAATGTCAGTGCGGGCCAACAAATCTTCACAGTTGTCAGAAAGGATAGATAATGTCAAATCACAGATGAACAATTAAAAAGGCATAACATCATCTTCATTAAATTGGTACTATTAAAGACCAGAACTATTAGCACATTTAAGCATGCATGACCAGTACCTCTTACTGGTTAGTGAGCAAATCCTCTTTGTCCTTGCAAGATTCCACATTAGCCAGATTCAAAGAATCATCTAGATAATATTGGCCATGGCTGGAGTTGGGACTTCATCAGTAGAAATTGCTAAAAAAATGGGTTTTCAGTCTCATTTTGCAATAGTGATCATTTCTGACATTAGATTGTTTGTTGTACATTTATTATCTGTCTTTCTTTGAGCCCTTTCACAGCAGCTAAAGTACTCCCTCTGATGGTCTCTGGGTTTCACTCACAGCTAACAACAGGGCACTGTTCTGTTAGATTTTTCTTCACAACTCCCAAAGTCAGAATCCTGACTTAGTTCAAGCTTTGATTTAGTCCCTTTGGTCCTTTTTTTAGCAAAGAAAAAAAAAACTGGTATGATCTATACTGGAAATTGGAATACACATACACATACAAATATACAATGTGCAATATAACATATACATAATTTAGCAACTTTGCTCTCCCTGATTCTAAAAGACTTTGCTTACCAAACACTTTGCAAAATTCAAATCAATTTTGAAATGCTGTCTTGCTAACCTAGAATGGGGTAATATCAATTGTGCCTTACAGAGGAAGAGGAATTGCAGTATCCAATCATTGAGACAAGGAAGCTGGCTGCACAGTGTGATGTGGACAGCAAAAAGCCAGCCCCACCATACAAAACCCTATAATTCCAACTACTCATGTCAAAGAGATTGTGAGAATCAGGAAAAGAACCTGCAGGCATTTCTCCTTGAGCAGTCAGGTTTGTAAAATCCCTATTATGCCTCTGTTTCCCTCCCCACTTATCATGCCTTATTTGTCTTTCTTGTACTCCGTGCATTCTTTCTACTTTACCCCAGATCTCCAACACCTAAGATGAGCCCCATTGCCTCTTCCTGCTTTATTCCATAACTGTACTTTACCACAGAAAATCAGTAACAAGAACCATAGCGCTCTTCTCTGAACACCACAGCAATGTTATCAAGTTAAAAACAAAACAAAATAATGTTCAAACACCAGTTCACAAAATAGTGCTGGGCTGTGATGAAGTCTCACTTTTTTTACAAAATCAGAAAAATAAGGTCTACATAATGAGAGTTGTCATAAAGCTAAATGTATTCAGTTAAAAAGATTGTTCTTTCTTCTGCAACTATATCCTTGCTGCTTTCATTGAAGTGGGGAAGGATATTAAAGTGCCCTTTCATTTATGACACTTGTGGTAATAGTAGTTGATAGTTGAGATTCAGTTTATTTTTGTTTTTATTTTTATTATTATTATATTACTTGGCAAAAATAAAAATAAACTACTTGGGAGAAATAAAGCATAAAGACATTGACTTATTTATCAAATTAGCTCCTTTAAACATACCAGGAATGAGATTAGAAACAGGGTGGAAAGTCAGGTGGCTCTGTTTCAGTGGGAGGAGAAGAGAGAGCCAAAGAAAGGCAGACTCAGCTTCAGCTCCACAGGTGAGGCATTTTTTGATAACTGCATCCTGGAAGGCAGTGAAAGGAGAAAGAGGATTGGTGCAGAAGAGAACCTGGGGTATACTGAAAATAAACTCTTTTTGATTTTATATTGAAACCCAGCTCCAACTGCAGCCCTCTCATCTGCCTAATTACAGTGACTCTCAATACTGCACTTTGGGATACACTGCACTGACATCATTTGGAATTAAGACTCAGATTTTATTCTGATAGCAATTAAATTCCCAATTACCTGGAAGGCAAACACAGTTATGCAAATTATAGAAGCAGGCTGACTAATATTAGAACTCAAATGGTTATCACTTCAGAAGCAGGCATTTTGCATCTCATCTCCTTTCCCTTTTTAAAGGCTGCAGTGAAATTTAGTTTAACTGGACTTTGTGAGTTACAGAACTAAACTCCATTAATTTTATGAATATGAAATGTTAGTTTAGGTTATCTGAAAATTGATCTTCTCCCAAGATTATCCCCTTAATCTTTTTCTCCCTCTACTTCTTCATAAGTGTATTATCTCATTCAGTTACTATATTATTTATCATCTATTATTATTTATTAATTCACTAACACTATCATATAATTCAGCAATGGAATTTTTGCTCTAATGCTTTTCAGTACATTTGCATACTGAATAAAACCATATTGATTTTTAAGGATTTTTATGCTCTAGAAATGCTTGCTGCAGACAAATTTGCCAACAAATTTTTATTTGGTTTCCGAAGACATTATTTTGACAAGATTTCAACTGAAGCCAACAAATCAAACCACGTTCTGCAATAAATGCCTTCTTAATGGGTTTTATGCTATTTGTTTTAGTTGACACCATTTATTATAATTTAACAGCATTTCCTTCCTAGGAAAGTCAAAAATCAATAAAAAATGGTGACATATGTTTGTATTTATTTGGAAATACAAATGCAACCAAAGGGCTCTGTCAGTGTACAATTAATAGAGTACAAGATGTTGTGGTTTGGGGATATCTGATTGTCTGTCTTGCAATATGAATTTTGAAATAGCTTGGGATTCTTGCTCCTCAACTTTCAGATTAGGATAGAATTTCATGTTAATGATAAATCACCCTGGATATGTGGTTTTCTATTTCAATTTGTTGCAATGTAGCTTCATCCATTTACAAGGAGCGGGGCAGAGTAGGACTACATGTGGGATGAGGAGAACAACAAGCTGGTAATAAAATACTAAGACAAAGAAATAAACACATTTGAAATTTTATTTTTGAGAGAGATGCTAAACCTGACACAACTGTACTTTCTTCCAAATATCATGGTGCATAGGCTGGAAATGAAAATCCCAAAGCTCAAAACTGGGCACAGAGGTTCAACAACAAGTTCTCCTCACAACAAGTCTCTGGCTTTTAGATAAATTCTTCTTCATATCGACAGTATGGAAATATGATTAAGGATTCCAAGGAGAAAAAAATACCCTGCTCTGCCAACCCTTTCACAAACACATTTTCAGGATCTGCCTGTCTCTTGCCCCAGGTTTAGTCCCTTGGTTCTCTTCTGCAGACCGGGTACAAATGAAATTCTCTCATAGAATTGTAATATCTCATGGTTAGAAGCACTTAAAAGTCATCTGGCTTAGTGGCTCCCAAAGGTTAGTCCAAGGACTGGTGCCAAATCCTAATGAAATTTTGCAGGTCAATGTGGTAGAAGGCTAAGTTTATTTTTTTTTTATTTTTATTTTTTTAAGATTTTATTTATTTATTTGACACAGAGAGATCACAAGTAGGCAGAGAGGCAGGCAGGCAGAGAGAGAGAGAGGAGGAAGCAGGCTCACTGCCGAGCAGAGAGCCTGATGCGGGACTCGATCCCAGGACCCTGAGATCATGACCTGAGCTGAAGGCAGCGGCTTAACCCACTGAGCCACCCAGGCGCCCGAAGGCTAAGTTTATTAAAGAGCTTTGCTTTATTCTATTTGGGGGATATGAAATGATGATGGTGTTTGAAATGGTAAGTTTTTTTTTTTCTTAGTGTCCTCTTCAGAAGGTAAACCTTCATTTCTGTCTTAGATCTCCATGGAAGGAGAGCTCCACTAGAATAATACTCCTCTTTTATTTCTCATTTACTCCTCTCTGGGGGAGTAGAAGTGAATTATTTGATTTAATAAGTTAGGAGAAAAGGAACTGAGCATCTTCAACTTAGCCCCTTCTGAGTTTTTCCATTTCTGGAGCCATCTTGTTCATGGATGTTCACATTCTGTGCCAAATAGGAAAGAGACTAACTCCTACAGAGAAGACCTATGGTGGTTCATCTGGGCCAAAGACCAGGTGGGCAAGTTGAGCAGGGGTAATGTATTAGCATACCTACTTGGATACCAATATAAGCCATAACATCCATTTCTATCTTATCAGTGCTAGCACTGATAGTCTATCTTCGAGCTAACTCCTATACCTACATCTCAATTAAGAGCCGATAGATAACTTATGGGATACTTACTGTGAACAAGGTGCCATTCATTGGCTTTACACTTAAGGTAGGTACCATTATCCCATTCTACAGATGATGAAATTGAGGCACAAATATTAAAGGAATTTTTCCTAAGGTCATTCAGCTGATAAGTGACACAGTCTATATTCAGACCCAGACAGCTTGTCCAATTTCCAATGTATTTCACTCAAGAAGAGAATAAAAGTGATATCCATTGCCAAAATATGTTATCCTCAAAACCTTATCAGACCTCACTTAGTTAAAAAAATTAGAAGTGGGAGACCTATACTGGTACTTCAATTTTTATTTTATTTTTATTAATTAGTTACTCAGATCCAGTACTCTACCAACAATTCACTTGATCCAAGCATTCATGCACTTCTCTTAGTACCCTACATCTTCCTGCCCTCCATCTATGTACCTGAAGACCAATAATAAGAAGAAACACTATCAAGGCTTCCCTTTCTTGTTAAGATGGCCTCCAGTTGATACTGAATTGAAATCTGCTTTTAGATTTGTCATAAGTAGCCACACGGAACAAATTTAATCCCTTGTAGATGAAGCAGCCCTCCCTAAACATTTTTTTTCACTCCTAATTAAACACCCTGGGTTCCTCTATGCTGTGGCTTGGAATTCCTTCATCATACTGGCAATCCACTTCTGAAAGGACACCTGTCTGATCATATCTCTTAAAAAGATTGTTTCCAAAAGGAACCTAATACTCCAGGTGAATTCTGGTCAATAATGATTAGATCAGTCCCATTTCCTTGCTACTTTGGGATTCTACACTTCCATAAATATCCCCTTCTTCCCTCATCACCCAGTTTAAATGAGTGATTTTGTCTAAGTAAATCATCTGGAAGCATATGGCCCAGACCATTGGAATTTCCTGTCTTAACTTTTATCTTGAAAATAAATGACCATCCAGTTTATATGTGATGAGATGGTGAGAAGGTCACTTATACTTACATATACATTTGATAACACCTAGTATTTAGGTCCTGACTCAGGTCTGCCATCAGTTCCTATATTTTTCTATGGTTACTGATATTTGATGCTAGCCTGATCTGACAATTGGAGCTGTCATGCCATTTGGTTTCCCTGAAAAGGGATCTTGAATGCCAGGAGTCTTGACAGTGCCCTCAGGTCTAACTGTCACAATAGTTTTCCCTATTCATTTTGCTTATCATGTGTGCTCTTGGCTGCATCTATAAAATATCAAAGCATCCAACTTACTCTGTCAATAAATCAGTCAATTCAATGGGTAGAGATTAGTCAAATTAGTTGTTTATCAGCATGTAGAAAAACACAGAGGTCCAAATATAAAATACTTAATAATGTTGTTAAAGTACATTTATGTATGACAAACCTTAATGAATTGGGGAGTAGTTAGAATTTTTAGGGAGTGTTCCTAAACTTTTAAGATTGATGTCATGAAAAGCAAACATATCCATCTTCCCAGAAAATTTGTCTTATTGCCACAGTTGAACATAGAATCTTAGGCTACAGGGAATACAGTTATGACTCAATCTGGAAGGTCTTCAATTCTTATAAAAACATGAGAAAGGGATGAAATAGTTCAGAGAAAGGATAATGAATATATTCAGAATGCATAAATTAGTTATATCATAAACTAGTTGAATACCTGTGAGACACCTTTAAAAAGCCAGGTTCATCCATGAATCTCAGAAGATTTCCTGATCATTAATCCATAAATTCACATAACACTGTTAAAAAAAAAAAAAAAACCACAGGCTCAATCAAGATGGAACACTTACGCTATGCCAAATTTCCAAACCAGGATTTAATTCCTAATCTAATTGCAGTTTCAATCTCCCCCAGAAATGTAGTCTTAACAGGTTAGTCAGAAACTTTCTGGTCAGCACTAGTGCTTCATCCCCCAGAGGAAGATGATGTAATCTGCGTGATAAAACCTTCTCACCCCCACCCCAGAGGAAGGAGACTCTGACTGAAAATCCTTTCCATTGTTTTGCTAATAACTTCCTTGTCCCACCCTCCTTCCTATAAAAACCTGCTGTTTTTGTTTTTTTTTTTTTTACTATTTTTTTTCATTTATTTATTTTCAGCATAACAGTATTCATTATTTTTTCACCACACCCAGTGCTCCATGCAATACGTGCCCTCTATAATACCCACCACCTGGTACTCCGACCTCTCACCCTCCCGCCACTTCAAACCCCTCAGATTGTTTTTCAGAGTCCATAGTCTCTCATGATTCACCTCCCCTTCCAATTTACCCCAATCCCCTTCTCTCTAACTCCCCAAGTCCTCCATGCTTTCTGTTATGCTCCACAAATAAGTGAAACCATATGATAATTGACTCTCTCTGCTTGACTTATTTCACTCAGCATAATCTCTTCCAGTCCCATCCATGTTGCTACAAAAGTTGGGTATTCGTCCTTTCTGATGGAGGCATAATACTCCATAGTGTATATGGACCACATCTTCCTTATCCATTCATCCATTGAAGGGCATCTTGGTTCTTTCCACAGTTTGGCAACTGTGGCCATTGCTGCTATAAACATTGGTGTACAGATGGCCCTTCTTTTCACTATATCTGTATCTTTGGGGTAAATACCCAGGAGTGCAATGGCAGGGTCATAGGGAAGTTCTATTTTTAATTTCTTGAGGAATCTCCACACTATTCTCCAAACTGACTCCTTAGAACATCTACTCTCTAGGTGGGATATAGTGCCTGATTCATGAACCATTTAATGAAGTCAATTAGATCTTCAAATTTACTCAATTTTAATTTTTTTAAGAATATTAAAAGGAAATAGGATAATGATAAATTATTATTTTAAATGTAACAACCCAGTGGTTGTGTACCTTGTCTAAGGATAACAAATACCTCATTTAGAAACTGAAACACACACCAAAAATTCTCAGTCTGACATTTTATCAGTTTATAAAGACCTTATGGCCCCAGTCAACTCAACAATAAATCAGTAGCAATTTAGGACTAAGTATTTGGCTTTTTTCTACTTTTTATAAATGAAACCATAAACCACATGAAAGCATTTTGACAATGTTGTTAAGATGATGATAGAAACCTGAGCTTTAACTAAAATGATATCTTGTTTTAAATAAGTGCACTTTATCTGAATTCTAACTTGGATAATTGATTTCTTAAAAGGTCATTTAATTTACTTTTTGAAGTATTTAAGAATGTTACATAAGGAATTTTTTCACTGGAATGAATACCTTGTGTTAAAACATAGTACTTAGTGGTGAGATATAACATCACACCTATACTTTCTAAATACTATTTAGGTCCATAGAAAAAGTGAAGATGTATGCTCAGGAAGTCAACAAGGCTTAGGATAAATCTTTTTCCTGAAGAAGGATAAAAATAACAGTGGACCTATGGCAGAAGAGAAACACTGAACAACAGCCCACCTTGTAAATAATCCTGGGAATAAGAAATTCTTCTTAATACATAATTCAGTATTTGTAAATCATTCCATTTGGCAAGAGGGAAGAGGTGCACATTGGAACACATCTCCAGTATTCTAATGTGAGTCAATAGTAAAATAGGATTTGTCTTGCAGTCAACATTGTTGGAATACATCATCTGGTCAAGCCACAGATAGTGATAGAATATTGAGAGATTAAAGAAATTTGTTGTCCCAATGCCTTTGATGTACTGAATGAGTTCCATTCCTCAAAGGAATACTCAGTTGAAAGCCTAAGACAAACAAAGATGGTGGAAGAGTAGCAGACTGAAATAGCATTAGCTCCCAGGAGTTCAGCAATGTAGTTATCAAACCATTCTGAACACCTACAAACACAACAGGAGATAGAAAAGAGCAACAATTCTAGGAACAGAAAATCGACCACTTTCTGAAAGGCAAGATGTACAGAGAAGTGAATCTGAAGCAATGGGAAGATAGACCGCAGGGGGATGGACTAGCTCCAGCAAGCAGTGGAGCAGGGGACCACAAAAACCACAAAAAAAAGAAGTCTGGGGGCGCCTGGGTGGCTCAGTGGGTTAAAGCCTCTGCCTTCGGCTCGGGTCATGGTCCCAGGGTCCTGGGATCGAGCCCCACATCGGGTTCTCTGCTTAGCAGGGAGCCTGCTTCCTCCTCTCTTTCTCTGCCTGCCTCTCTGCCTACTTGTGATCTCTGTCTGTCAAATAAATGAATGAAGTCTTTAAAAAAAAAAAAAAAAGAAAAGAACCTTTAAAAAAAAAAAAAGAAGAAGTCTGCTCCACTGAGGGATGTCACTCCAGAGGCTAAGTAGGGGGTGGAGCCCTCATGGGGACAGTGTGGTCTCAGGTTCCGTGGGGTCACAGAAAGATCAGGGGTGTCTGAGTGAGACAGAGCTCCCAGGTATTGGAACAGGAAAGATGACAATAGAGATGGAACCAAGGGTGGGGGTACTTTCAGCTCAGGATTACCTTAAACTGTGATCCAAGGCAGAGCCAGACCACTGCTGTTCTAGCAGAGACTGCACAAGTGGCAGATCCAGAGAGACTCCCTCCTTCCTCCTCCAGGAGGAGTGACACAGGAATGTGCCTCAGGAATCTTCTGGGTTTGGAGACTCCAAACAGAGCTGTGCACCAGAGATAGAAATGCTCAGTCACAGGCTAAGTGAGCATAGAGGGCAGCCGGAGACCAGGGAGACAGGAGTGATTGACTGCTTATCACTGAGGGCAAACTGAGGAGTGGGACCCCAGCTCTTGGCTCCGCCAGGCCAGAGATTAGAAGGCTGCCACTTTCATTCCCATGATCCAGAGCTCTATGGAAAGCATTCAGGGAACAAAAGCTATGGAGAGTAAACTGGAGCAGATTATGTAGCCTGGCCTCTGGCAAGGGTTGTGCAATTCCACCTCAGGCAAAGACATTTGATGTTGACACTGCAACAGGCCCCACCTCCAGAAGATCAACTAGAACATCCATCCAAGACCAAGCTGATGGAGCAAGGAGAACAATGGAACTCCAGAGCTAGGGAAAGCAACACAAAATTCATGGCATTTTCCCCATGATCCTTTAGTCATGCAAAGTTAATTTTTTTTTAGATTTTATTTTTTATTCTATTTTTTTAACTTTTTCTACTTCCTCTTTTAATGTTTTTAACTAGTTTATCTTAACAAAACCTTTCTAGGGGTGTCTGGGTGGCTCAGTGGGTTAAAGACTCTGCCTTCAGCTCAGGTCATGATCCCAGGGTCCTGAAATCGAGCCCCACATCGGGCTCTCTGCTTGGTGGGGAGCCAGCTTCCCTCTCTCTCTCTCTCTCCTGTTTCCCTGTTGACTTGTGATCTCTGGCTGTCAAATAAATAAATAAAATCTTTAAAAAAAAACTTTTGTAAAAAAAATTCTCTTAAATCTTCATTGTTATAGTCATATTTTATGCCTTCAGTATATTTAACTTTTTATTTTTTTAAACATATAGGGTTTTTTTCCTTTAAAATTTTGGGATACAATTTCGGCTAATAGATCAAAATATACCCTAAATCTAGCAAGTGGCTTTGATTTATTCTCCAACCTGAACACATTCTCCCTCTTTTTTTTCTTTTCTTTTTCCAATCAACTTAGCATATCAATTGCTTTTTAGAATTTTTTAACTTTCATCTTTACAGTCATATTTCATCCCTTTATCATATTTACTCTTATTTTTGTAAATGTATAAGTTTTTCTTTCTTTAAAATTTTGGGAGATGTTTCTTCTAAGAGACCAAAATACACCCAAAATCAAGTGGATGGCTCTGTTCAATTCACCATATATTTTTTTATTTTTTATTTTTATTTCTTTTTTCCCCCTTTCTTTTCCTTTCAGTTTTGTGTCTCTTCTGATTTGATTAACATACATTTAGTATGTTAACCATACTAAATACTTTTAGTATTTTATTCTCTCATTCATATATTCTTATCTGGATAAAATAACAAGGTCAAAAAACTCACCACAGAAAAGAAAAAAAAAGAACAAGAGGCAAAACCAAAAGCTAGGAACCTAATCAATACAGACATTGGTAATACGTCAGAACTAGAGTTCAGAATGACAATTCTCAAGGTGCTAGCTGGGCTCAAAAAAGGCATGGTAGTTATTGAAGAAACCTGTTTGGAGAAATGAAAGTCCTTTCTGGAGAAATAAAAGAACTAAAATCTAACCAAGTTGAAATTTAAAAAGCTATTAGTGAGGTGCAATAAAAAAAAAAATGGAGGCTTTTACAGTTAAGATAAATGAGGCAGAAGAGAGAATTAGTGATATAGAAGACCAAATGATGGGCAATAAAGAAGATGAGTGAAAGAGAGACAAGGAACTACTGGACAATGAGGGGAGAACGTGAGAGATAAGTGATACCATAAGATAAAACAATATTTGAATAATTGGGATTCCAGAAGAAGAAAAAAGAGAGAGGGGGCAGAAGGTATATTGGAATGAATTATAGTAGAAAATTTCCCTAATATGGCAAAGGGAACAAGCATCAAAATCCAGGAAGCACAGAGAATCCCTATCAAAAATCAAGAAAAGTAGGTCCACACCCTGTCATCTAATAGCAAAACTTACAAGTCTTAGTGACAAAAGAAGATCCTGAAAGCAGCTCAGGACAAGAAGTCTATAACATACAATGGTAGAGATAAAAGATTGGCAGCAGACCTATTCACAGAGACCTAGTAGGCCAGAAAGAACTGGCATGATATATTCAGAGCACTAAATGAGAAAAATATGCAGCCAAGAATACTATAACCATCTAGGCTATCATTAAAAATAGAAGGAGAGATAAAAAGCTTCCAGGACAAACAAAAACTAAAAGAATTTGTATACACCAAACCAGCCCTACAGTAGATATTGAAAGGGTTCCTCTAAGCAAAGGGAGAGCCTAGACACAGTAGACCAAAAGGAACAGAGACAATACACAGTAACAGTCAACTTACAGACAATACAATGGCACTAAATCATATCTTTCAATAGTTACCCTGAATGTAAATGGGCTAAATGCCCCCAATCAAAAGACACAGGGTATCAGAATAAACACACACACACACACACACAAGACCCATCGATATACTGTCTACAAGATAATAATTTTAGACCCAAAGCCACCTCCAGATTGAAAGTGAGGGGGTGGAAAACCATTTACCATGCTAATGGACATCAAAAGAAAGCTCGTGTGGTAACCTTTACATCAGGTAAATTAAATTTTAAACAAAAGACTATAATAAGAGATGAGGACAGACACTATATTATACCTAAAGGGTTTATCCAACAAGAAGATCTAACAATTTTAAGTATCTATGCCCCTAACATGGGAGCAGCCAACTCTGGAAACCAAGTAATAAAATCAAAGACACACGTAACAATAATACAATAAGAGTAGGGGACATTAACTCCCCCCCCCCCCATTGAAATGGACAGATCATCCAAGCAAAAGATCATCAAGAAAATAAAGGCTTGGGACGCCTGGGTGGCTCAGTTGGTTGGGCAGCTGCCTTCGGCTCAGGTCATGATCCCAGCGTCCTGGGATCAAGTCCCACATCGGGCTCCTTGCTCGGCAGGGAGCCTGCTTCTCCCTCTGTCTCTGCCCACCACTCTGTCTGCCTGTGCTCGCTCTCACTCCCTCTCTCTCTCTCTGACAAATAAATAAAATCTTTAAAAAAAAAAAAAAAGAAAGGCTTTAAATAACACACTGGACCAGATGGATGTCACAGATATATTCAGAACATTCCCTCCCAAAGCAACAGAATACATATTTTTCTCTAGTGCACATGGAACATTCTCTAGAATAGATCACATCCTGGGTCATAAATCAAGTCTCAACTCATACCAAAAGATTGGGATCATGTCCTTCATATTTTCAGACCACAGTGCTCTGAAACTAGAACTCAATCACAAGAGGAAATTTGGAAAGAACTCAAATATATGGAGACTAAAGAGCATCCTAGTCATGAATGAATGGGTCAACCAGGAAATTAAAGAAGAGTTGAAAAAATTCATGGAAATGAATGAAAATGAAAACAACTATTTGAATCTTTGGGACACAGCTAAGGTGGTCCTGAGAGGAAAGTATATAGTGATATAAGCCTTAATCAAGAAACAAGAAAGGTCTCAAGTACACAACCTAACCCTATACCTAAAGGAGCTGGAGAAGGAACAGCAATGAAAGCCTAAACCCAAGAGGAAAGGGAAATAATAAAGATCAGAGCAGAAATCAATGAAATAGAAATCAAAAGAACACTAGAACAAATCAAAAAAACTAGGAGGTGGTTCTTTGAAAGAATTAATAAGACTGATAAACCCCTTGCCAGACTTATCAAAAAGAAAAGAGAAAGGACCCAAATTAATAAAATCATGAAAGAAAGAGGAGATATCACAACCAACACCAAAGAAATACAAATAATTATAAGAACATATTATGAGCAACTAAATGCCAGCAAATTTGATAATCTGGAGGAAATGGATACATTCCTAGAGACAAATAAACTACCACAACTGAACCAGGTAGAAATAGAAAACCTGAACAGACCGATAAACAGTAGGGAGATTGAAGCAGTCATCAAAAATCTTCCAACAAATAAGAGCCCAAGGCCAGACAGCTTCCCCAGATAATTCTACCAAAACTTTAAAGAGAAGAATTAATTCCTATTCTCCAGAAACTTTTCCCAAAAATAGAAATGGAAAGAAAACTGCCAAATTCATTTTATGAGGCCAGCATTATCTTGATCCCAAAACCAGACAAAGAACCCATCAAAAAGGAGAATTACAGACCAATATCCTTGATGAACATGGATACAAAAATTCTTACCAAAATACTAGCTACCAGGATCCAATAGTAGATTAAAAGTATTATTCACCATGACCAAGTGGGATTTATTCTTGGGCTTCAAGGTGGGTTTAACATTTGCAAATCAATCAATATGATACAATACATTAATAAAAGAAAGGACAAGAACCATAGGATACTCTCAATAGATGCTGAAAAAGCATTTGACAAAGTACAGCATCCTTTCTTGATCAAAACTCTTCAAAGTGTAGGGATAGAGGGTACATAGCTCAATATCATCAAAGCCATCTATGAAAAACTCACAGCGAATATCATTCTCAATGGGGAAAATCTGAGAGCCTTTACCCTAACATCAGGAGCATGGCAGGGATGTCCTCCATCACCGCTGCTATTCAACATATTACTGTAAGTCCTAGCCTCAGCAATCATGCAACATAAAGAAATAAAAGTCATCTGAATTGACAAAGAAGTCAAACTCTCACTCTTTGCAGATGACATGATACTTCTTGTGGAAAACCCCAAAGACTCCAAAACTGCTAGACCTCATATGGGAATTTAGTAATGTGTCAGGATATAAAATCAATACACAGAAATTAGTTGCATTTCTATACACCAACACCAGGACAGAAGAAATAGATATTAAGGAGTCAATCCCATTTACAATTGCACCCAAACAATAAGATAGCTAGGAATAAATCTAACCAAAGAGGCTAAGAATCTGTCCTCAGAAAACTATAATGTTCTCATGAACGAAATTGAGGAAGACACAAAGAAATGGAAAAACATTCCATGCTCATGGATTGGAAGAACAAATATTGTGAAAATGTCTATGCTACCTAAAGCAATCTACAGTTAATGTAATCCTATCAAAACCAAAATACCATCAATTTTTTACAAAGAAATGGAGCAAATAATCCTGAAATTTATATGGAACCAGAAAAGACCCTGAATAGCCAGAGAAATGTTGAAAAAGAAATTGAAAGTTAGTGGCATCACAATTCCAGACTTCAAGCTCTATTACAAAGCTATCATCATCAAGACAGTATGGTGCAGGCACAGAAACAGACACATAGATCAACAGAACAGAATAGAGAGTCCAGAATGGACCCTCAACTCTATAGTCAAATAATTTTCGACAAAGCAGGGAAGAATGTCCAATGGAAAAAAGAGTCTCTTCAACAAATGGTGCTGGGAAAATTGGACAGCCACATGCAGAAGAATGAAACTGGACCATTTCCTTACAGCACACACAAAAGAGACTCAGAATAGATGAAAGACTTCAATGTGAGACAGGAATCCATTAAAATCCTTGAGGAGAACACAGGCAGCAACCTCTTTGACCTCAGCCACAGCAACTTCTTCCTAGAAACATCACCAAAGGCAAGGTAAGCATGGGCAAAATGAGCTATTGGGACTTCATCAAGATCAAAAGCTTTTGCACAGAAATGGAAACAGTCAACAAATCCAAAAGAGAACTGGCAGAATGGGAGAAGATATTCGCAAATGACATATCAGATAAAGGGCTACTGTCCAAAATCAGATAAAGGGCTAGTGTCCAAAATAAAGTATTTATCAAACTCAAAGCCCAAAGAACAAAGAATCCAATCAAGAATGGGCGGAAGACATGAACAAACATTTCTGCAAAGAAGACACCCAGATGGCCGACAGGCACATGAAAAAATGCTCCACATCACTTGGCATCAGGGAAATACAAATCAAAACAACAATGAGATACCACCTCCCAGAAGTCAGAATGGCTAAAATTACCAAGTCAGGAAATGACAGATGTTGGTGAGGATGAGAAAAAGAGGAACCCTCTTACACTGTTGGTGGGAATGCAAGCTGGTGCAGCCACTCTGGAAAACCGCATGGAGGTTCCTCAAAAAGTTGAAAATAGAGCTACCCTACAACCCAGCAATCACACTACTGGATATTTACCCTAAAGATACAAATGTAGTGATCCGAAGGGGCATATGCACCTGAATGTTGTAGCAACAATGTCCACAATAGCCAAACTATTGAAAGAACTTAGATGTCCATCAACAGATGAATGTATAAAGAAGATATGGTTCATATATACAATGTAATGCTAAACAGCCATCAAAAGAAATGAAATCTTGCCATTTGCAAGGACATGGATGGAACTAAATGGTATTAGGTTGAGCAAAATAAGTCAGAGAAAGAAAAATATAATATAATCTCCCTGGTATGAGGAATTTGAGAGGCGGGGGGGTGGGGATTGGGGGGTAGGGAAGGAAAAAATGAAAGAAGATGGGACCAGGAGGGAGACAAACCATTAGAGACTCTTAATCTCACAAAACAAACTAAGGGTTGCTGGGGGTAGTATGGAGAGGGTGGTTGAGTTATGGACATTGGGGAGGGTATGTGATATGATATGGTGAACGCTGAGCAATGTATAAGCCTGACGATTCACAAATCGTATAAGCCTGATGATTCACAAATTTACCCCTGGGGCAAATAATACATTATATGTTAATAAAAATAATAAAAAATAAAACCTAAGACAAAAATGGTTAAAGAAAACTAGGGAGGAGAGAATAAAAATTACAGGAAAAAAATTGCTTAACCAAAATGAGTTGAAAAAATATATTAATAATAATTATTTTGTTGTCTCAATTTGCTTATAATTTTTATGGTTGAACTTGCTACAAAAATTGTACCTTTGGTTCTGTTCCAAAATGACCACCTTTTATTAGATCCTGCAACTATTCATCATGTTTACCAGTCTTGTGTATCAGTCAACAGGCTCCTTTGATTGCAGTACAAATTATATGGAAATCAAAAGTTTGGGATTACCAAAATGTTTTCCCTTTCCTACCTGGAAACCATTTACCTACAAGGAGAACTGAAACTCAGGAAGGTCAATTTTCTCATGACAATATCTAGGCTTCTCTTGCTCTGCTGCCCTGGCTTCATTCACTTTTTCCCTTTACTGCCTTTGACTCTGCACTCTGAGCTTCTACTCCTCCTACCAGGGTACTCAGTGATCTCAGCTTCCCTCCTAACCTAATCAGTGCAATAAACTTTTCTCTTAAGTGTTCCCTTCCCTCAGAGCCGTGCTCTCTGATTCTCAATATGAAGACAAAAAATCCTATAACAGAATCTGCTAGAAAGGGGAATTTAACATAATTGTTAAAGATTTACAGTTCCAGAGTCAGAATGAAAGGCATTAGAATCTGCCATGTAGTAGCTGAGAGATTTGTGGGTACACTGCTTAACTACTCTGAGCCTCAATTTTCACATATCTAAATGGGGATGATAATACTTACATGACATGTCTGTTGAGAGGAATAACTATAGAAAAGTAAGAAAGTATCTTATTCTCAGATTTTTTTCCTGAGTATCTGAGTTGAAGGGGAAGGTGACAAGTTTTGAGGATATATGGTTTATAGTTCCTATGAATCACCAAGGTAACGCTGCTACTGTGTCAGTTGAAAATAATGGTTTGGAGCTCAAAACAGAGAGGTCAGAGCTGGAGATATAGACATAAAAGTCAGCTGCTACACTGATACTACAAAAGGATATGGGATAGCCCAGGGGAAAGGTATGAAACGAGGAGCACAGAGGGTTTTGGTCAGGGCTCTAGAAAGCAGCAACAATTAAGAGGTGATTGGAGAAAGAGGACCCAAAAGAGAGGACTAAGGAATAGACATAGAGAAGAACTGGTAGGGGTATGTTGTCAGTAACCAAGAAAAGAGAGAATTTTGAAAATATATTAGTAAACAGTGTTAAATACCCCAGAGGATTTAACAATGAGGAAAAATATTATTTTCTTGAATTTTACAGGTAGGAGTCCAGGCCTTTTGCTAGTGTTGTTTTGGTGGGGTGGTGTGGGCAGGGGAGGAGAAGCATAACTCTTAGACACACATTTTTAAAGTCTATAAAGTTATTTTATTTCATATAGAACATGGTTTGTGAATAGACTACTAGAGTAGGTTTCTTCTAGAAGTGATTGACAAGTGTTAAGCAGACAGTCCTAGAGATGAGAGCCCTGACAGTCTGAATTGTCTACTTCCACAGAAAACATTTAGGAAGGGAGCTTTGTTTAAGGAGAATAAATAACAGTTAATGACTATGGGAATGTTGCCTCTTACTATATAAAAGGGGAAGCTGGTTTGTGTACACTGTAGTTAATAATGAATTAAGACTTTGTCTTTTGCTGCATACACTGATTATAATATAGTGCAGGATTAAATTATCATGTTTGTTTTAACTCAGATTTTAGCCCACCGAAAACAGTGAGGTCCATTATATAAACTGCAGGCTATTTATTTGGTGTAGAGCTAGTAAAAAGTACCCTTTTAAAAAGTTCATTTGAATCGGCGTACCTGGGTGGCTCAGTCGATTAAGCATCTGCCTTTGACTCAGGTCATGATCCCAAGGGTACTGGGATCGAGTCCCATTTCAGTCTC
Source organism: Mustela putorius furo (assembly GCF_011764305.1). Classification (NCBI taxonomy): domain Eukaryota; kingdom Metazoa; phylum Chordata; class Mammalia; order Carnivora; family Mustelidae; genus Mustela; species Mustela putorius. The sequence goes on along the minus strand of NW_025422048.1, from coordinate 20,897,621 downwards.
CTTGCTCAGCATGGAACCTGCTTCTTCCTCTGCCTGCCACTCCCCTTGCTTATATTCTCTCTCTGTGTCAAATAAATAAATAAAATCCTAAAAAAATAAATTCATTTGAATCTGTTAAGCAAATAGGATTGCAGGCAGCACAGCTGAATCTTGTAGCCTGGAGCTACAAGCCATAAGCATTTGTAGAGTGAACATATACATATACATATACATACATAAAGCTAGGTTAAGTTTTTTGAAATGAAGAAACCATGCTTTGTGAGGGCTAATTGAAAGAATTGGAGCTATTTAGCCCGGAGATGAGCCAACTCAAAAGAACATGAGCACGTCTTCAAACATCTGACACATGAAAAAAGGACAAGAAAGTTGTGATAGCTGTTCCAAGATGAATAGACCACCTTTAAGATTAGTAAGTACCTAATATCTTGGAAATATCCAAGTCAAAGTTAAATGACCACTTGTCCCAGATACAATTAAACAATAGAGCTGGATCAGTTTGGGTTATATTCAGTCGTATATAACAGAAAGAAAGCAAAAAGTCAGAAAATAAAACATGGCTTAAAATAATACAGGAATGTATTTCTTTTTCATGTGGAAGAACTTCGGAAGAAGCAGTCCAAAGCTGCAGGGTTAACTCCATGGTGCCATCACAGACCTAGATTCCTATCCTTCTGTTGTATTTGTCAATTGTCTTCTACTGTTAAGAATTCCTCATGCTCCCTTGAAGTTCATATTCTCAGCATAGGTCTGAAGAAGGAGGAAATTCAGAAAAACAAAAAGGAATCTTAAGTGTGCCAACTCCAAAGTGTGCCAGCTCACTTTTAGAAGCCTTTCTGGAAGTCCCACATAGGACTTTTGCTTACACATCACTGTCTAAAATTCTCATGGCCTTGGCTAACTGCAAGGAATGCAGGAAAGTAGAATCTTTTATTCCGGGTAGAAAGGTGTTCATCTGAAAATTAGCATTCTGTACCTAAGGAGAAAGACTCTACAATCGGCAACAGAGACATCTGTGACACAACAGTCATCTGATGAGTTTGAGTGGAATGAAGTATAAGAGCCTATGCAACCCTTAGGTCATGTGAACTCATAAGAGAATTGTGTGTTAAAAGACCTGCTTTCAATGTATCCTTAATCTGGGAGATAAAATTGCCCTTATAAATACTCCATCATCTGTGTAACCAGTTTCCTGCATATAATCCCCTCTGTTTCAACCATTTAGAAGGGTTTCCTTTATTCTGGTTGGACTTAGATTCATGCAGTGCCTGAAACTATTAATCTTAATGGTTAAAATTTCTCTTTTGAGAGTCCTTGAGGGAATAAAATATAAAATAAGGAGGTTTTAGTGAAAATCACTGGGCATGGAGAGATGCAGAGAGCCTAGAGGCATTTCCTCAGTAGGGTAGGAAATCCATGAGAGCTTTCAAGGCAGCCATGAGGACAATTACTCATTCAAATACCAAATATTTATTGAGTACCCACTATGTGCCAGACACTGTTAAATGCTAGAGATGCAGTGGTAAATGGAATAAAGACATGGTTTCTGGCCCCAATTAGAATAATGAGCATTCAAAAAAGTGTAAGAAATTTAAGAAAACTTGAGATTGGGGATTTTAGTCCAGAAGTGAACTTCAATGACTTGGTAAGTTGGCCTTTATCTTGATTCAGAAATTTTGAGGAATACTGACCTTGAAACTCTTCCTCCCTTATCATGCCTTCCTTTGTGATTCCTTAAAGGCAGTTTTCTTCTGTGCTCACAATTTTCTAGTCCTGCTTTCCATAATCCTTTCCTTGCCTTGTACTGGGTTATGCAGCACTGTGCCAACCCACTGTAAATATTGCTGCATTTGCAAGTATAATACAAATTCCATGCAACTTTGCCTTTCCATATTGTCTGACAAGAGGCCATTATTGTTTTAAATTTGTACTTACATACTGTAATATTTGCATTTTGCATTTAATCACTGTCACATTTTAGTGATGGAAAGTGGAGTGGATACAACAATTTGTATTATGTATTTTGACCTGAAATAATACCCACAGCTGGGATGTTGTTTGGACCCATATAGACTTCAGTGATTCATAACTCAATGATTTTAATGTGTCTGCTGACCTTCCAGACAATTCAGTAATCATCACTTTGTACCTAACTTGCTTGAAATCTAAAACCACTATATCTAAGCAAAAGGAAACAAGCACTATATTTAAAGGAAGTCTCTATTTTAGCTGGCTTTGACAACCTCCTCCCGATAGCCTTTCAAAGTATCTTGACTTCTCCCATTTACACCCCTTGTTTATCTTCCTCAGGAATAACACACAGCTTGGACTTGACTAACAGTGTTGCTTATTACATTTTCCTGGCCTTTCTCAAGAGCTCTTCATCTTAATCTGGGTGAATTGTAAGCAATTTAAAGAAAGGACCAAGCCTTTTAACTCATTTTTGGTCAATGATACCATAAATATCTGTCTTTCTTTCTTTCTTTCATTTTCTTTTCTTTTCTTTCTTTTTTTTTTTTTTGCTTCTATTTTCTTTTTTGATAAACCTGAGATTTTACCCATTCCCCCAAATACTCCAGCCTTCCTATTACTAGGCTCTGCCAACAACTTACCTTGGGACCTTAGTCAAGTTGTTTAACCTGTCAGAACCTATTTTCCCATCCCTAGAATCATGATTTTCTATCAACCTCTTGTTGTTGCAATTCAAATGAAAAGATAAACACCTTTTAAGCAATAGCACCTGGGGGTGCCTGGGTGGCTCAGTTGGTAAGCCTCTGACTTTGGTTCAGGTCATGATCTCAGGGTTCTGGAATTCAGCCCCACATCTGGCTCCCCACTCAGCAGGGAGTCTGCTCGTGTCTCTCTCTCTCTCTACCCCACCTCGCTTGTGTGTGTTCTTTCTCTTTCATAAATTAATAATTTTTAAAAAAATAAAAAAAATAAGAAACAACACCTGGTACAAAGCTAAGCACATATAAGGGGTTCAGTTAGTCTAATTCTCCTTTCCCTGATCCATTTATCACCAAAAGAAATTGATCTGTTCTGAGACCCACACCCTCAGATTTCTACCCTCTATTAATGTGACCATTCTAGTGAGTTTAGTGCATTACCCTTACTACAGGGTAAATGAAGTTCCCTCTAGATAATGTCTTTTTCTCAACTGAACTGAGACCTGAGCACACTAAGTAATTCCTTTCCAAGTATCTTCTATCATTGTTCCCTGCTGCATTCATATTCATCATAGCATTTAGAGCAATTTGAAGTGAATTTCTTCATTCTTTTACTTATTTATGGTTTCTCTCTCCCAATAGGCTGTGTACTCAAGAGCAGAAACAATGTCTCTTTTAATCACCAATGAATACCAGACCATAGCTAAGTGCCTAGCATGGAGCAGACGATATGTATTTTTTATAGATTTGATAGATACATGTAATAAATGGAAAATTAATCAAATAAATGAAACATTATGGTGGAAATTTCAGGCTCACTGGGAAGATGGTAAGAGTAATACTTGGGGCAGACAGGCTATTTGTCACCTCAAATTGTTTAAAGGTAGATCTCCTTGAAGAGAAAAGGTTAAGAAAAGATGCACTGAGTGAAGCAAATGGATTTGTACAAATGGCAAGCAAGATACATATTGAGAATTTGCAGAGGATATTATGTCTAAAAACACAGGAACTCCAAAACCATGCTTATCAACAAATTCTTTTCATACAAAAACACCAAAAGAAGCCTGACATATAATTCATTTTCCTCTTTCCTTTGTCTCCCCTGCCCAGAATTTAGCATTAAGGCCTGGCTACTTGGACCCCCAGAGTCAAGCAAAAGTCCATAGCTTCTGAAGTGAAAAATTAACCAAGAACCTGTCATGGCTGAAGAATCAGAAAACAAGTTTGGTTTGTGAGCTGTCAGGTTGAAAAGGATTTGCAAGCCCCTTCCCACCTACTATATGCTATGAAGATGGATTCCCAGAGGTTTGAGAGATTTGTACTGTGGCTTCAAGGTTTACAAAATGCCACCCTCCTAGGAGTTTGAATTATTCCTCTCCTATATTTCATTTGTAATGTACCTTTGCCAGCATAAAGAGTATTAAAAAGGCATTTGAACAGTAATAAAGCCCTTAACACTTATGAGCAGCTATTTTCCTTCCAATACAATTGTTTTGCTGAAGGGAAATAACCAGTAACAAACTGGATTAACCTCTTATCTTCCAAAATCTAATGCTACTTGTGTAGTTAGAAGCCAGTGCCCTGAGTGATTAAATACCAAAGGACACAAAAATCAGGTTTTTCCATTAAACACTTTTGATCTGCTCCTTCTCTCCCCTATTCCTCCTGCCTCTTCCTCATTGTAAGGGAGAAATAATACACTCAAGAATCCCCCCAAATTGGAAAACCATCAGATTTAGGGTAAAATTCCTATGATTCAAAACATTTGGGTGAGTCCACTCACAATTAAGAAAATATCTGAATTTCATAATATTTTAACATAAAGTTTTTCACTTTCAAGCAAGGGGTAGTAGGGTGTAGTCATTAAGAACATAGACTCTGGGGACGCCTGGGTGGCTCAGTTGGTTAAGCAGCTGCCTTCAGCTCAGGTCATGATCCCAGCGTCCTGGGATCGAATCCCACATCGGGCTCCTTGCTCAGTAGGGAGCCTGCTTCACCCTCTGCCTCTGCCTGTCATTCTGTCTGCCCCCCTCTCTCTGATAAATAAATAAAATCTTAAAAAAAAAAAAAAACTCTTTAAAAAAAAAGAACATAGACTCTGGAGTTAAGAGGTGTCAGTTTTAATCCCAGCTCCATGTACCAGTTGTGGGACTTCTAGCAAGTCACTTAGTCTCTCTGAAGGTCAGTTGTTTTTTTTCAAATATAAAATGATAATATACAATACCTACTTAATAGAGTTCTTGCAAAGGTTTTAAAAGATCTAATTGGTATACTAGTATTTATTTGTGAAAATTTCTATAATTCTTGAAATACTGTCTTATTGTTAACATTATTTTTCATTTCTTTATAAATAATATGAAAGAAAACTTCATTCAGCCAACACTCTTAGTATCACCACATATACCAGTTAATGATATTTTGCCATATTTTGATTTTTCGAAGTACTTATGGGCATTAAAAAAGAGAATGTTCTTTTCATAGTTCCCTGCCCAAATGCAAACAAGAATTGTCCTGAAAGCGGTCCACAGGCTGCAGGTGAAAACTTGACATTCATCCAAGATTTAATTCAGAGTCAATAAAGTAATACTCTTATGCCTAGGTAGAAGTGTAAATTTTCTCCACGTGATAAATAAGCAGGCTATGATTTCTATCAAATCAATCTTGACTTGAGTCAGTCATTCTCTAATCAATATATCTGGATGTGCACTGAATTATGAAGTCAATATAAGCAGTGATACATTCACTTTAAACTCCTTCATCAAAAGTACCTACAATTTTTCTATTATTGCCAATAATTCAAATGCCAGGCTTCTTTCTTTTTCTTTTCTTTTCTTTTTTTTTTCTTCTTTCTTTTTCTAACTACCACTTTAAAGGGACAATAAGTTTCTGGGTCCTGAAAAAGCTCTTACTTGGATCTGGTTAGAAACCCACATAGATTCTCTGACCTAATCAATACAGTAGATATAATTACATTGGAACCACTCTATAAAGAATTGGGTATGAGATAGTATTAATGAAAACTGTGGTGTTTGAAAGTTGTTTCTAGGATATTTAGAGTTTTTATAAGAAATTCTAAAAACTTGGATGTGTGAATTATATGAAAGAGATCCACCATTTCCTATCCAAGGTTATGGGCCTTCCACTGCTTCCCTTAACAATATTCTTTTTTCATTTCATTACGTGTATGTATACAACACAGCCAGACTTACTGAAGCCTTCAAGTCTTGGCAATGCAAAAATTGTGTGCAACATCCTTGGAATTTTAATATTGCCAAAAGATCCCAGCCTGCCCATTTCTTCTCTGTGCTCTAAACACAGCCCTCTTTGCTTCCTTTTAAGCTTGTTTCTGTTCAGTAACTGCTCCTGACACACTTAACTGGAGAATATGGGATAATGTGGAGATCATTCTTGCCAATACCCTCTCCTACCATCACAAAGCTATGTGTGATGAGGATCTGTGTCTCTTCTAAGCTCAGTCAACTCAGAAAGGGCTGTGATTTATTCTAAATTAAGTGCTTATTAAGTTGTTAACAGGTGTATTTTTAATTCCATATCAAGACTCAGGGATTCTTATACTGGGATCAATAGATAGAATTTAGAAGGCCCGTGAATTTGAATAGGAAAAAGTTAAATATTTTCACTAACCTCTAACTATAATTTAGCATTTCCTTCAACTGTGAATTTAAAAATCATAGTTAATATAAGCATTAACACTGAATTTATCACCAATAAAAAATTATAGACATTTTAATAACACATTACAGGTGTTGTAGATGTCTCAAAATAATATTTATGCTCATTGTTACTTCAAAATTATGATAGTTATCAGACCCATCAGTAGCTCTCACTATGTGGCAAACTATGCCAGCTGCCTCTTTTTATAAATAAAATTTTTATTGGAAGACAGCCATGCTAATTCATATATGTATTGTCTGTGGCTACTTTGCTGCTACAAATGGCAGAGTTGAGTAGTTTCAACAGATTATGTGGCCCAAATACCCTAAAATATTTATTATCTAGCCTTTTATAGAGAAAGCTTACTAACTCCTGATTTGATACATTAATATGGAAGTACATATACTATTACTATTTTTCAAAATAATTGGTCTTCTTTTTAATTATATGGGTTTCATTTCATTCATTTAAAAACATTATTCTGACGGGCGCCTGGGTGGCTCAGTGGGTTAAGCCGCTGCCTTCAGCTCAGGTCATGATCTCAGGGTCCTGGGATCGAGTCCCGCATCGGGCTCTCTGCTCGGCAGGGAGCCTGCTTCCTTCTCTCTCTCTCTCTGCCTGCCTCTCTGCCTACTTGTAATCTCTCTCTGTCAAATAAATAAATAAAATCTTAAAAAAAATAATAAATAAAAATAAAAATAAAAAATAAAAACATTATTCTGAGAAAAGTTCCATAAGCTTTATCAAACTGACAGTGAGGTTCACAAACAACAACAAAAATCTTAGGAACCCCTAGCTAGCTTGAGAATGAATCTCAAGTCCTATCAGTGTGCATGTAGACTCAGTTTATAATTATATTTTCACACTCAGCAAATATATTTAACTACTTCACTACAGACTTTCTTCTACTCTTTCTTTTATTTGACTGCCTTCTTACCCTAACCTCATTTTATTGTGTTGTTTTATTAAAGAAATCATTCATTCATCAATTTTTGTATTGAATGCCTACTATGCATTAAGCACTGAGGATATGGTAGTAACGAATCTCTGCCCTCACAGAGCCTACATTCTACTGAGGGAGATATGCATATAATAAGTAAAACAGTAGTCTGTGAAATGTGACAAGTGCTATAGATGAAAATAAAGCAGAGAAAGTGAATATATTTTTAAATGGAACACCAGAGAAGACCTCAGTAAGAAGGCAACACTTGAGCAAAGACCTGAAGAAGGCAAGGGAGTAAGCCATGCCAGAAACTGGAACTAGGCAAAGGAAACAACTATTGCCAAGACTCCAGGGGAAGAGTATGTTTGACATCTTCTAGCAAGGAAGTCAATGTGACTGGAATAGAGTAAGTCAGATAGTGAGCAGTAGAAGATAAGATCAAGAGGTAATGAAGCCAGGGGTTCTCAACTCTCCCTGAGCCTCAGAATCAGTTGGGGAACTTTAAAAAAAAAACTGCACATACCTGAGCCACACCACATATTCCCTCTGGAGGTGCTGCTTCAGTTTATTTGGGGGTGGGGACTGCATTATTTTTGTTTTTGCTTTTATTTTTGTTTTCAGTTTTTTCTGTAACTCTAATGTGTAATAATGGTTACAAACCATTGGGGTAGAGCCATAGGGCACTACATAGACATTAGTTTTTGCTTAAAGAAAGTTGAGCCATTGGAGGGTTTTATTAAAAAAAAAAGTAACATGATCTGAGTTAGGTCTTAATAGGATCACTCAGGCTGTTCTGGGTTAAAAGTTAAAGGTAGAATCAGGATGATTAGTTAATTGGCTACCGCAATAATCTGGACATGTCTTGGTGATCCCAGTAAAGATGGTAAAAAGTGGTTAGAGTCTAGTTACATATTGAAGGATTAACTATTACACTAGCTTTTAGACTGAGGTGGTAGGATCAGAAAAGGGAAGAATCAGAGAGAATGCCAGAAACTGAACAACTGGAAGAATGAATGGCCTCTTTTTGTTTTTTTCTGTTTTTTAATTCAATTAATTAATATATAATATATTATTGGTTTCAGAGGTACAGGTCTGTGATTCATCAGTTTTATATAATACCCAGTGCTCATTACATCACATGTCCTCCTTAATGTGCATCACCCATTTACTATATCCCTCCACCCATCTCATCCCCTCCAGCAATCCTTAGTTTGTTTCCTATGATTAGGAGTCTTTGATGTGGTTTGTCTCCCTCTCTGGTTTTTTCATGCTTTATTTTTTTCCTCTCTTTGCCTTTGATCCTCTTTTGTTTCTTATTAATGGCCATTAATTGAAATGGGTCAAACAATGGAAGGATCAGATTATGAGGAAAATATCAGCAGTTCAGTTTGGACATATTCAGTTTCAAATTCCTATTAGATATACAAAAGGAGATAGAAAGAGGCAGTTGGATATACAAATATAGAGTTTAGAAGAGAAATCTGGACTGTGGATATAAATTTGGACTCAACAGCATGTACATGGTATTTAAAGCCACAAGACAGGATGCTATCACTGAAAGAGTGATTGTGGATAGAAGTAAGGCGTAGTCCAGGACCTGACATTGTTGGGGAGATAAAGAAAAACCAGCAGGAGGAATCTTGAGCGATAGGAAGAGATAGGAAGAAAACTAGGTATGACGCCCTGGAATTCAAGGGAATTACCTGCTATACAAAACAATGCTAAAAGATGAAATAAGATGAGAACTGATAATTGACCTTTGCATTAGCAATGAGTCCATTTGTGACCTTGACAAAAGCATTTTCAGTGAAATTATAGAAGAAAGAGAATCTGACTGGAATGATATTGGGAAAGAATGAGAGGAGAACAAATGGAAACAGTAAATAGAGACAATTATTTGAGGAATTTTTTGCTGTAAGAGGACAGAGAAATTGATTTCTTAAAATTATGCAAGTGATTACAGTATGTTTGAAGGCTGATGGAAATAATTCATCAAAGAGGGAAAAATTGTTGATACAGGAGAAAGGGGGAAGGATTACTGGGGCCATTCAACATATTTAAGAAAGACCAAGCTTTCCCCTTCTGAGCTGTGAGATTTGGGGCAAATTAACTTCTCTGAGTCTCAATTTCTGCATTGGGAAATGGATGTATAATAGTATCTACCTCATAAGTTGTTTTGACTAAGGGATTAGATATGTAAAGCATTTACTGATATATAGTAGGGACTCAAAAAAATGTTACCCAGTAGTAGTTGTAACTACATTCTTCTCATTAACTAAACATTGCTTAAGATATCTTTCTCTATAAACCTTCCTAACCATGTAACCCCACCCTGCTTCAATCCCAGGTTCACGGACTCTACTCATTTAACCAATCTCTTGGCACTTAATGGATATATACAGTCATGCTGACATTTGCTTCTGTTTTCTCTTTTTTATATGTCATTATATGTCATTTCTGTGTCTATATTTCCACAAAATCCCTCTTTCCCCAAAGGGGCAGTACTTACTATATGGGCCAAGAGCACAGGTTTTCATGTCAAACTGTTAACTTGGATCCCAGCTCTGACACTTGTTGACTAACTTTAGACAATGTTTTAACCTTCCATCTCACTTTTCCTATCTGTAAAACAGGCATAATAGTATTACCTACTTCACAGATCATTGGAAGGATTAAATGCATTAATATGCAAGAAAGTGCTTAGAATAATACCTGGCAAATAATAAATTCACAACATAGTTTTGCTATTACTATTCCTAGAAATGATGAAGTATGTCTTCTAAACATTTGGCACCACTCCGTACCCAACATCATACCATGACCACAACACCACAATACATCCATCCTCTTCCCTAAATCAGAGCTTTATATTCAGGGGTATTTGCAGTATGCATTTAAGTGCTTACTAACTACCATCCTGCCTTCCGGGGGCACATGTGCAAAATGTAATAAAAGCCCTCTTTTTCTCCAAGTAACCTGAAAGGAGCCTATCAATGAACTGTTTGTTCTCATTATAGTAGTATGACTGTAGCTAAACATTAAAATGAATGAATAAGTTAGATGGCAATCCTTATATACTCAAGAAATGGAAAAATGTTCCATGCTCCTGGATTGGAAGAATAAATATTGTGAAAATGTCTATGCTACCTAAAGCAATCTACACATTTAATGCAATTCCTATCAAAGTACCATCCATCTTTTTCAAAGAAATGGAACAAATAATGCTAAAATTTATATGGAACCAGAAAAGACCTCGAATAGCCAAAGGGATATTGAAAAAGAAAGCCAACGTTGGTGGCATCACAATTCCGGACTTCAGGCTCTATTACAAAGCTGTCATCATCAAGACAGCATGGTACTGGCACAAAAACAGACACATAGATCAATGGAACAGAGTAGAGAGCCCAGAAATAGACCCTCAACTCTACAGTCAACTAATCTTCGACAAAGCAGGAAAGACTGTCCAATGGAAAAAAGACAGCCTCTTCAATCAATGGTGCTGGGAAAATTGGACAGCCACATGCAGAAAAATGAAATTGGACCATTTCCTTACACCACACACAAAAATAGACTCCAAATGGATGAAGGACCTCAATGTGCGAAAGGAATCCATCAAAATCCTTGAGGAGAACACAGGCAGCAACCTCTTTGACCTCAGCCGCAGCAACATCTTCCTAGGAACAACGCCAAAGGCAAGGGAAGCAAGGGCAAAAATGAACTATTGGGATTTCATCAAGATCAAAAGCTTTTGCACAGCAAAGGAAACAGTTCACAAAATCAAAAGACAACTGACAGAATGGGAGAAGATATTTGCAAACGACATATCAGATAAAGGACTAGTGTCCAGAATCTATAAAGAACTTAGCAAACTCAACACCCAAAGAACAAATAATCCAATCAAGAAATGGGCAGAGGACATGAACAGACATTTCTGCAAAGAAGACATCCAGATGGCCAACAGACACATGAAAAAGTGCTCCATATCACTCGACATCAGGGAAATACAAATCAAAACCACAATGAGATATCACCTCACACCAGTCAGAATGGCTAAAATCAACAAGTCAGGAAATGACAGATGCTGGCGAGGATGCGGAGAAAGGGGAACCCTCCTACACTGTTGGTGGGAATGTACTAGTACTAATATTTAAATCAATGAAATTTATTTAAAATGTTTTTCATTTTTATTTTTCTCTCCTTCCTGAAAAGGGTAAGAGGGAGTCTACATAACTAACTTCTAATCACCCTTCAGATCCTAAATTAGACATTACTTACTCCAGGGAGCCTTTATTCCCTGTTATGTCATCCCTACATGCCCCTGTATTTGTGCTCATCATAACACCAATCAGTTACTTGTCAGTCTTCTGCACTCCAAGTACTGTGTCAATCTCATTCCCTAGTGACCACAACATTTAACACATTGTTGGTACATAATACATATTTGTTTATTTGTTATTATAGCTGTGTTATTCCCAGTAGCTAATTAGGTAGGATATTTCCCTTTTCAACCTGGAACTTTAGTGTTGTGTAGGTAAAATCACAACACATAATAAAATGCAATGATATCAAGAAAATTTTATGTGTGATCAGATTAGAAAGGTATCTTATCTCCACAGTGGGATTTGAAGGAAAATTTGAAAGCCCCTATAGAAAAACACCTCCTCTACCAGACCATCTACCTCAAGACTACACATTGCCAAAGTTTCATAGGTTATAGAATAATAGCAAAAAAAGCAACATTCACTGAATGCCTACTATGTGCTAAACATATTATACATGATATTTCCTTTAATCCTCACGATGGCTCTGTGGTGTGTGTATGACTAATCACATTTTAGGGGTGAGGAAAAAAGGTCATAGCAGTTGAACAATTTGCCCAGGGATACACAGAGAATAAATAAAGAGCTAGAATTTAAATGACTTCACATTGATATGCTTTCTTTTATTCTACTTCAACACCCAGGAGACAGATCCTAGACAGCTAAGTAAGGATAGAAACAAAATATTAAAAAAATAACCGGAGACATAGCTCTGTTCATGGAGAGCATGGGCAAGAATGGTTTTAGGGATGAACAGTCTATTTATGTGCTGTGGTAAGCAGAATAATTGCCCCTTAAAAGTACCCAAGTCCTAATTCCTAGAACCTGTGAATACATGGAAAAAAGGAATTTTGCAGATGTGATTAAGGTTAAGGACTTTGAGAACAGATTATCCTTGATTATCCTGAAGGACTCTGTGTCATCACAGGGGTCCTGTATTAGTTTCCTGTGGTCATTGTAATCAATTATCACAAACTGGGTGGCTCAAAGCAATAGCAATTTATTCCTTCACAGTTCTAGGGGTTAGAAGTCTGAAATCAAGGTAATATCAGGAACCCACTACTTCAGGAAGCTCTGGGGAGACTCCTTGTGTTTTCCAAGTTCTGGTGGTTCCAGGTGTTCCTTAATTTGTAGCTGCATTATTCCAATATCTGCTTTTGTGATCCCATTACTGCCTCTTTTTCTTTCTACCTCAAATTTCCCTTTGCCTTTTTTTAAAAAGACACTTGTCATTCTGTTTACAGCACAGCCAGATAAACCAGGATGATTTTTTAATCTCAAGATCTGTAGTTATATCTTCAAAGAACCCTTTTCCAAATAATAATATCCTATAATATTCATATGTTCTGTTAATTAGGATGTGGACACATCTTTTGGAGTGCCAAAATTCACCCCACAGATCCTTAAAAGTGGAGAACATTTTCTGGCTATGGTCAGAGAGAGATGTGAATACAGAGCAATGATTAGATAGATGCAATGTTGCTAGCTTTGAAGATGAAAAAAGGGGTTATGAGTCAACGAATGAAGGTGGCTTCTAGAAACCGAAAAAGGCAAAGAAACAGATTTTCCTCCAGAGATTCCAGAAGAAAATGCGGTCTTACCAGCACCTTAGCTTTAGCTCAGTGAAACTTATTTTGGACTTCAGACTTCCAGAATTCTAAAATAATAAATTTGTGTTGTTTTAAGCCATCAAGTTTGTGGGAATCTGTTACAGCAGTGATGGAAAATGTATACCAGTGCTGAAGAGAGTGCAAATATTTGGATCAGAACCAAGTACGGAAGCCAGAGTCAAAAAGGCAGGTCATGCAATAGAAGGATGTAAATTCTGGAAGGTAGATCAGGCAAGAATTAGGAAAGCCAAAGGAAGAAGGAGGTCAGGACAAAGAAAGTAGAATTGACATGCAGGGCACCTGGGTGGCTCAGTGGGTTAAGCCGCTGCCTTTGGCTCAGGTCATGATCTCAGGGTCCTGGGATCAAGTCCCGCATCAGGCTCCCTGCTCAGTGAGGAGGATGCTTCCCTCCCTCTCTCTCTCAATGCCTGCCTCTCTGTCTAATTGTGATCTCTCTCTGTCAGATAAATAAATAAAATCTTTAAAGAAAAAAAGAATTGACATGTATTACTATTATTCAAAAGCACCCCTTATAACTGAGCATCAGGCCAGGGGACTGACCCAAACATAGGGAACCCAGACCCTATATGGGGAATACCGCTGGAAGCATGTTGTCCAGTTAGACGATTTGTGGGCAGAAGAGAGTGGCATCATCTGGCAAGAATATCCATATAGAGTTGCCTGCAATGTTCACATTATTCACTCTTCAGGTTAAGGCATTTAAGGTTCTCCTTCAAGCTCAAGTTCCATACTAGTATCACCTACTTAACACAGAACTTGTTAAAAAGATGTCCTAGTGAGTCACCTAACAGGTCTGAGAGAAAGACTCCAAGAATGAGAAGGGCAGATAAGAAATGTTTACAGTATGGAGCATCTGATAGGTATAAGTACTGAGCCTGACAGGTGATAAATGCAACAAATGTCTGTTGGATGGATGAAGGAATAGATGAGTGAATGAAAACTCAGAAGGTTGGTAGGATATGATGACTTAAAAGAAGGATGGACAAAAATGGCATGGGACTCCAAAGACAATCTTGGCCCATTGTCCTGAATGCTAGTCATGGACCATACTTCCCTGTGACTGGCTGGTGTGTCTTTTTATAGCTTTTATTTCCTTTCATAGATAAATTTCTTTTTAAGATTTTATTTATTTGCCAGAGAGAGCACAAGAGGGGAAGTGCCAGGCAGAGGGGAAGCAGATTGGGCACTGAGCAGGGAGCCCAATGCAGGGCTCGATCCCAGGGCGCTGGGATCATGACCTGAGCTGCAGGCAGCCCTTTAACCAACTGAGCCACTCAGGCATCCCAAAAGATAACTCTGTTATTTCCAATTTCTAATTTCAAAAGTAATACATCTAAAAGGAAAGGGGAAAAAAGGCATGTAACTTCATCACACCAACATAACTATTTTAGAGCATCTTACATCTTTGCCTATAGCACTGTCTATGTGTGGGTCTCAATCTCTTTCTCTCGTGTGTGTGTGTTCATATGTGTCTCTCTGTGTGTGGTATTTTAAAATATGTTATATAACTCTATTTATTATTCTATAAATTTTTTTTTAAACCCAGCACATATTGTGATTGTTTTTCCAGGTCAGTAAATATTCTATTACAATATGATTTTATATAACTACATAATATCTCAACCTATGAGTATATGCAATTTATTCAATGAACCTCCTACTGTCTTATTCTTATAATTTTCCACCATTAAAAACACTGGTATAGTGAACATTTTTTATAGTCAATGCTTTATACACATCTATATTTCCCTAAGGTAACTTCTTAAAAGTGGAATTGCACATTTTGTGGAATTAGGTACATACTGTCATGTTACCCGATGAAGTGATTTACCTATTTGTATTCTGACTTGAGTATATAAAAGTTATTTCCTCAAACCTTTGTCAACACAAGTTTTATCAATTTTTTAAATTTGCCAATGTAATGGATGGATTTAGTTTGTATCTGATTGCTAATGAAGGTAAATATTTCTTCATCTATTTATTGGTCATTTTTGTTTCTTCCTTCATGAATTACTCTTATGTCTTTTGTCTATTTTTCTATTTATGTGTTTCTCTTCAAAATTAGCTTGTAAGAACTGTTCAAGTAGACAATCTGCTGCAAACATTTTCCCATGTGTTGTTTTCCTCTGTTATTGTGAATTTTTAGGCTATAAAAGGAACTTAGTGTATTTGTTTTTGTAGCATTAACTCAATCTTTTCCTTCCAGATTTTATACCTTTTCTTAGAAAGATGCTGCTATACAAAACTATATAAATACAATAAATACATATATTTTCTTTTTGTTATTTCATAGTTTCATTTTCACATTTTAATTGTTAAATTATCTAACAATATCTATTGAATAGTATGAGGTAAGGGTCTTATTTTAGTTCACCCATAGTAGATAGCCATTGATGACATAATGAATTTTCACTAGAAATTCACTGAAATGAATCCAGAAGAGAGTGTACTGACTCTCAAATTAATGAAATTTTCTTTTTCAAAACCTACATAGTCCATACTGCACCTTAGGTCTCAATAAGTAATGGATTCTGATCTGCAAACAACCCAGCATGCCAGTATTTGCAGATGTACCCATGAGCCAACCAAACAGCAAAGCTCCTCTGCAAACAAAAGGTCAGCTACTCAGGGCACCTGATGCTCATTAGGTTAAGCCTCTGCCTTTGGCTCAGGTCATGATCTCAGGGTCCTGGGATCAAGCCCCATATCGGGCTCTCTGCTCAGCAGGGAGTCTGCTTCCCCCTCTCTCTCTGCTGCCTCTCTGCCTACTTGTGATCTCTCTCTGTAAAATAAATAAATAAAATCTTTAAAAAAGGGTCAGCTTCTCAGTGTGAAGTCTTCAGTTACAGACTTACATTCATTCTCAAATCACCCTAATACAGAGAAAGAGACATATTTGCTTTTCACATGACTCATGGGTGAATTTTGCTCTGATACAAAGTCGACAACTAGATCTCTCCTCAACAAGCTGAAGCACATTCCACATTGGTCTCTGGATGAAAGGCCCTCTGGTAAACTTGGTGAGAGCCGCAAGAAAAGAGGTTTTTTCAGATTAGAAGAAAACCCTATTATTTCATTACACGCAGTGTCCTTTGGACCTAAATACTCTTGATTCTGAGGTATATTCCTTATAATATGTTACTAGGGCAAATGCTCAGGGAAATAGCAGCTGGAGCCATTTGAGGGTTATTAATTACAGGGCATCGCAGGCACAATTTATAATTCTCCTTGACAGATGTCACCCATTATATTAAACATTGTTGGCACACTCTACAAGCCAGATGCAGGCTGGGAATAGGTTGGTCCTTGAGTGGCACAGCTTTTCAGCAAGCTTCACCATTACAAGTAACTGCACAAATGTAGGGGAAACAACTGCTAACATGATATAAGAGGAATATTTCTTTAAAGGCCAATTGATTTAAAAATATCTCACTCTATGGGGCGCCTGGGTGGCTCAGTGGGTTAAGCTGCTGCCTTCAGCTCAGGTCATGATCTCAGAGTCCTGGGATCGAGTCCCATATCGGGCTCTCTGCTCAGCAGGGAGCCTGCTTCCTCCTCTCTCTCTGCCTGCCTCCCTGCCTACTTGTGATCTCTCTCTGTCAAATAAATAAATAAAATCTTTAAAAAAAATAGCTCAGGGAGTCAAGATGGCAGAGAAGTAGCAGGCTGAGACTACTTCAGCTACCAGGAGATCAGCTAGATAGCTTATCTAGAAATCGCAAACACCTGCGAATCCATCAGCAGATCGAAGAGAAGAAGAACAGCAATTCTGGTAACAGAAAAACAACCACTTTCTGAAAGGTAGGACTGGCAGAGACGTGAATCCAAAGCGACGGGAAGATAGACCCCGGGGGGAGGGGCCGGCTCCCGGCAAGCAGCGGAGCAACGGAGCACAAAATCAGAACTTTTAAAAGTCTGTTCCGCTGAGGGACATCGCTCCAGAGGCTAAACCGGGGCGAAGCCCACGCGGTGTCAGTGTGGCCTCAGGTCCCGCAGGGTGACAGAAGGATCAGGGGTGTCTGAGTGTCGCAGAGCTTGCGGGTATTGGAACAGGAAAGCCGGCTACAGAGACAGAGCCGACAGTAAGCTCACAGCTCGGTGTTACCTTAAACCGGTCGCAGGCTCGGTGAGCTCGGAGCGCGGCCGGAGGTCAGGCAGACGGGAGTTGCTGGGCGCTGTTCTCTGGGGGCGCACGGAGGAGTGGGGCCCCAGGCTCACGGCTCCTCCGGGCTGGAGACCAGGAGGCCGCTATTTGTATTCCCGTCCTCCGGAACTCTACGGAAAGCACTCAGGGAACAAAAGCTCCTGAAAGCAAACCTGAGCGAATTACTCACCCCGGCCCCTGGTAAGGGCGGTGCAATTCCGCCTGGGGCAAAAACACTTGAGAATCACTACAACAGGCCCCTCCCCCAGAAGATCAACAAGAAATCCAGCCGAGACCAAGTTCACCTACCAAGGAGTGCGGTTTCAATACAAAGGAGAGCAGCAGAATTCCAGAGGAGGAGAAAGCAAAGCACGGAACTCATGGCATTCTCCCTGTGATTTTTTTTTAGTCTTGCAGTTATTTAATTTTTTTCTTTTTCAGTTTTTGTTTTTTTTTTTCTCGCCTTCCGGTAAATTTTTTTTTAACATTTACCCTTTCCTTTTTGACGTTTTTTAACTAGTTTATCTAATATATATATTTTTTCTTTTTTATATTTTTCTTTATTCATTTTCTTTTTTTAAAATTCTTTTCTTTTCTTTTTTTTTTCTTTCTCCCTTTTTGAACCTGTATTTATTCACTTTCTCCCCCCTCACGATTTGGGATCTCTTCTGATTTGGTAAAAGCATATTTTCCTTAGGTTGTTGCCACCCTTTCAGTATTTTACTTGCTCCTTCATATACTCTAATCTGGATAAAATGACAAGACGGAAAAATTCACCACAAAAAAAAGAACAAAAGGCAGTACCGAAGGCTAGGGACCTAATCAATACAGACATTGGTAATGTGTCAGATCTAGAGTTCAGAATGACAATTCTCAAGGTTCTAGCCGGGCTCGAAAAAGGCATGGAAGATATTAGAGAAACCCTCTCGAGAGATATAAAAGCCCTTTCTGGAGAAATAAAAGAACTAAAATCTAACCGAGTTGAAATCAAAAAAGCTATTAATGAGGTGCAATCAAAAATGGAGGCTCTCACTGCTAGGATAAATGAGGCAGAAGAAAGAATTAGTGATATAGAAGACCAAATGATAGAGAATAAAGAAGCTGAGCAAAAGAGGGACAAACAACTACTGGACCACGAGGGGAGATCTCGAGAGATAAGTGACACCATAAGATGAAACAACATTAGAATAATTGGGATTCCAAGAAGAAAGAGAGAGGGGAGCAGAAGGTATACTGGAGAGAATTATTGGGGAGAATTTCCCCAATATGGCAAAGGGAACGAGCATCAAAATTCAGGAGGTTCGGAGAACGCCCCTCAAAATCAATAAGAATAGGCCCACACCCCATCACCTAATAGTAAAATTTACAAGTCTCAGTGACAAAGAGAAAATCCTGAAAGCAGCCAGGGAAAAGAAGTCTGTAACATACAATGGTAAAAATATTAGATTGGCAGCTGACTTATCCACAGAGACCTGGCAGGCCAGAAAGAGCTGGCATGATATTTTCAGAGCACTAAACGAGAAAAACATGCAGCCAAGAATACTATATCCAGCTAGGCTATCATTGAAAATAGAAGGAGAGATTAAAAGCTTCCAGGACAAACAAAAACTGAAAGAATTTGCAAACACCAAACCAGCTCTACAGGAAATATTGAAAGGGGTCCTCTAAGCAAAGAGAGAGCCTACAAGTGGTAGATCAGAAAGGAACAGAGACCATATATAGTAACAGTCACCTTACAGGCAATACAATGGCACTAAGTTCATATCTCTCAATAGTTACCCTGAAAGTTAATGGGCTAAATGCCCCTGTCAAAAGACACAGGGTATCAGAATGGATAAAAAAACAAAACCCATCTATATGTTGCCTCCAAGAAACTCATTTTAAGCCTAAAGACACCTCCAGATTTAAAGTGAGGGGGTGGAAAAGAATGTACCATGCTAATGGACATCAGAAGAAAGCAGGAGTGGCTATCCTTATATCAGATCAATTAGATTTTAAGCCAAAGACTGTAATAAGAGATGAGGAAGGACACTATATCATACTCAAAGGGTCTGCCCAACAAGAAGATCTAACAATTTTATATATCTATGCCCCCAATGTGGGAGCAGCCAACTATATAAACCAATTAATAACAAAATCAAAGAAACACATCAACAATAGTACAATAATAGTAGGGGACTTTAACACTCCCCTCACTGAAATGGACAGATCATCCAAGCAAAAGATCAACAAGGAAATAAAGGCCTTAAACGACACACTGGACCAGATGGACATCACAGATATATTCAGAACTTTTCATCCCAAAGCAACAGAATACACATTCTTCTCTAGTGCACATGGCACATTCTCCAGAATAGATCACATCCTCGGTCCTAAATCAGGACTCAACCGGTATCAGAAGATTGGGATCATTCCCTGCATATTTTCAGACCACAATGCTCTAAAGCTAGAACTCAACCACAAAAGGAAGTTTGGAAAGAATCCAAATACATGGAGACTAAACAGCATCCTTCTAAAGAATGAATGGGTCAACTGGGAAATTAAAGAGTAATTGAAAAAAATCATGGAAACAAATGATAATGAAAATACAACGGTTCAAAATCTGTGGGACACAACAAAGTCAGTCCTGAGAGGAAAATATATAGCGGTAGAAACCTTTCTCAAGAAACAAGAAAGGCCTCAGGTACACAACCTAACCCTACACCTAAAGGAGCTGGAGAAAGAACAAGAAAGAAACCCTAAGCACAGCAGGAGAAGAGAAATCATAAAGATCAGAGCAGAAATCAATGAAATAGAAACCAAAAAAACAATAGAACAAATCAACGAAAGTAGGAGCTGGTTCTTTGAAAGAATTAATAAAATTGACAAACCCCTGGCCCGACTCATCAAAAAGAAAAGAGAAGGACCCAAATAAATAAAATCATGAATGAAAGAGGAGAGATCACAACTAACACCAAAGAAATACAAACTATTATAAGAACATACTATGAGCAACTCTACACAAACAAATTTGACAATCTGGAAGAAATGGATGCATTCCTAGAAACATATAAACTATCACAACTGAACCAGGAAGAAATAGAAAACCTGAACAGACCCATAACCAGTAAGGAGATTGAAACAGCCATTAAAAATCTCCAAACAAACAAAAGCCCAGGGCCAGACGGCTTCCCAGGGGAATTCTACCAAACATTTAAAGAAGAACTAATTCCTATTCTCCTGAAATTGTTCCAAAAAATAGAAATGGAAGAAAATTTCCAAACTCATTTTATGAGGCCAGCATCATCTTGATCCCAAAACCAGACAAGGATCCCATCAAAAAAGAGAGCTATAGACCAATATCCTTGATGAACACAGATGCAAAAATACTCAACAAAATACTAGCCAATAGGATTCAACAGTACATTAAAAGGATTATTCACCACGACCAAGTGGGATTTATTCCAGGGCTGCAAGGTTGGTTCAACATCCGCAAATCAGTCAATGTGATACAACACATCAATAAAAGAAAGAACAAGAACCATATGATACTCTCAATAGATGCTGAAAAAGCATTTGACAAAGTACAGCATCCCTTCCTGATCAAAATTCTTCAAAGTGTAGGGATAGAGGGCACATACCTCAATATCATCAAAGCCATCTATGAAAAACCCACCACAAATATCATTCTCAATGGAGAAAAACTGAAAGCTTTTCTGCTAAGGTCAGGAACACGGCAGGGATTTCCATTATCACCACTGCTATTCAACATAGTACTAGAGGTCCTAGCCTCAGCAATCAGACAACAAAAGGAAATTAAAGGCATCCAAAGTCAAATTATCACTCATCGCAGACGATATGATACTGTATGTGGAAAACCCAAAAGACTCCACTCCAAAACTGCTAGAACTTATACAGGAATTCAGCAAAGTGTCAGGATATAAAATCAATGCACAGAAATCAGTTGCATTTCTCTACAACAACAACAAGACAAAAGAAAGAGAAATTAAGGAGTCAATCCCATTTACAATTGCACCCAAAACCTTAAGATACCTAGGAATAAACCTAACCAAAGAGTCACAGAATCTATACTCAGAAAACTATAAGGTGCTCATGAAAGAAATTGAGGAAGACACAGAGAAATGGAAAAATGTTCCATGCTCCTGAATTGGAAGAATAAATATTGTGAAAATGTCTATGCTACCTAAAGCCATCTACACATTTAATGCAATTCCCATCAAGTACCATCCATCTTTTTCAAAGAAATGGAACAAATAATTCTAAAATTTATATGGAACCAGAAAAGACCTCGAATATCCAAAGGACCATTGAAAAAGAAAGCCAAAGTTGGTGGCATCACAATTCCGGATTTCAAGCTCTATTACAAAGCTGTCATCATCAAGACAGCATGGTATTGGCACAAAAACAGACACATAGATCAATGGAACAGAGTAGAGAGCCCAGAAATAGACCCTCAACTCTACAGTCAACTAATCTTCGACAAAGCAGGAAAGACTGTCCAATGGAAAAAAGACAGCCTCTTCAATCAATGGTGCTGGGAAAATTGGACAGCCACATGCAGAAAAATGAAACTGGACCATTTCCTTACACCACACACGAAAATAGACTTAAAATGGATGAAGGACCTCAATGTGCGAAAGGAATCCATCAAAATCCTTGAGGAGAACACAGGCAGCAACCTCTTTGACCTCAGCAACAACTACTTCTTCCTAGGAACAACGCCAAAGGCAAGGGAAGCAAGGGCAAAAATGAACTATTGGGATTTCATGAAGATCAAAAGCTTTTGCACAGCAAAGGAAACAGTTAACAAAATCAAAAGACAACTGACAGAATGGGAGAAGATATTTGCAAACGACATATCAGATAAAGGACTAGTGTCCAGAATCTATAAAGAACTTATCATACTCAACACCCAAAGAACAAATAATCCAATCAAGAAATGGGCAGAGGACATGAACAGACATTTCTGCAAAGAAGACATCCAGAAGGCCAACAGACACATGAAAAAGTGCTCCATATCACTCGGCATCAGGGAAATACAAATCAAAACCACAATGCGATATCACCTCACACCAGTCAGAATGGCTAAAATCAACAAGTCAGGAAATGACAGATGCTGGCGAGGATGCGGAGAAAGGGGAACCCTCCTACACTGTTGGTGGGAATGCAAGCTGGTGCAGGCACTTTGGAAAACAGCATGGAGGTTCCTCAAAATGTTGAAAATAGAACTGCCCTATGACCCAGCAATTGGATACTGGGTATTTACTCTAAAGATACAAACGTAGTGATCCAAAGGGGCACGTGCACCCGAATGTTTATAGCAGCAATGTCCATAATAGCCAAACTATGGAAAGAACCTAGATGTCCATCAACAGATGAATGGATCAAGAAGATGTGGTATATATACACAATGGAATACTATGCAGCCATCAAAAGAAATGAAATCTTGCCATTTGCGACAACATGGATGGAACCAGAGCATTTCATGCTTAGTGAAATAAGTCAAGCAGAGAAAGACAACTATCATATGATCTCCCTGATATGAGGAAGTGGTGATGCAACATGGGGGCTTAAGTGGGTAGAAGAAGAATCAATGAAACAAGATGGGATTGGGAGGGAGACAAACCATAAGTGACTCAATCTCACAAAACAAACTGAGGGTTGCTGGGGGAGGGGGTTTGGGAGAAGGGGGTGGTATTATGGACATTGGGGAGGGTATGTGCTTTGGTGAGTGCTGTGAAGTGTGTAAACCTGGTGATTGACAGACCTGTACCCCTGGGGATAAAAATATATGTTTATAAAAAATAAAAATTTTTTTAAAAAAATAAATAAATAAAAATAAAAAAATTTCAAAATAATAATAAAAAATTAAAAAAATATATCTCACTCTATCCATGCAGTACTGATATGCAAAGAAATGCCTAGACAGTTCTATTAGATTATTAACTACGCCTATTTTTCAATACCTCTAATTTCAACATTTGGGTTGGGAAGATTTTTCTGAGTCTGAGCCAGAAAATTTCCATTATTTTAAAAATTAAAAAATATTTTCAGTGATCTTCCACCAACTCACACTGCATTTAAGTAACATCTGTACTATATAGATATGAATATTCAGTTCAAAGCATTTCAGGGAGAAGAAAAATGTCAAAACTATCATTGTCTCTATAGGGAAAACAAATAGCTGCTTGAATGGCTTTTAGACTTTCCAGTCATTCCGGGAGGTATGGCCAGAGGGTTCTTCAGACACAAATAGAACTACTGCCCCTTCACACAAGCAATGAAAAGACTCAAAGAAGAATCACATACACCTTTAATCATTATTATTTTTTCCAAGACCTCCTTTAAAGATAAAACAAAAAGATAATTTATGTTTACAGTTCTGTGACACATAAAAAATATAATTAAAGTACTAAATCTCTCCAAAGAAATGTGATGTACAGAATTAAATTCAGCATTTATCTGGAAAGGAGTCCCCTTGGAGAAATCAGGTAGATATATTAGGGATCAATTTTGAAGTCTTGTTGCTGTTTTTTTTTTTTTCAAGAAATGATGTTTTGGTCAACCCCACTCTGATTTCTCCTTACAACTATCAGTCAGAATGAATTACAAGATCTGAATCCCAAGATCTATCCATAGATAGATTTTTGTTCTTTTGAATATCATTTAGATATCTGGAAGTTGTTCTTTTCTATCATATTTCCAGCACCTTCTGACAGAGCAGAATTGAACATTTTCCACACAAGAGGTTTGGTTTTGTTTTGATAATGGATTTAAGAATACAGAAAGTTGCAGTTTATTTTTTAATCTTCTTTATTAGTTGCATAAAACTGTCAACAGCTTATGCTAGTCTTGAAAATATCAAGCTGATTTAAGAGAAATTTTCCTGACTTGGATGGGAGTGGGGAGAGAAGATAAGAAAAATGGAAGAATATGAGAGTGGGGGGGCAATATTTTTCCCCTAAAGAATTTCAATTTTTTTGTGTGTGAAAACACAGTTCATCTTTCTAACACATTATTGGCTCTAATAACAATACAACAAACTCAAAAAGGTCAAAGTATAAGCTTTAAATATTAGGTATGTTATTTACAGACTTGGGCACTGACCACATTTGCATACATGAATCTTGAAGAAGTATTTTTGGCTCAGCTCATGAAAAATCTATTGGGAGGCCAGGTATTTGAAAGTGCTATCTTCCCTTCTTGTAGAATGGTAGCCCCAATCAATCTTTTGTGTTATGACCAGGTGTAAGTCATAAAACAGCAGTTATTGCAGGGTTTATGGAGCTGAGAGCTGGGATACTCATGAGGAGGATAAGTTCATAATAGCCTTAAAGAGCAAACTACCCTCTTCAAGGTCTTAGGTTTCCCATAGCAAGGCTGCTCCAGTGATTGGCAGAATTACTATTTTTTACCAACACTTCTTAGAAAAACAGTTCCACATTTAACAACCCAGCTAGATAACAAGTTTATTGTATTCAAAGCCTTGTGTACTGGATGATCTTCCTAAAAACAATATGTTCAGCAGCCTGCACCACATCTTTTGAGGTACTAAGTCTTTTCTGTTTTAAATTTACCTTTTGCAAGAATTCCAAAAGAGAGTTTTAGCTATAAGTAATTGAAGTATGTCTTTAACATGCCATACTCCATCACCCTAAAGAGCCCAATTCTTCCCTTGGTTAGCTGTCTCTAGCCCAATACCTTGATACCACATCACTCTAATCCACCATTTTCTGATCTACAGATCAGAACCATTTTCATTTCCTGTAGTTCATACTGTCCAATCTCCAAGTTTTAGCTATTTTAATGCCAACCCATACTAATATAAAACTAAAAACCATATAGTTTTTTCTTAGTTTAGTTTAGTTTTTTATATAACTATAAAACTAAATTTTAATGCCAACCCATACTAATATAAAAATGGAAAGTGACCTAAAGTTTTGTGTGTGTGTGTGTGTGTGTGTGTGTGTTTTACAGGAAACTAGCATAGATGCACTTCTTCTGGATCCTTCTGGAAAAACTAGTGTCTCCACCTTTGTTGTCTAATTTTACTAATGGTAGAGAGAACCAAGCATGTTGGAAGGATGGGCAATAGGAAAATAAGAGCAATGCATGGAGTTAGATGTAGCCTCTTAAGAGTTAACAACAAATTAGGTGAGTATATACAGGTATCCTCTGTATAATGATCACTTTATTTAACAAATGTTTGCTCAGCAACTCACTGTATGGGCCAAGCCCTGTTCTGGGTGCTGGTGATACAGTGATAAATCAGACACAGGCCCAGCCCTCAAGTAGACTTCCTGGTGGGAGAGACAATCAATGAAACAGAGAATCACAAGATTTTAAGGGCACTGTATCTGTGATGAGAAGCTAGAAGGAAATGTTTTTGGAGGGAATGAATTCCACCTGTAGTGACACTTAAGACTGTATAGCTCTGATTTGGGGAAATATATCACTTAAAAAGTAAAATTATGCCACAAAATATAAAGAAAGCTGCCCCTTTGTTTGATTTTGCTGAAGAGAGTTTAATATGGAAAGGAAGTTTTTCATGGAACCCCTAACAAACCTTCATGGCAAAGACCCCACACTGAAGTAGTTGAATTTTGGATTAACCAGAACCACAATGCCCCTCAGTGTTCCTGTGATCTGGAAATACTTCTTTTTTCTGTTTTTAATGGAAAAAGAAAATTAACATACAATAAAATGCACAGATTTTAAGTTTTTAGTTTGATACATTTTGACAAATATAAGCATCGTGGTAACCACCCCTCAAAACAAGATATAGAGTATTGCCAGCACTCCAAAAAGTTCCCCTTACCTCTTTCCAGTCATTTCTTTTTTTTTTCTTTTTTAATTTTTTATTTTTTATAAACATATATTTTTATCCCCAGGGGTACAGGTCTGTCAATCACCAGGTTTACACACTTCACAGCACTCACCAAAGCACATACCCTCCCCAATGTCCATAATACCACCCCCTTCTCCCAAACCCCCTCCCCCAGCAACCCTCAGTTTGTTTTGTGAGATTAAGAGTCACTTATGGTTTGTCTCCCTCCCAATCCCATCTTGCTTCATTGATTCTTCTCCTACCCACTTAAGCCCCCATGTTGCATCACCACTTCCTCATATCAGGGAGATCATTTCTATATAGACACACACTCAGAGACAATCACTGTTGTAAATTCTTCTATATTATAGAATAATAATTTATTCTATATTATTGTAGATTGGTGTTTTCTGTTCTTGAACTTCAAATGCAGGGAATCATACAGTTTTTACTCTTTTGCATCTGGGTGGATACCAGCATTTGGAGCAGCACACTTGAAGGGATTAAAAGATTCAAAAGAAAATTAAGGAAATGAGAAATAAATACAAAACAATCCTCCAGTGCAGCGTTTCCGTATCTCACTGTGTATATAAAAATATCTACAGTTATGTATTCATTTCACTGCCCTTCAACTCCAAATCATTTAAGCCAAACTGTTTTCTCCACAAGAAAAATTCTCATATGTTCCAAGACACACAAGACCTTTCTTTGATGTGGCCTGGCATGCTATGCCTATTATCTTTTCCTCAAACAGGTTGCATATGGCTCTGCTTTCACATAGCACATACCACTCAAAGTATGATCCCTCAATTTGTCATACACACAATTTACATGATGATCGAAATTTCACTGTGCAACTGGAAAGGCTTTGAAGACACTGTTGTACTATACTACACCGGGTGAAAAACACTGGGGAGAGACATTCATGCCAAATGAAACAAGTATATTTGCCTTCGTATGCCAGGCAATGCCTTCATTTCCCTAGTAGGTCACTGAATAACACTGCCCATCATAACCAGTTGCACCAGTTGGGATTTTCTCTGCCCCATTCAGCCCAAATGCTGCTGTTGTTTTCCACTCTTTAATCAGAATACAGAATGCCACATCCTGTGTGCATCAGAGAGAAAACAGAGCAGAAAAGACAGTTCAATAGTGGAGTTAACTGGGTAGGGAGAGAAATGATGTCTTAAAACCATGACTCAAGCCTTATATATTTCCTTCTTCCAACACTGGGAAACAATTATGATTATATGATATCCTGTATATGTATAAAAGTATGGATCTTTTGTGCATATATGCTTAAATATGTATACAATAGCCTGAAACCAAAAATGACTCAAGATCACAAGAAATTCTCAGATATGTGACTGTTTTCATTTATATTTTTGTCCTCAGTGGATTATTTTTTTTAACAAAATCCCCTCCTACTTCAATTTCTACTGTTCCCTTAAAGGATTACCAATTAACTTATTTATCTGTAAGGAAATGGGACTACTAACAGGCAAACACATTTTCAACCTTTCTTTGGAAACCCAATCACACCACCATTTCTTCTGTGATTACAATCCTCTGGGGAAGAAAGTTTCCACTTAACCCCATTTTAGCAATTTACTTTTTGTTCCTCCCTGCTAAATATTTAGTACCGTTATGTCTTTAATCTCAGGAAAGATGGGGACATCTAAAAGCTAACCTAGTTAAGAAACATATTTTAGAGAGTCTGAAAAGGTAAAACAAAGATTTTCCTTTGCCTTGAAGATTCTTGGATGTCCTGGATCTTGAATTTGAGGGAAGTTTTGAGAGTTAACATGTTTTTTCAATATATGTTTTTGTGGAATAGCAATTTCATACAGATATGAGTTACTGGATTCAGTTGTAGAAGAAAGAATCTCATGATAATCTCAATACCCTGGGTCTATGGAAACAAGAACACCATCCCCTACTATAGTCCCCTTTGGTACTAGAGGCCGTTCAGCTCACTTAGCTTGGACTAGAAGCTAAGTCACCTCCATTCAACCACGAATACCTGAAGGAAACTTCAAGTCAAGAGATCCAGATTTACAGAA
Organism: Mustela putorius furo; assembly: GCF_011764305.1. Classification (NCBI taxonomy): domain Eukaryota; kingdom Metazoa; phylum Chordata; class Mammalia; order Carnivora; family Mustelidae; genus Mustela; species Mustela putorius. The sequence continues at coordinate 20,869,353 of NW_025422048.1, read as the reverse complement.
TAGAACTTCTCAAGGATCCAGCCCTGGTGCAGATATTCTTAATGATGATGTTCTCCTACTGACTATCCCTGAACTGAGTCCCTAAGAGTAAAGTGAAGGGTGCCAGGTGGTGGCTGATTCCTGGGCTTGTCAAAAGGCAAAGTTTCGCCCCCTCTAGGCCCAAGGAGCCATGCTGGCATTTTTCTAAGTTTTGTTTCAAAAGGGAATGTAGTATCTATAAATTGAAAGATCTGGGAAAATACAGAAGACAAGAAACTCAAATGCCATTTGCCATTATCTTGATAAAATGGCAGTGACACACATTCCACCTGCCATAATTAGAGTGATAAATGCCTGTTTCTTTGAGACTTGTTTGAAAGTCAATTATGTAGATTATTTGGAGAATACTGACAGATGGCTTTCTTCCCCAAATAAAACAATAAAGCTAAACTTTGAAATGTGTGTTAAAAACACTGTCATTTCTCAAACAGAGGAGGCTTCCCTAAGAGGCTGATCATAGGACTGGATAAAATTTTACCATGGGCCACTTTTGATGAACTCTGCCCTTAGGTCTTTTTTCCCCCTCAGATCTCCCTTTTCTCCCATTCTCTATGAAAGTTTTGCTTCTTTTCATCTTGTAGTCAATATTGATCCTCCAAACTGTCCTCAAGGTTTTGATTAACACAAAAGGTTGCCACGTAAGCAGCTTTTTGTTTGTTTTCAGCTAATTCATTTTTTATTATTCACTTGCTGCAGTAAATCTTACTCTTATTGTCCAACCGCTGAACAGAGAAAAATGGATTGATTTGAGTAACTAAATAATTCAAGCTGTAATGTGTAGTGAGGTGTGGGGGAAGAAAAGAAACATTGAGGGGAAAGTCTAAGAAGCTTGATGTAACACTGCCCTTTGTTCTTCTTAGTTCTCTCCTGATGCCCAACCCAGGTTACAATTTTGATTAGACTGTGAGGGAGTTTAAGGAGGTGACATTGTGGTACTGCAGCAGTGATTTAAAGGAATAAAGGTTTTAAAAATGATTGTTTAAAAAGTCTTCCCTCACCAAAAAAATTAGAGGTTCACCAAATGAGATGTTGCTTGTTACTTTTCATTATATAAGCAATTCATTTGGCACAGTTATTTCAGTCCTGAGGTTTATTTATTTTTGATTCCTAATGGCACAAACTAATCTTCTCCACTGATGTTTACTGGTGACACCAAGTTTTGGTGGGGAAAAGTTTTGAAGAAAAATTTCACCAAGGAAAAGTTTTGAAGAAAACAGCCCAGCAGAACAAAGCAAAAGATATATAGATGTAAAATTGAACAAATCAAGCAAAAGACAGCTTAAGCTGTTTGTTAAAGCCATCAATTTTAGGATGGGGAAACAGGGAGGAAATAGTGGAGGAAGAAAGAAGAGAAAAACAGGAATGAAGGGGTATTTGTCTCTAGCTTCTATCATCTGCCCACCCAGTTACCTTTTCCCTCAGGTACTCAGTATGCTCAGGCTTCCTCAAACAAAATAGAAACACACAAGATATAAATAAAAAGGTTGGTAGGGTTCACGTCATGAAAATGTAAAACTTTTATATACAAAATACACCATAAACACATTTAAAAACAAAACACAGATTGGATTTACAAAGCATATAACTGACAAAAGATAGAGATCTAAAATATATAATGAATATCTGCAAATCTATAAGAAAATCAATACAATAGGAAGATGGGCAAAAGACTTGAACAGGCATTTTACAGAAGAGGAAATTTAAATGCCCAATATACATAAGAAAATACATTCAACCTCAATAGTTATCAAGATAACACTATAATTAAAATAGTAAGTTACTATTTTCTGTACTGGAAAAATGCAAAGCCTAACAATACCATGCATTTTCAAGAAAATAGAGAAAGGAGGAATTTAATAATGCTGCTGGAATTTCATATGCTTTTGGATAGGAGAGCAAGTTGGTAAAACTAGTCAATCTGAATATGTATGTTCTCTAATGCCCAGTAATTCTAATTCTAATCATTTGTCTTAGGAAAACTCTTGCACACACAAAAAAGCAGCATGTTCAAGGATATTTGCCACAGCATTGTAATAGGAAACAATCTAGGTAATCATCACAACAGAAATGAATAAATTATTTTATAGTCATATAGTAATACAAATACAAAGCAGCAGGTTAAATGAATGATCTAGGTATGTATGTATCAGCATGAATAAACAATCATAATGTTAAATGAAAAATGCAAGTTGCAGAATGATATGTATACAGAAAGCCATTTATATAAAATTTAAAAAACAATAATACTGCATTATCTGTGAATACACACACAAACACACAAAATACACTAACATGCATGTGAAGTATGCACAGAAACTATGGGACATAGGATACTTCTAAAAACAGGGGAAAACAATGTAATCAGGGAGGCTGAATTACAAAGGGGGCTATAAATTTAACACTTCATTTCTTACAAAAAGGGAAAAAAAAGAAAGGTGGAACGGGCAGAAGTGAATTAAAAAAAGGAATACCTGGGAGCCTCTAGAGCTTACAAAATGGTTACTAGTTTTAGAAGAACCACTTTCTCTCTCTGAGTGGTACCCCTTCTGCCTTTTACAGATATATCCCAATGCTTCAGTAGTTTAGCACTTCTAACCTAGGTGTTAAAACCTAAGCCTTTTTTTGGCCTCTAGTAATGCCCAGGTCAATTCCAAAGCAGGATTCAGAATTACACCACATCAAAAGAAAATATGAAATCTTGCCATTTGCAACAATGGGGATGGAACTAGAGGGTATTATGCTAAGCAAAATAAGTCAATCAGAGAAAGACAATTATCATATGATCTCTCTGATATGAGGAATTTGAGAGGCAGGGTGGGGGGGTTATGGGGAGCATGGAGGGAATAAATGAAACAAGATGGGACCAGGGAGGGAGACAAACCATAAAAGACTCCTAATCTCAGGAAACAAACTTAGGGTTACTGGGGGAGGGGGGAGGGGATAGGGTGGCTAGGTTATGGACACTGGGGAGGGTATGTGCTATGGTGAGTGCTGTGAATTGTGTTAAGACTGATGATTCATAGACCTGTACTCCTGAAACAGATAATACATTATGTGTTAATAAAAAAATAAAATAAAAATAAGAAAACCCCTGTATAACATAGTAGTGGAAAATGGAGATTTTATTAGAGATTTTGTGTGAGGAGGAAAAAAAATTTACATCAAAGAGCAAATAACTAATCAAAATCCTCAAGGAATAGGCATTTCTCCCCCAAACATCCTCTTCAACAACTAGCTGCCAGTTTCTTCCTCCTTCTTGTTCCTGCCTTCATTCAACCTTCCCCCCAATCTTTTTTTTTTTCTTTTCTGCTTTTCTTACCCAGATCAATTTAGCTCCATCCCATCTCTCAATCTAAGGCAGTAGCTAAACTGATAAGCCTCTACCTATTTGCCAAAACTTTCAGCAAAAGTGGGTCTCTCCCTTGACTGGAAAGCCATTTTCATATATTGTCCTAAAAAGGCCATAATGAAGTACTCAAAAATTACTGAAGTGCTCTGATAAAATTAACAGACTGACCAGAGGTCAATTGCCAGTCATCTATTGCTAGTAAAAGCAAAAATAAAGAGCAACCCAAATTCAGTGGCTTTAAAGAACAACCATTTATTCTCATCCATGAGTCTAGATTAGCAATGGTTGCCTGATCTAGACTGGATTTAGCTTCTAGCTACAGGTCCTGCTGGGCTTGGCTCAGCATGCTAAAGGACAGGCTCAATCTGCTTATGTATATTTATTCTGGGACCCAAGCTGAAGGTATGACTCTTTTTATGGTGATGGTAGAAGCACAAATCACATGCATATTTCATGTCTCTGTTCACACCAGGTCTGTTAACATCCCATCGAGGAAAGCAAATCATATGATTGAATTCAAGGGATATGAAGGTATACTCATCCCATGGAGACTGGAGGAGGTAGATATTTTTGAAGTGTAATCTAATCTACTGCATCAATCAAAGTATGTCTTTCCTATGATGGAAACCTTTCATTTCTTATCTTCCTTGTAAATATTCCCACTGTTTTCCCCACTGAACTTCTAGAAATCTTACAATGCTCTCTTAAAGGAATAATGCATCACATCTTTACTGTAGTGAAGGAAATAAATGATGTTATTTAACTTGAAGAAGAATGGGTCTATGCATAGACTGTGTGAGAAAATCATGCCATACTGATGGATTAGGAAATCCCACAAATCACTCAGTGGGTCCTCCAATTTAAGAAGTGTTATAAAGAACCCAGAGGGCAAGGAAGATGAAGAGAGTCACTTTTAACAATGGAAACTGTTAAAAGAGACTGTTTTGATTCCTTGTTTTATTCATTCATTTATTCAATAAGTATTTATTGAGTACCTACTATGGGCCAGGCACTGTGCTAAGGGCACATTGTGAGCAAAACTATGAAGTGCAATAAAAGAAGGGAATACAGTGCTGCAGAGTAATGGTTGTGGGAGAGGAAAGGCAACTTATATAGTGGCCAGGGGAGGCTTCACTGAAGAGGTAGCATTTAAGCTTAAACTTGAGAGGTAAGAAAAATCTAGCCACATGAAGAACTAGAGAAATCATGTAATCAAGAGGTACAGATCAGAGTTTATTATAACTATGATATATATAACTCTGATATAATATATCTCATTATAACATTAATGAGAAGAGTTAAAGAAACAAAAGGCGTTAAATGATGGATATCACTGCAACTGCTTTAGAGAAAGCAATTTTAGAGAAAGCTTTAGAGAAAAATGTTACGAGAAAGAAATCTATGGCATATAAAAAGGGAAGCAAAAGTGTAGAAGAGGAGCACAGTTGCACTTTGTCTTGTTGTTATCCTCAGCATTACACCCTCTACTGAAAGGTGCTGAAGTATATTGCACCTAACAACAAAAGTTTGTTATATGACCCAGCTCTCTAGGGGATTGCCTGAATCAGTTTTTTCTAGTATATCTACCAAGAATCTTGTTTCCTGGGATGTTAGTAAATGTTATGCAAGAACGAGTAATATACTGGATAGAATTAATCAGGTTTCTTTAACACAATGCTTCTTAGAACATTGAAGTATATTCACATAGATTGAGAACTTTTAAGAAGGAAACAGGCTGTGCTCTCTATTTTCAAAATTTAATTGATCAAGAATTTTCTTTCACTGGCCACATTCCAGACTGTTCCAAGGGGCACACTGACTCTTATGAAAATCCTGTACTGGATCCTTTTCAAGGTCCAGTTTAGCTCCAAAAGTTTCTGTGATGAGCACAATCACCTCAGGGGGAGACCCTGTTGGTACCAGATCTTCTCTTAAAATTATGATCTATGTATATAATCATTCCTCAGTTAACCAAAAGAATTCAAATCAAGTACAATCCTAGTCCTCTTTATGCCAAAAGCTACTCTTTAGTAAATACTATAATAGCAAGGCTATAAAGTATATGTGTAGAATACAGGCTATGTTTAAACAGGGAAATGATTATCAACCAGATAATGAAGACAAGAATACTTTTCTGCTGAAGTCTGGGAGGAATGGTATAAAAATGAAACAGATTGAAACAGCTGAAAATTCTAAGAATGGCACTGTTTTGTTTTGTTTTGCTTTGTTTTGTTTTTAATTTAAAATGCTCCCATGTTCATGTATTCTGAAATCACACCATCACACCAGAAGTTCAGGAAATAATCCATGATTAGTTGTGATTAAGTGAGAAGCATGGAACTAGCTAGCCCTTTGTCATCTTCAGGAGACTATCACCATATCAATCATTTCCAGATTATTTATTATCTTTCTTCATTTTGCACCATTTGGCTAGAAAAATGGTTAAGAATTTCTTTAAGCCACTTATAATTTACCATGTCAATGAGTGTGTCAGCTTTGTCGTTTCGCAGGTTATTTCCCAGGTAATAAACATTCATTCATTCTATCTTTCTATGCTTCTGCCATTCTCAGCAAATAAAATCCAGGGCACTAAAGCCAACCATGTGCATCCAGATTACTGAGAACATTCATTTTGTCCCCAGACTGTATGACCTTGAGCAAGTCCTTACTTGACTGGACCTCAAGTTCCTCAACTGTAAAATAAGTGTTTTGGACTGGATATTTGCTTCTGTACAACAAAGGAAACAGTTAACAAAACAAAGAGGCAACCCACGGAATGGGAGAAGATATTCGCAAATGACAGTATGGACTGGATATTTGCTAAAGTTTCCCCTAGCTTTAAAATTATTGGATTCTGTTTTGCTTTCTAATTAAAATTACTAGAAAAATATACACTTTATTTTAAAAATCTTCCTTCTACCTATACACATTCTGTTCTCTAAATACATTTTTTTAATTCTTAAAATATCAGATTTTAGATACAGAAAAAGAAATTAAATACCCCCAGGACATTCAAACTCACTGTTCTTACATTAATTAATGTAATTTCAAGTAGAGAATAAAAAGTGAAATAAATAAAAGCTGGAGTGATGACAATTTAATAGCTTATAATTTTAAGTGGAGAGTAAAAATATAAGATTCTCTGGCTTCTCATGTGCACTTTAATTTTACCAGTATCTTATTCTCTCACTAATAATATTTTAACCAATCACTGGTACTTATTAAGCATCTATATACAGATTGTCCATTCCTGTACTAGTTGCTAAAGAGGATTAAAATAGACTTTACTGACTTCAAAAAGCTTCAGTTGTGGCTAGGGAAAGAAAACTTGGCCCTAAGAAACAATTAGGGGCTAATATCAGACAATATATAGTTAGGTGCCAAATTGTATGGTAAAAGTGAGCAGTTGTAAACTTTTTTCCTCTCTACAACATATATAATGAATATGTTCCCTATAGTTGGAATAGAGCAGGGACTCAATAAATATCTACAGAATATTTATGAATCTTTACATGCTAAGATAGTCATACAAGAGTATTCAGGATTCCAATAACTCAAGCTCTTCTCTCACATTCAAGAAATTATATCCATCTGAGTACAAGTGGTTTAAACAGATGTCTATCATATGACTAATATATTTGAATACACACACATACACATATACGCATGTACATATATAATCCCTCTCAAAATAAATTTATTATTATTACCACATTAAGATACAACTCACAACTGGTATTGCAATGTCATGGTTGAGAACATTTGGCAGAGACTATAGGTGCCATAAGAGCTCAGCAAAAAGAGAGATTACTATAGAATGAAGTGGTTTCCAAATGCCTTCATGAAGGAGGCAAAGGAGAAAAGACTTTACAAATAGGTAGGCAGGAGTCAAGATGGTGGAGAAGTAGCAAGCTGAGACTACATCAGGTAGCAGGAGATCAGCTAGAGAGCTTATCTAAAGATTGCAAACACCTACAAATCCAACGGGAGATCAAAGAGAAGAACAGCAATTCTAGACACAGAAAATCAACCACTTTCTGAAAGGTAGGACTGGCAGAGAAGTGAATCGAAAACGATGGGAAAATAGATCACGGGGGGAGGGGCCAGCACCTGGCAAGTGGCAGAGCAACGGAGCACTAAATCAGGACTTTTAAAAGTCTGTTCTGCTGAGGGACATTGCTCCAGAGGCTAAACTGGGGTGAAGCCCACATGGGGTCAGTATGGCCCGAGGTCCCACAGGGTCACAGAAGGACTGGAGGTGTCTGAGTGTTGCAGAACTTGCAGGAATTAGAACGGGGAAGCTGGCTACAGAGACAGAGCCGAGGAGTGAGCTCTCAGCTCGGGGTTACCTTGAGCTGGTCGCAGGCTCGGTGAGCTCGGAGCATGGCCGGAGGCCAGGGAGACAGGAGTAATTGGGCGCTATTCTCCGAGGGCGCACTGAGGAGTGGGGCCCCGAGCTCTCGGCTCCTCTGGGCCAGACACTGGAAGGCTGCCATTTTCATTCCCGTCCTCCAGAACTCTATGGAAAGCATTCCAGGAACAAAAGCTCCTGAAAGCAAACCCAAGCTGATTACTCAGCCCAGCCCTTAGAAAGGGCAGTGCAATTCCACCTGGGGTAAAGACACTTGAGAATCACTACAACAACCCCCTCCCCCAGAAGATCAACAAGAAATCCAGCCAGGACATAGTTCACCAGCCAAGGAGTGCAGGTTCAATACCAAGGAGAGCAGCGGAATTCCAGAGGAGGAGAAAGCAAAGCATGGAACTCATGGCTTTCTCCCCATGATTCTTTAGTCTTGCAATTAATTTTTTTTAATTTTTTTCCCTTCTTCTTCTGCTAAACTTCTTTTTACTTTTACCCTTATATTTTTAAATATTTAAACTGGTTTATCTAATATATATATTTCTTTTTTATATTTTTTCTTTATTCATGTTCTTTTTTTAATTATTTCTTTTTTTTTCTGAACCTATTTTTATCCCATTTCTCCCCCTCATGATTTGGGATCCCTTCTGATTTGGTTAAAGTGTATTTTCCTAGGGTCTTTGCTACCCTTTTAGTATTTTACTTGCTCCTTCATATACTCTTATCTGGACAAAATGACAAGGCAGAAAAATTCACCACAAAAAAAAAGAATAAGAGGCAGTACCGAAGGCTAGGGACCTAATCAATACAGACATTGGAAATATGTCAGATCTAGAGTTCAGAATGACGATTCTCAAGGTTCTTATTAGGCTCGAAAGAGGCATGGATGATATTAGAGAAACCCTCTCTGGAGAGATAAAAGCCCTCTCTGGAGAAATAAAAGAACTAAAATCTAACCAAGTTGAAATCAAAAAAGCTATTAATGAGGTGCAATAAAAAATGGAGGCTCTCACTGCTAGAAGAAAGAATTAGCAATATAGAAGACCAAATGACAGAGAATAAAGAACCTGAGCAAAAGAGGGACAAACAGCTACTGGACCACAAGGGAAAAATTCGAGAGATAAGTGACACCATAAGACGAAACAACATTAGAAAATTTGGGATCCCAGAAGAATAAGAAAGAGAGAGGGGAGCAAAAGTATATTGGAGAGAATTATTGGAGAGAATTTCCCTAATATGGCAAAGGGAACAAGCATCAATATCCAGGAGGTGCAGAGAACCCTCCTCAAAAATCAATAAGAATAGGTCCACACCCCGTCACCTAATAGTAAAATTTACAAGTCATAGTGACAAAGAGAAAATCCTGAAACCAGCCTGGGAAAAGAAGTCTGTAAAATACAATGGTAAAAAAAATAGATTGGCAGCTGACTTATCCACAGAGACCTGGCAGGCCAGAAAGAGCTGGCATGATATATTTAGAGCACTCAATGAGAAAAACATGCACCCAAGAATACTATATCCAGCTAGGCTAAAATTGAAAATAGAAGGAGAGATTAAAAGCTTCCAGGACAAACAAAAACTGAAAGAATTTGCAAACACCAAACCAGCTCTACAGGAAATATTGAAAGGGGTCCTCTAAGCAAAGAGAGAGCCTAAAAGTAGTAGATCAGAAAGGAACAGAGACAATATAAAGTAACAGTCACCTTACAGGCAATACAATGGCACTAAATTCATATCTCTCAATAGTTACCCTGAATGTTAATGGGCGAAATGCCCCAACCAAAAGACACAGGGTATCAGAATGGATTAAAAAACAAAACCCATCTATATATTGCCCACAAGAAACTCATTTTAGACCCGAAAACACCTCCACATTGAAAGTGAGGGGGTGGAAAACAATTTACCATGCTAATGGACATCAGAATAAAGCAGGGGTGGGAATCCTTATATCAGATCAATGAGATTTTAAGCCAAAGACTATAATAAGAGATGAGGAAGGACACTATATCATACTCAAAGGGTCTGTCCAACAGTAAGATCTAACAATTTTAAATATCTATGCCTCTAACGTGGGAGCAGCCAATGATATAAACCACTTAATAACAAACTCAAAGAAACACATCAATAATAATACAGTAATAGTAGAGGACATTAACACACCCATCACTGAAATGGAAAGATCATCCAAGCAAAAGTTCAACAAGGAAATAAAGGCCTTAAATGACACATTAGACCAGATGGACATCACAGATATATTCAGAACTTTTCATCCCAAAGCAACAGAATACACATTCTTCTCTAGTGCACATGGAACATACTCCAGAATAGAACACATCCTCGGTCCTAAATCAGGTCTCAACTGGTATCAAAAGATTGGGATAATTCCCTGCATATTTTCAGACCACTATGCTCTGAAGCTAGAACTTAATCACGAGGATATTTGGAAAGAACCCAAATACATGGAGACTAAAGAGCATCCTTTTAAAGAATGAATGGGTCAACCAGGAAATTAAAGAATAATTTAAAAAATTCATGGAAACAAATGATAATGAAACACAACTGTTCAAAATCTGTGGGACACAGGAAAGGCAGTCCTGAGAGGAAAATATATAGCAGTACAAGCCTTTTTCAAGAAACAAGGAAGGTCTCAAGTACACAACCTAACCCTACATCTAAAGGAGCTGGAGAAAGAACAAGAAAGAAACCCTAAACCCAGCAAGAGAAGAGAAATCATAAAGATCAGAGCAGAAATCAGTGAAATAGAAACAAACAAAAAAAATAGAGAAAATCAATGAAACTAGGAGCTGGTTCTTTGAAAGAATTAATAAGATTGACAAATCCCTGGCCACACTTATCAAAAAGAAAAGAGAAAGGACCCAAATAAATAAAATCATGAATGAAAGAGGAGAGATCACAACCAACACCAAAGAAATACAAACAATTATAAGAACATACTATGAGCAACTCTACACAAACAAATTTGACAATCTGGAAGAAATGGATGCATTTCTAGAGACATATAAACTACCACAACTGAACCAGGAAGAAATAGAAAACCTGAACAGACCCTTAACCAGTAAGGAGATTGAAGCAGTCATCAAAAATCTCCAAACAAACAAAAGCCCAGGGCCAGACGGCTTCCCAGGGGAATTCTACCAAACATTTAAAGAACTAATTCCTATTCTCCTGAAACTGTTCCAAAAAATAGAAATGGAAGGAAAACTTCCAAACTCATTTTATGAGGCCAGCATCACCTTGATCCCAAAACCAGATAAGGATCCCATCAAAAAAGAGAACTACAGGCCAATATCCTTGATGAACACAGATGCGAAAATTCTCACCAAAATACTAGCCAATAGGATTCAACAATACATTAAAAGGATTATTCACCATGACCAAGTGGGATTTATTTCAGGGATGTAAGGTTGTTTTAACATCCACAAATCAATCAATGTAATACATTAGTAAAAGAAAGAACAAGAAACATATGATACTCTCCATAAATGCTAAAAAAGCATTTGACAAAGTACAGCATCCCTTCCTGATCAAAACTCTTCAAAGTGTAGCAATAGAGGGCACATACCTCAATATCATCAAAGCCATCTATGAAAAACCCACCACAAATATCATTCTCAATGGAGAAAAACTGAAAGCTTTTCCGCTAAGGTCAGGAACATGGCAGGGATGTCCATTATCACCACTGCTATTCAACATAGTACTAGAGGTCCTAGCCTCAGCAATCAGACAACAAAAGGAAATTAAAGGCATCCAAATTGGCAAAGAAGAAGTCAAATTATCACTCCTTGCAGATGATATGATACTATATGTGGAAAACCCAAAAGACTCCACTCCATAACTGCTAGAACTTGTACAGGAATTCAGTAAAGTGTCAAGATATAAAATCAATGCACAGAAATCAGTTGCATTTCTCTACACCAACAACAAGACAGAAGAAAGAGAAATTAAGGAGTCAATCCCATTTACAATTGCACCCAAAACTATAAGATACCTAAGGAATAAACCTAACCAAAGAGGCAAAGACTCTCTACTCAGAAAATTATAAAGTACTCATGAAAGAAATTGAGGAAGACACAAAGAAATGTAAAAATGTTCCATGCTCCTGGATTGGAAGAACAAATATTGTGAAAATGTCTATGCTACCTAAAGCAATCTACACATTTAATGCAATTCCTATCAAAATACCATCCTTTTTTTTCTCAAAGAAATGGAACAGATAATCCTAAAATTTATATGGAACCAGAAAAGTCCGCGAATAGCCAAAGGAATATTGAAAAAGAAAGCCTAAGTTGGTGGCATCACAATTCCGGACTTCAAGCTCTATTACAAAGCTGTCATCATCAAGACAGCATGGTACTGGCACAAAAACAGACACATAGATCAATGGAACAGAGTAGAGAGCCCAGAAATAGAACTTCAACTCTATGGTCAACTAATCTTTGAAAAAGCAGGAAAGAATGTCCAATGGGAAAAAGACAGCCTCTTCAATAAATGGTGTTGGGAAAATTGGACACCCACATGCAGAAAAATGAAACTGGACCATTTCCTTACACCACACACAAAAATAGACTGAAAATGGATGAAGGACCTCAATGTGAGAAAGAAATCCCTCAAAATCCTTGAGGAGAACACAGGCAGCAACCCCTTCAATCTCAGCTGCAGCAACATCTTCCTAGGAACATTGCCAAAAGCAAGGGAAGCAAGGGCAAAAATGAACTATTGGGATTTCATCAAGATCAAAAGCTTTTGCACAGCAAAGGAAACAGTTAACAAAATCAAAAGACAACTGACAGAATGGGAGAAGATATTTGCAAACGACATATCAGATAAAGGGCTAGTGTCCAAAATCTATAAAGAACTTAGCAAACTCAACACCCAAAGAACAAATAATCCAATCAAGAAATGGGCAGAAGACAGGAATAGACTTTCTGCAAAGAAGACATCCAGATGACCAACGGACACTTGAAAAAGTGCTCCACATCACTCAGCATCAGGGAAATGCAAATCAAAACCACAATGAGATATCACCTCACACCAGTCAGAATGGCTAAAATCAACAAGTCAGGAAATGACAGATGCTGACGAGGATGCAGAGAAAGGGGAACCCTCCTACACTGTTGGTGGGAACGCAAGCTTGTGCAACCACTCTGGAAAACAACATGTAGGTTCCTCAAAATGTTGAAAATAGAACTACCCTATGACCCAGCAATTGCACTACTGGGTATTTACCCTAAAGATACAAACGTAGTGATCTGAAGGGGCACATGCACCCGAATGTTTATAGAAGCAATGTCCACAATAGCCAAACTATGGAAAGAACCTAGATGTCCATCAACAGATGAATGGATAAAGAAGAAGTGTTATATATACACAATGGAATACTATGCAGCCATCAAAAGAAATGAAATCTTGCCATTTGTGACAATGTGGATGGAAGTATAGGGTATCATGCTTAGCAAAATAAGTCAAGTGGAGAAAGACAACTATCATATGATCTCCCTGATATGTGGAAGTAGAGATGCAACATGGGGGGTTAAGGGGGTATGAGAAGAATGAATGAAACAAGATGGGATTGGGAGGGAGACAAAACATAAGTGACCCTTAATCTCACAAAACAAACTGAGGATTGCTGGGGGGAGGGGGTTTGGGAGAGGGGAGTGGGGTTATGGACATTGGGGAGGGTATGTGCTATGGTGAGTTCTGTGAAGTGTGTAAACCTGGCAATTCACAGACCTGTACCCCTGGGGAGAAAAATGTATTTTATGTTTTTAAAAAATAAAAAATTTTTTTAAAAAGAATGCTAAAAATAGGTAGGAAAGGAAAAAAAAATAGGTATGAAAGGTACAGAAACGCCATGAGGAATGGGAAGGGTAGAATAAATATAAAGTGAGCAGGAGGCAGTGAGGACGCAGTCTTGAAGCAGGGGATCTTTGTTAGGAAGCAAAAAGAGACAAGTTTGGATAAATGAAGTACAACTGAAATAAGAGTTGATCCAATGACAACAGAACTCAAAACCTCAAGCAAAACTCAAGCAAATTCTAGTATAAAAGGGGTTTGTGAGCTCTGTATCTCTATTTATGTATGAATATAAGACCCAGGTGGAAAGATGAGCAGGGCAAGATTCATCTTTTTTATAGACCTTTTCTAAAGGGATGGCAACTGACGCCTGTCATTTTAATACCATTTTATGAGGCTTCATACATTTTAATTAATATGAAACTGACTTATACCCTAAGGGGTTATACACAAATGGCACAATCAAATAAAATAAAGACACATGTGCACAAGTTTCCATGTGTCTATATGTATTTATAGACACATCCTTCAACTGCATTTGACTGTGCTTCTGTTATAAATGCCATGTTCCATCCACAGCCCAGTCTCTCTGGCTTCAATCAGGAAGGAAGAATTAACAACACATGATGACTTGGGAGGTTTATTGCCCATTATTTGATCTAAAACAACTTTAACAGTATAAAAAGGGTGCTGCTCTTAGAAGAAAAAGGAGATTAGTTATATAATCACTTTGCTGGCCCCTCTGTTTTGCTTTTAACTGTAAGCTGTATTTATTTTTTCCATCCTAAAATCAGGTTTCTTAAAAGCTTGCTGTGTAACTTAATGCAATAGCTTGCATTTTTCCTTTGGAAAGGAAGAAAACAAGACTTTCCTTACATGCTAACAGTGAAAATTTTGCTCAGTTGGAAATGCATATGTGTATGTTGCAGGGGGTTGAAATGACACGAGGATGTCAACAAAATGGTTGGTTTCTCATTCTGGAAAACAATATGGAGTTTCCTCAAAAAGTTAAAAATAGAACTACCCTAGGACCTAGCAATTGCACTACAAGGTATTTATTTGAAGGATACAACATAGTGATTCAAAGGGTCACATGCAACCCATTGTTCATAGCAGAAATGTCCACAATAGCCAAACTGTGGAAGACCCCAGATGTCCATTGACAGATGAATGGATGAATGGATAAAGAATATGTGTTGTATATGTGTGTGTGGGTGTATACACCCACACACACAAACACACACACAGAATATTACTCATCTGTCAAAAAGAATGGAATCTTGTCATGTGCAATGATATGGATGGAACTAGAGGGTATTATGCTAAATTAAATAAGCCAGTCAGAGAAAGGCAAATACCATATGATTTCACTCATACATGAAAGTTAAGAAACAAAACAGATGAGCATAGGGAAAGGGAAGGAAAAATAAAATAAGATGAAAACAGAGAGAGGCAAACTATAAGAGTCTCAACTATAGGAAACAAATTGAGGGTTGCTGGAGGGGAGTTGGTTTGGGTTGGGGTAATTGGGGGATGGGTATTAAGGATGTCATGCTGAGCACCGGGTGTTATATGCAAAAACTGATAAATCACTAAATTCTACCCCTGAAACTAATAATACAGTATATGCTAACTAAATTAATTTAAATAAAATATATTTTTAAATAAATGGTCAGCTTTTCTAACCTTATAATTCCCAACGTAACTACAAACAGACCTCCCATAAGTGCAGGAGAGGAATTAGAAGCATAAAAGAAATAAGTCTTCTAATTTATAAAGCACTGTATGCTTTATATCTTTTCTCACACTTGATCCTTATAATATAAAGGGCAGTGATTGTTTTTCTCCTTTGACAGAGGAAGAAACCAAAATGAAGAAATCTTGAGTGACTTGCATAAGATCTCACACAAGCCATATATATACTTTTAGAACAACTTTACAGAGATATAATTCACTACCATGACATCCATCATTTTAGATGGATGTCATTTTAGAGTGTACACTTCAGTATCTTTTACTATATTCACAAGGTTGCACAAGCATCACTGTTATCTAATTCCAGAACATTTTATCACTCCCGAAAAAAACCTCATACCCATTTTCACTTCCTACCTTCTCTCATCTTCTGGAAAATACCAAACTACTTTCTGTTTCTATAGATTTGCATATCCTGAACATTTCATATAAATGGAATCATATAATGCATGACCTTTTGTGTCAGGTGTCTTTCACTTAACATATTTTCAGGGCTCACTGATGTTGTAGCATGCATCATGTTTTTCTATGCCCAAACAATATTCTATTGCACACATATAACACATTTTTAACCCACTCATTAGTTGTTTAACATTTGAATTGTTTTCAGTTTATGAACACTGATTTTTCATTTCTCATGTCTAGGAGTGTATTTGCTAGGCCATATGGTAATTATATGTTTAACATTTTTGAAGAACTACCAAACTGTTTCCAAAGTGGCTGGCAATCCCATCAAGGAAGGATGGAGGATTCTAATTTCTCCACATGTTTGCCAATACTTTATTATCTATATTTTTATTATAGCCATCTTAGTGTAACTGAAGTGGTTTCTTATTGTGGTCTTGAATTACATTTCTCAACAGCTACTGATGTTAAGCACCTTTTCAAAGCTGATTCATATATCTTCTTTGTAAAAACACTCAAATTCTTTGCAAAAATTTTAATCGGATTATTCACTTTTATTATTGAATTTTAAGAATCCTTCATGTATTCTGTATACAAGTTCCTTATCAGATACATGATATGCAAATATCACACATTCTCTGGGTTGTGGTTTCACTTTCTTGATGATGGTCTTGAAATGCAAACTTTTTAATTTTGATTAAGTCCAATTTGTCAATTTTTTTCTCTGGTTGCTTGTGCTTTTGCTGTCATATCTAAGAAAACCATAGCCTTCCCTAAAGTTATGAAGATTTATGCCTATATTTTACCAAAAGTGTTTTTTTAATATTTTATTTGAGAGCAAGAGAGAGAGCACACACAAGAAAGATGAGTCAGGGGTAGGGCCAGAGGGAGATGGAAAGGGAGAAGCAGTCTTCCTGATGAGTACTGAGCCCGCCAATGAGTTCTCAATCCCAGGACCCCGGGATTGATGACCTGAGCCAAAGATAGATGCTTAATTGACTGAGCCACCAGGCATCCTGCCAAAAGAATTTTAAAACTTTAGGTGTGACATTTAGGTTATTGATCTATTTTCAGTTAATATATGTATGTGGTGTTTGATAGAGAAACAAATTCATTCTTTTGCATGTGGCTACCTAATTGTCCTGGCACAATTTGAAAAGACTATTCTTTCCCTCAACAAATTCTCTTGGGTGGGGGGAGGTAGTCAATTTGGTGGAGATGTAGCAGGCTGAGACGACATCAGGTAGCAGGAGATCAGCTAGATAGCTTAGCAAACCATTCCAAACACCTACAAATCCAACAGGAGATTGAAGAGAAGAAGAGCAACAATTCTAGAAACAGAAAATCGACTACTTTCTGAAAGGTAGGACCGGCAGAGAAGTGAATCCAAAGCGACAGGAAGATAGACCGTGGGGGGAGGGGCTGGCTCCCAGCAAGCAGCAGAGCAATGGAGCCCAAAATCAGAACCTTTAAAAGTCTGCTCCACTAAGGGACATCTCTCCAGAGGCTAAACTGGGGTGAAGCCCACACAGGGACAGCGTGGCCTCAGGTCCTGCAGGGTCACAGAAGGATCAGGGGTGTCTGAGTGTTGCAGAGCTCACAGGTATTAGAGCAGGGAAGCTGGCTACAGAGATGGAGCCAAGGAATGAGCTCTCAATTCAGGATTACCTTGAACCATAATCTGTGGTACAGGCCACTGTTCTGTGAGTGGGGACCCCCCAAGATCCCAGGAGACCCCTCTGTAATAGCTCAGGGATCTATGGGGTTCAGAGACTCCAGGCAGAGCTGTGTGCCAGAGACAGAGATGCTTGGACACAGGGTGGGTGAGCTCAGAGTGCAGCCAGAGGCCAGGGAGATGGGAGTGGTTGACTGCTTTTCTCTGAGGGCTCACTGAGGAGTGGGGCCCTGAGCTCTCAGCTCCTCCAGGCCGGAGATGGGAGGCAGCCATTTTCATTCCCATCCTCCAGAACTCTATGGAAAGTGTTCAGGGAACAAAAGCTCCCAAAAGCGAACCCAAGCAGATTACTTAGACTGGGCCCTGGTAAGGGCAGTGCAGTTCTGCCTGGGCAAAGACACTTGAGAAACAATACAACACGCCCCTCCCCCAGAAGATCAACAAGAAATCCAGCCAAGAGCAAGTTCACGTACCAAGAACAGCAGAATGCCAGAGGAGGAGAAAGCAAAGCGTGGAATTCATGGCTTTCTCCCCATGATTCTTTAGTCTTGCAAAGTTAATTAATTTTTTTAATTTTATTTTTTTTCTTCTGCTAAATTTTTTTAACTTTTACCCTTTCCTCTTTTAATGTTCTTAACTAGTTTATCTAACAATACCATTCATTTAAAAAAAAAAACTCTTTTTTGAACCTTCATTGTTACAGTCATATTTTATCCTTCATTGTATCTAACTTTATTTTTTGTATACACATGGGGTTTTCTCATCTAAAAAATTCTGGGTAGAACTTCTTCTAATAGATCAAAATACACCCTAAATCTAACACCAGGCTTGTTCTAGTCTCCAGCCCGAGTAAATTCTCTCCACTTTCTTTTTCTTTATTCTCCCAACCAACTTATCAACTCCCTTTTTAGAAATTAAAAAAAATTTTTTTCATCTTTATAGTCATAGTCCATCCCTTCATTGTGTTTACCCTTATATATGTTTTTCACTCTTTAAAATTTTGGGAGGTAGTTTCTTCTAAGAGACCAAAATACTCCCAAAATAAAGTGGGTGACCCTGTTCTAGTCACCATTCTAATATATATATATATTCTTTTTTATATTTTTTATTTGTTTTATTTAATTTTTTATTTCTTTTCCACATAACAGTATTCATTGTTTTTGCACCACACCCAGTGCTCCATGCAATATGTGCCCCCCCAATACCCACCACCTGGTACCCCCCAACCTCCCAACCCCCGCCCCTTCAAAACCCTCAGATTGTTTTTCAGAGTACATAGTCTATCGTGGTCCACCTCCCTTTCCAATTTCCCTCAACTCCCTTCTCCTCTCCATCTCCCCTTGTCCTCCATGTTATTTGTTATGCTCCACAAATAAATGAAACCATATGATAATTGACTCTCACTGCTTGACTTATTTCACTCAGCATAATGTTTTCTTTTTTTATTTTTTTTTCTGAACTTCTTTTTACCCCCATTCAGCCCCGTATGATTTGGGGTCTCTTTGGATTTGGTTAAAGCACATTTTCCTGGGGTCTCGGCCACACTTTCAGTATTTTATTTGCCCCTTCATAAATTCTTATCTGGATAAAATGATAAGGCAGAAAAACTCACCACAAAAAAAAAGAAAAGAAAAGAAAAGAAAAAGAGGCAGTACCAAAGGCTAGGGACCTAATCAATACAGACATTGGTAATATATCAGATCTAGAGTTCAGAATGACAATTCTCAAGGTGCTATCTGCGCTCAAAAAAGGCACAGAAGATATTAGAGAAATCCTGTCTGGAGAAATAAAAGCCCTTTCTGGAAAAATAAAAGAACTAAAATCTAACCAAGTGGAAATCAAAAAAGCTATTAATGAGGTGCAATCAAAAGTGTAGGCTCTTACTGCTGGGATAAATGAGGCAAAAGAAAGAATTAGTGATACAGAAGAATGACAGAGAATAAAGAAGGTGAGCAAAAGAGAGACAAAAAAATACTGGACCACAAGGGGAGAATCTGAGAGATAAGTGATACCATAAGATGAAACAGCATCAGAATAATTGGGATTACAGAAGAAGAAGAGAGAGAGAGGGGGGCAGAAGGTATATTGGAGAGAATTAATATAGAGAATTTCCCTAAAATGGCAAAGGGAACAAGCATCAAAATCCAGGAGGTACAGAGAATCCTCCTCAAAATCAATAAGAATAGGTCCACATCCCATGATCTAATACTAAAATTTACAAGTCTTAACAACAAAGAGAAAATCCTGAAAGCAACCCGGGACAAAAAGTCTGTAGCATACAACAGTAAAAATATTAGATTGGCAGAGGACTTATCCACAGGGACCTGGCAGGCCAGAAAGAACTGGCATGATATATTCAGAGCATTAAATGAGAAAAACATACAACCAAGAATACAATATCCAGTTCGGTTATCATTGAAAATAGAAGGAGAGATAAAAAGCTTCTAGGACAAACAAAAACTGAAAGAATTTGCAAACACCAAGCCAGCTCTACAGAAAATATTGAAAGGGGTCCTCTAAGCAAATAGAGACCATAAAAGTAGTAGATCAGAAAGGAACAGAGACAATATACAGTAAAAGTCACCTTATAGGTAATAATATGGCAATAAATTCATATCTCAATAGTTACCCTGAATGTTAAAGGGCTAAATGCCCCAATCAAAGGACACAGGGTCTCAGAATGGGTAAAAAAACAAAACCTATCAAAATGCTGCCTACAAGAAATTCATTTTAGACTCAAAGACACCTCCACATTGAAAATTACAGGGTGGAAAACAAGTTACCATGCTAATGGACATCAAAAGAAAGCTGTGGTGGCAATCATTATATCAGATCAATTAGATTTTAAGCCAAAGACTATAATAAGAGATGAGGAAGGAGACACTATATCATACTCAAAGTATCTGTCCAACAAGAAGATCTAACAATTTTAAATATCTGTGCCCCAACATGGGATCAGTCAACTATATAAACCAATTAATAACAAAATCAAAGAAACACATTGACAATAATACAGTAATAGTAGGGGACTTTAACATACCCTCACTGAAATGGACAGATCATCCAAGCAAAAATCAACAAGGAAATACAGGCCTTAAATGACACATTAGACCAGATGGACATTACAGATATATTCAGAACATTCCCTCCCAAAGCAACAGAATACACATTATTCTCTAGGGCACATGCAACATTCTCCAGAATAGATCACATCCTGGGTCATAAGGCAGGTCTCAACCAGTATCAAAAGATTGGGATCATTCCCTGCATTCAGACCACAATGCTCTGAAGCTAAAACTCGGTCACAAGAGGAAATTTGGAAAGAACCCAAATAAATGGAGACTAAACAGCATCCTTTTAAAGAATGAATGGGTCAACCAGGAAATTAAAGAAGAATTGAAAAAATTCATGGAAACAAATGATAATGAAAATACAATGGTTAAAAATCTGTGGGACACAGCAAAGGCAGTCCTGAGAGGAAAATACATAGTGATACAAGCCTTTCTCAAGAAACAAAAAGGTCTCAAATACACAACATAACCCTACACCTAAAGGAGCTGGACAAAGAACAACAAAGAAAGCGTAAACCCAGCAGAAGAGAAATCATAAAGATCAGAGCAGAAATAAATGAAATAGAAAGCAAAAAACAATAGAACAAATCAATGAAACTAGGAGCTGGTTCTTTGAAAGAATTAATAAGATTGATAGACCTCTGGCCAGACTTATCAAAAAGAAAAGAGAAAGGACCCAAATAAATAAAATCATGAATGAAAGAGGAGAGATCACAACCAACACCCAAGAAATACAAACAATTATAAGAACATATTATGGGCAAATCTACACCAACAAATTTGACAATCTGGAAGAAATGGATGTGTTTCTAGAGACATATAAACTACCACAGCTGAACCAGGAAGAAATAGAAAACGTGAACAGACCCATAACCAGTAAGGAGATTGAAACAGTCATCAAAAATATCCACACAGAGAAGCCTGGGTGGCTCAATGCTTTAAGCCACTTCCTTCGGCTCAGGTCATGATCTCAGGGTCCTGGAATCAAGTCCCACATTGGGCTTGCTGCTCATCAGGGAACCTGCTTCCCTCTCTCTCTCTCTGCCTGCCTCTCTGCTACTTGAGATCTCTCTCTATCATATAAATAAATGAAATCTTTAAAAAAATATATCCACACAAACAAGAGCCCAGGGTCAGATGGCTTCCCAGGGGAATTCTACCAAACATTTAAAGAAGAACTAATTCCTATTCTCCTGAAACTGTTCCAAAAAAATAGGAATGGAAGGAAAATTTCCAAACTCATTTTATGAGACCAGCATTACCTTGATCCCAAAACCAAACAAAGATTCCATCAAAAGGAGGATTACAGACCAATATCCTTGATGAACACAGATGTGAAAATTCTCATCAAAATACTACCCAACAGGATCCAGCAGTACATTAAAAGGATTATTCACCACGACCAAGTGGGATTTATTTCAGGGCTGCAAGGTTATTTCAACATCTGCAATCAATCAATGTGATACAATACATTAATAAAGAAAGAACAAGAACCATATGATACTCTCAATAGATGCAGAAAAAACATTTGACAAAGTACAGCATCACTTCCTGATCAAAACTCTTCAAAGTGTAGAGATATAGGGCACATACTTCAATATCATCAAAGCCATCTATGAAAAACCCACCACAAATATCAATCTCAATGGAGAAAAACTGAAATCTTTTCCGCTAAGGTCAGGAACACGGCACAGATATCCATTATCAGCACTGCTATTCAACATAGTACTAGAATTCCTAGCCTCAGCAATCAGACAACAAAAAGAAATTAAATGCATCCAAATCAGCAATAAAGAAGTCAAACTATCACACTTTGCAGAGGATATGATACTATATGTATAAAACCCAAAAGACTCCACTCCAAATCTGCTAGAACATGTACAGGAATTCAGTAAAGTGTCACCATATAAAATCAATGCACAGAAGTCAGTTGCATTTCTTTACACCAACAACAAGACAGAAGAAAGAGAAATTAAGGAGTCGATCCCATTTAGATCTGCACCCAAGTCCATAAGATACCTAGGAATAAACCTAACCAAAGAGGCCAAGAATCTATACTCAGAAAACTATAAAGTACTCATGAAAGAAATTGAGGAAGACACAAAGAAATGTAAAAATGTTCCATGCTCCTGGATTGGAAGAACAAATATTGTGAAAATGTCTATGCTACCTAACGTAAACTACACATTTAATGCAATCCCTATCAAAATACCATCCATTTTTTTTTCAAAGAAATGAACAAATAATCCTTGAATTTATATGGAACCAGAAAAGACCTTGAATAGCCAAAGGAATATTGAAAAAGAAAGCCAAAGTTGGTGGCATTACAATTCCAGACTTCAAGCTCTATTACAAAGCTGTCATCATCAAGACAACATGGTATTGGCACAAAAACAGACACATAGATCAATGGAACAGAATAGAGAGCCCAGAAATAGAACCTCAACTCTATGGTCAACTAATCTTTGAAAAAGCAGGAAAGAATGTCCAGTGGAAAAAAGACAGCCTCTTCAACAAATGGTTTGGGAAAATTGGACAGGCATATGCAGAAAAATGAAACTGGACCATTTCGTTACACCACACTCAAAAATAGACTCAAAAATGGATGAAGGACCTCAGTGTGAGAAAGAAGTCTATCAAAATCCTTGAGGAGAACACAGGCAGCAACCTCTTCGACCTCAGCCACAGCAATTTCTTCCTAGGAGCATTGCCAAAGGCAAGGGAAGCAAGGGCAAATATGAATTGTTGACACTTCATCAAGATCAAAAGATTTTGTACAGCAAAGGAAACAGTTAACAAAACCAAAAGACAACTGACAGAATGGGAGAAGATATTCACAAATTACATATCAGATATAGGGCTAGTATCCAAAATCTATAAAGAGCTTATCAAACTCAACACCCAAAGAACAAATTATCCAATCAAAAAATGGGCAGAGGACCTGAACAGACATTTCTTCAAAGAAGACATCCAGATGGCCAACAGACACATGAAAAAGTGCTCCATATCACTCGGCATCAGGGAAATACAAATCAAAACCACAATGAGACACCACCTCACACCAGTCAGAATGGCTAAAACTAACAAGTCAGGAAATGACAGATGCTGGCGAGGACAGGGAGAACATACATTATATGTTTATAAAAAAAATAAAAAATATATAAAAATAATAAAAAGAATAAATTTTCTTGGCACTTTAGGGACACTTGTGTGGCTCAGTTTGTAAGCACCCCAATCTTGATTTTGGCTCAGGTCATGATCTTAGGGTTGTAAGATCAAACCCTGCTTCAGGCACTGTGCTGAGCATAGAGACTGGCTCAAGATTCTCTCTCCCTCTCCTCCTCCCCCCAATAATAATAATAATAATAATAATAATAATAATAATAAAATTCTCTTGGCACTTTTGGCAAAAATCCAAAATGAGTTAGTTCCCGAAACCTCAATTCTATTCCACTAATCTGTATGTCTATCCTTTTTTAGGTATCATATCATCTAGATTACTGTGGCCTTGTATTAAGTTTTAAAACCAAGATATAGGCGGAGACAAGATGGCAGGGAAGTAGGAGTATGTGCCGTTTCAACCTGTACCCTAAAGTGAGCTGATTACCTACCAAAGAACTCCGATCACCCATGAAATCAGCCTGAGATCATAATTATACACGTCTGGATCTCTACAGGGGCAGAAGACGCCAGTGGGCAGGTAAAACGGAGTGGGAACATCGGACTGATATTAGAAGATAAACAAAAGGGGGAGGGAGCCACCAGAGGTGACCGACTGGAAAGTAATATCCCAATATGAGAGTGACCTGCATCTGGGGACCAGCATTAGCTTGGAGTCTGGT
The DNA here is from genome assembly GCF_011764305.1 of Mustela putorius furo. Taxonomy (NCBI): domain Eukaryota; kingdom Metazoa; phylum Chordata; class Mammalia; order Carnivora; family Mustelidae; genus Mustela; species Mustela putorius. Next base: position 20,845,040 of record NW_025422048.1, on the reverse strand, counting down.
TGAAAGCACTCAAAAAGTGCAAAGGATCACAGGGGGAAATTGTGGGAATCGAGGTGGTTAGGGACAGAGGTTTAAGTCCCCAGACCAAGGACAGCCTCCCCTGGTGCTGAGCCAGAGAGAGTGCGGTGGAGAATCCAGGTCTTGGTCCCTGAGTCGCCAACATGCCCAAGAACGTGTGGGGTCCAGCTTCTGTGAGGGGCTGGGAGCCTCGCCAGACTGCAGAACGCCACACCATGCTATCAGAGCCTGAGACGCGCATGCCCCACATCCACCCCTGAGAGAGGTGCGCGAAGGCCCAGCCTGGCAAATAGACCCATACCATACTATCAGAGCCTGAGACTCGCGTGCCCCATACCCTCCCCTGGGAGAGGTGTGTGCAGGTACCAGCCAGATGCTCTCGGACCCAGAAAGACCAGGCACTCCCAGCCCGGGCCAGCGGGAAACTCTCAGTGTGGGATCACTGCTTGGAACCTCTCTGGCGGTCTGGAGCTAACCAGACAGCCACCGCTGCCATGATTTTGGGTACAAGCAGGAGACACTGCATCCCCAGTGTCCGTGACTCGGAACCTGCTCTGCCAGCAGCTCTGCAGCACCCACAGGGGAGCAGACTGACGCTTCTCTCTAAGAGGGAGGTCAGGGTGCAGTTTGCTTTCCTCTAAACCTCCAAAACCCATCAAAAGCTGTCAAGGCGAGAGGGGAAAAAAAAAACAAAACGAACAAACAAACATAAAAACCTCCAGAGAAAAAAGCCTGAAAATACCGGTTTCCTCAGAGCCCACCACCCTGAGGGGGCGGGAGGACTTAACTCAGAGAACATCATTGACTGAAAACCCACGTGGCAGGCCCCTCCCCCAGAAAACCAACCAGGAAAGAAAAAAAAAAAAAAAAGATGACAAGAGAACAACCACAACTACTTCAAAGATACAACTTTTATTTTTAACTCATTCCCACTATTCTGGTTCATTTATTTTTTATAAGATGATTTTTTTAAAGATTTTATTTATTTATTTGACAGAGAGAGAGAGTAGGCAGAGAGGCAGGCGTGGGGGGGGGAAGCAGACTCCCCACTCAGCAGAGAACACGATATGGGGCTCAATCCCAAGACCCTGAGATCTATAAGATAAATTTTAACCTATTTACCATCACAGTGAGATGTCCAGTATATCAAATTCCATAATAACCTTCTAATCAGAACTTTTTGATACATACACCCGTGTTTTTCTTTTGCTTTTCTATTTTTAAAATTTTTTTTACATTTTAGTTTAGTTTAGTCTAATTTATTCTTTCTTTTTTTATTTTCTAATATTCATATAGACTTAAGCTTCAAGATAACTCCCTCTCCACAATCAATGCTACCACTATAGGTAAACTAATTTTTAATCCCCCTTTATCTTAAGAAAGTTGAGTCCTTTAACAAAGATATCAAGATACATTGAGGAAGAATCAAAATAACCTTCCTCGCCCATACCTAGAATTTATAACCACTCTCCCATCTTTATCTTCTGCCAGTGTTTCTGTGTATTTGTGTTTGTCCAGATAGTATATAAATCTTATACTTGGGGTTCTTTTTGATGAGGTTCTTCCTTTTTTTGCTTTTATATATATATTTTTTCTCTTCTCATATACTTTTATCAGTCTTTTTGTTTGTCTGTTTTTGTTTGTATAGTTCATAAATCTTACCTTGGGGCCCATTTCAGCTGAGCCTTCTCTTTTATCTTCCATTTTTTTGCTGTCTCTCTCTCTCTCTCTCTCTCTCCCTTTTTTTCTTTTTCTTTTCTTTTTTCTCTCATTTGGGTGGGAAATCCTGATTGCTCAGAAGCGTTCCAGTGTGCTCCTTGACTGCACCATGGTCAATACATCCAGCTACATCCATTCAGTCATCTCTCACCAAAATTATTAGGAGGAGGAATGCCCAAAAGAAGAAAAATACAGAGGATGGGCATTCTGCAACAGAGCTAATGGCTATCGACATAGACAATATGTCAGAACGGGAATCCAGGCTAACAATTATCCAGGCAATAGCTAGGTTGGAGAAAGCCATGGATGACCAAATGGAATTGATTAGGGCAGAACTGAAATCCACCTGGGATGATGTTCACAATGCTCTCAATGAGTTCCAATCTAATCTAAATTCTCTAAAAGCTAGAGTAACTGAGACAGAAGATAGAATTAGTGATCTGGAGGACAAAAAGAGAGAAAGGATCAGGAGGAAGCCTGGAACAAACAGCTTAGAAGTCACAAAAACAGAATCAGGGAAATAAATGATGCCATGAAATATTCCAACATCAGAATTATTGGAATCCCTGAAGGGGAGGAGAAAGAAAGAAGTCTAGAAGATATAGTGGAACAAGTTGTCCATGAAAATTTTCCCAATCTCATGAATGGAACCAGTGTTCATGTACTAGAGGCAGAATGGTTTCCCCCCAAGATTATAGATTCTTGAAAGTACTCGAGACACCTAATAGTAAGAACAAAGAATTATAATTGTAGGCAGACCCACTTGAAAGCATCCAGGAAAAAGAAGCTCCTTATGTACAGAGGAAAGCCCATCAGAATAACATCAGACCTGTACACAGAGACCTGGCAAGTCAGAATGGACTGGCAAGATATATTCAGGGCACTAAATGAGAAGAACATGCAGCCAAGAATACTTTATCCCCCAAGGTTGACATTCAAAATGGATGGAGAGATAAAGAGTTTCCAAGACCAGCAAGGCTTAAAAGACTATGCAACCACCAAGCCGTCACTGCAGGAAATATTAAGGAGGGGTTCTATAAAAGAGGAAAAATCCTAAGAATAGCATTGAACAGAAATATAGAGACAATCTACAGAAAGAAAGACCACAAAGGTAACACAATGTCAATAAAAAAGTACCTATCAATAATCACTCTCAATGTGAATAGCCTAAATGTGTCCATAAAATGACACAGGGTTACAGACTGGATAAAATGACAGGACCCATCCATATGTTGTCTACAAGAGACCCATTTTGAACCTAAAGATACACCCAGACTGAAAGTGAAGGGATGGAGAAGCATCCTTCATGCCAATGGCCTCAAAAGAAGGCTGGGGTAGTGATTCTCATATCAGATCAATTGGATTTTAAAACTAAAGACTGTAGTCAGAGATACAGAAGGACACTACATAATTCTTAAAGGGACTATCCACCAAGACGATCTAACAATTGTAAATATCTACACCCCCAATATGGGAGCAGACAATTACATAAGAAAACTATTAATCAAGATAAAGAGTCATACTGATATGAATACATTAATAGTAGGAGATTTTAACATGCCTCTCTCAGTAATAGATCATCGAATCAGAAAATCAATAAAGAAACAAGAGCATAGAATGACACATTGGACCAGATGGACCTCATAGATATATACAGAACATTCCACCCTAAAACAACAGAATACTCATTCTCAAGTGCACATGGAACCTTCTCCAGAATAGACCACATAATGGGTCACAAATCAGGATTCAACCTATACCAAAAGTCTGACATTATTCCCTGCATATTCTCAGGTCACAATGCTTTGAAACTGGAGCTCAATCACTAGGAAAAGTTTGGAAGGAACTCAAACACCTGGAAGCTAAAGACCACCTTGCTTAAGAATGCTTGGATCAACCAGGAGATCAAAGAAGAACTTAAACAATTCATGGAAACCAACGAGAATGAAGACACTTCGGTCCAAAACCCATGAACTACAGCAAAGGCGGTCCTCAAGGGGAAGTACATAGCCATCCAAGCCTCCCTCAAAAAAATTGAAAAATCCAGAATACACCAGCTGTCTCTATACCTTAAAGAGCCGGAGAACCAACAACAAATCAAACCAACTCCACACATAAGAAGGGAAATAATCAAGATTAGAGCAGAGATCAGTAGAACATATCAATGAAACTAGAAGCTGGTTTTTTGAAAGAATCAATAAGATTGATAAACCATTGGCCACACTAATCCAAAAGAAAAGAGAAAAATCTCAAATTTCTAAAATTATAAGTAAAAAGGGAGAGATCACAACTAACACCAAGGAACTAGAAACAACCATCAGAAGTTATTATCAACAGTTATATGCCAATAAGCTAAGCAACCTAGATGAAATGGATGCATTCCTGGAAAACTATGAACTCCCAAGATTGAACCAGGGAGAAATTGACAACCTGAATAGATTGATATCTAGTAATGAGATTGAAGCAGTGATCAAAAACCTCCCAAAAAACAAGAGCCCAGGACCTGACAGATTCCCTGAGGAAGTCTACCAAATCTTCAAAGAAGAAATAACACCTATTCTCCTGAAGCTGTTTCAAAAAATTGAAGCAGGAGGAAAACTTCCAGACACTTTCTATGAAGCCAGCATTACCCTGATCCCCAAACCAGGCAAAGACCCTACCAAAAAGGAGAATTTCAGACCAATGTCACTGATGAATATGGATGCTAAGATTCTCAACAAGATCCTAGCAAACAGGATCCAACAGTACGTTAAAGAGATTATCCACCATGACCAGGTGGGATTCATCCCTGGGTTGCAAGGATGGTTCAACATTTGCAAATCAATGTGATAGAACAAATCAAGGAGAAGAAAGAACCACAGGGTCCTCTCAATTGATGCAGAGAAAGCATTTGACAAAATCCAGCATCCGTTCCTGATTAAAACGCTTCAAAGTATAGGGATAGAGGGAACATTCCTGAACTTCATCAGATCTATCTATGAAAGACCCACAGCAAATATCATCCTCAATGGGAAAAAGCTTGCAGCCTTCCCATTGAGATCAGGAACACGACAAGGATGCCCACTCTCACCACTCTTGTTCAACATAGTATTAGAAGTCCTAGCAACAGTAATTGGAAAACAAAGAGAAGTAAAAGGTATCCAAATTGGCAAGGAAGAAGTCAAACTCTCTGTATTCGCAGATGACATGATTCTTTATATGGAAAACCCAAAAGACTCCACCCCCAAACTACTGGAGCAATTCAGTAACATGGCAGGATACAAAGTCAATGTACAGAAATCAGTGGCTTTCTTATACACTAACAATGAAAATACAGAAAGGGAAATTAGAGAATCGATCCCATTTACTATAGCACTAAGAACCATAAGATACTTGGGAATAAACCAAACCAAAGAGATAAAGGATCTGTACTTGAGGAACTACAGAACACTCATGAAAGAAATTGAAGAAGACACAAAAAGATGGAAGACCATTCCGTGCTCTTGGATTGGAAGAATAAACATTGTTAAAATGTCTATACTGGGGGTGCCTGGGTGGCTCAGTGGGTTAAAGCCTCTGCCTTCGGCTCAGGTCATGATCCCAGGGTCCTGGGATTGAGCTCCTCATCAGGCAACACACACAAAACAGATAATCATATTTTAAAAATGGGCAGAAGATATGAACAGACACTTCTCCAATGAAGACATACCAATGGCTATCAGACACATGAAAAAATGTTCATCATCACTAGCCATCCGGGAGATTCAAATTAAAACCACATTGAGATACCACCTTACACCAGTTAGAATGGCCAAAATTAGCAAAACAGGAAACAACATGTGTTGCAGGGGATGTGGAGAAAGGGGAACCCTCTTCCACTGTTGGTTGGAATGCAAGTTTCTGCAGCCACTTTGGAGAACAGTGTGGAGATTCCTCAAGAAATTACATATTGAACTTCCCTATGACCCTGAAATTGCACTACTGGCTATTTACCCCAAAGGTACAGATGTAGTGAAAAGAAGGGCCATCTGTACCCCAATGTTTATAGCAGCAATGGCCATGGTCGCCAAACTGTGGAAAGAACCAAGATGCCCTTCAATGGACAAATGGATCAGGAAGATGTGGTCCATATACACTATGGAGTATTATGCCTCTATCAGAAAGGATGAATACCCAACTTTTGTATCAACATGGACAGGACTGGAAGAGATTATGCTGAGTGAAATAAGTCAAGCAGAGAGTCAATTATCATATGGTTTCACTTACTTGTGGAGCATAACAAACAACATAGAGGACATGGGGAGATGGAGAAGAGAAGGGAGTTGAGGGAAATTGGAAGGGGAGGTGAACTGTGAGAGACTATGGACTCTGAAAAACAATCTGAGGGTTTTGAAGGGGCGGAGGGTAAGAGGTTGGGGGAGCCAGGTGGTGGGTATTAAGGAGGGCACATATTGCATGAAGCATTGAGTGTGGTGCAAAAACAATGAATACTGCTATGCTGAAAATAAATAAATAAACAAATAAATAAATAAAGCCAACACTTATGAGTCCTCCAATTTTTTCTTCTTCAAGCTTGTTTTTGTTATTGAGGGTTCTTTGCATTTCCACACGAATTCTGTGATTAGCTTGTCAATTCCTACAAAGAAGCCAACTGGGATTTGTTAGGGATCATATTGTATCTGTTCATCAGTTTGGGGAGTACTGTCATATTGACAATATTAAGTCTTCTCATCCATGAACGTGGAATGTCTTTCCATTCATTTTGTTCTTTAATTTCTTTCAGTGACATTTTATAGTTTTAAGTGTACAAATTTTTATTTCCTTTGTTTAAAATTATTCCTAAGTGTTTTATTCTCTTTCATGCTATTGCAAATGGATTTTTTTGTTTATTTTCAGACTGTTCATTGTTGGTGTTTCAAAATACAATTGTTTTTTGTATATTGAGCTCATGTCTTACAACCCTGCTGAACTTGTTTATTCTAATACTTTTTTGTGGGCTCCTTAGGTTTTTTAATATAAAAGATTATATCATCTGTGAATAGATACTTTTATTCCTTCCCTACAAATCTAGATGCATTTCATTTCTCCTTCTTATATAATTGCCCTGGCTAGAACAAATAGCACAATGTTGAATAGAAGTTAATGAATTTGGATAAGCTTGTTTGTTCCTAATTCTAGAAGTAAAATATCTTGACTTTAACCAATGAGTGTAATGTTAAATGTTGGCTATGATGGGCCTTTTATTATTAACATATAATGTATTATTTATTTCAGAGGCACAGATCTGTAATTCATCAGTCTTACATAAATGGCTGTGAGTTTTTCACAGTCTTTATCAAGTTGAGGAAGTTCCCTTCTAGTCTATTTTGGCAAGATAGCATATTGAGATTATACTAGGAATTGTGTCTCTGACTGTGAGTTGAATGCATTTTCTATTATACACTTTTGCCTGCCCCTATTTCTTGCTTTGTTTAAGCACAGATTAAAATATAAATTTTCAGGACTTCAGTTGAATACAGCAAACTAGGAACCAAATGTAAATTTCAAGATATGTGATAGCTAGATGATGGAATCAAAAAGAAAATTCAAAATAAACTTTATTCCAAATTAAGATTTCTCTTGATGAATCTTAGGATAATTTTGGATTCCCTGATTGTACTTATCTTCATCATAGCTCAGGTGGACAATACTAAAAAAACCTACACCTAGGCCCTTTGGTTGGTAGGGAAGCAGCGTAAACTGAGACCAAGAAGACACACTACCCAAAGACTTTGACTCTGCATAGAGACTAGCTTCAGATTCTGTGTTCAGAAAGCATACCTTTAAAACAGATAGAAAAGCATCTGTGATGGTTGATTTTATGTGTCACCTTGACTGAACTAAGGGGTGCTCAGACTAAACATTATTTCAGAATATGTCTATGAGGATGTTTCCAGATGACATTAGCATTTGAATGAGTGGACTCAGTAGACTGCCACAATGTGGATAGACATGATCCAATCAGTTGAGGACCTGAATAGAACAAGAAAGTAGAGGAAAGAGGAATTCACCACTCTGCTTTCTGTCTACCTGCTTGAGCTGGGATATCAGTCTTCTTCTGCCCTTAGAATGGGATTTATGCCATCAGCTTTCTGGTTCTCAGGCCTTCAGACTTAGACTGGTATTACACCACTGACTTTCCTTGTTCTCTAGTTTGCAGATGGCATATCATGGCACTTCTCAGCTTTCATTATAGTGTGAGGACAATATTATTTCATGATAGTGAAGATACACCAGGTATTATTAGATCATATCACATACTGCATATATGAATAAATAGGAGATTTTATATATATGTTATATATATAGAGAGAGAAACAGATTTTATATATATATGTTTAACAGACTATACATATGTAGACAGATTATGTATGTTTTTATGTATGTATATTTAATGTGTGTATGTATGTTAAAAACATATAATATATAAAACATATATAAACATATATGTTTGTAATATGTTTCTCTGGATAACCCTAACAGAGCACCCAAAGGATAATAGTCTTAGAACTTCAATAGAACCATCTCTTAAGCCAGGATTCAAATTGTGATTCTGATCCTGGGGGAAGGAAAATGTAGACAGGAGCATCAGACAGTGGAACCAGATCATTTGGTATGAGGACTGATCTAATTCCAGGCTTCACAAAGCTGGTCAGAGGTATTCAGGAGGTGCAGACAGACACTATTAATAAATACCTTGACTCTAACAAAATTGACTCAGTACTGAAGCAGTTTTAATATGACCATATGTTCAAACAGGAAAGTGAATAGAAAGAGGCAAGTTGCTAATAATCTTTACCTATTTCAAAAGAATACATCATTGACAACATAGCTTCTACTAGATTCCATGGCTTCAAATAAGTATTTCCATATATCCCAATATCCCTCTTTATCTCACCATGTACACTTCCCTTCTGCTCTTGTCCCTTGAGTACCTCCCACTCTCAATTATCAACCTGAATACTATACACCTCACTCTACTACCCACCCACATTCACATACCCAACAGCTGCCAGATAAGAAGGGAAAGAATTTGAATTTTTCCACCATGTCAAGAGCTATTCAGTAAGGTGAGGTATTCCAGCAACAGAGGGCCACATATAAACATCACTTACACACTTTGTAACACCCTAATTGACTCTTACTACTTAAAAGTATTCTTAAAAGCTACATTTCTTTCAGAAGTTGGATAAAGACCTCTAAGATTGGAGAATCCATTTTAAAAGAATATTTTTAAGAGGTTAAGACCATCAGCAGATCCAAAATAGAATCAGCATCTACTTCAACACAGACTAGTAAGAATCTCTGTGACTAAACACAACCTGCAAAGGTACAAATGTAATGAATGAAGTAAAGCATCTTCTGAATTATAAAGGACTAGAAGGAAGCTTCTAAAAGTCATTTTTTTAGTCTAGGAAGTATTGGGAAAACAAAGGAAAAAATATTGTGTAAAAAAATAAAATACCTACAGCATGAGTTTCATTAATGAAATGAATTCTTAAATATACTGCAAGTAAATTGAGCTCCTGAAAACTAAACTCTACATTTCTTCCCTTACCTCTCCAAGGTGTTTTCTCCTATTGTAGATGAACATCCCTGAGCATTTAGTTTTAACACTTTTTTTCCCTACAGTTTTACTCTCCCCTTTGGTCTTTTTCTCAAGTGCTTATGATCTAACAAGAAACAATGTATTAAGAAAGCTCTATACTTAAAAGAGCTAGGCATTATTTGGTTAACCAAATAATCATTTTTTAAGTAGTAATGATTTTATCATGAGAATAATATTTCCTTAATTTATGTTTCTTTAGGTCAGATTAGTATAGTATAGTTTCCTAAAGGAAAACCTATCTAAGTATAATAACTGAAGCAATAGCATGAGGTCCTGAAAGAAAAGGGTCTCCTTTTAAGGCATCCTACACAAACATATAAATGAGAAGTAGAAATACATGCACATGTCTTTTCCTTTCCCATTTCATTAGCAATACCTTACTGATCCTATGTCCCTGTTACTCAGGATGCTACTCTCTTTCGTAGTAAATAAGAAATAATGGAATATGATAATCATATTAAACTGACCCTTAATGATGTATTTGTGTGTTTTTATGTTACATAATGTTTTCACCCAGTTTAAATACATATTTCTTTGGCAAGAGCCTTAAAGTGGGATACTTAGGACATTGTGCTGATCATGGGAATTCCCCTCAGGCAGGCAATAAAGGAAAGCCCTTTAGACTTAAGAGGATCTCTGATGCCCTTTACATCACCTATCAAGTCTACTTAATGTGAAAAGCCAACCTTTCTCACAGATTGCACCATTCTCCATATTTAGCCATCTACATCCACCTTCTCAATTCTATATTCATGAATTATCAGTACTGTGATTTTCCATTCATCATGTATCAGCAATACTATTATTTACTCAATATTTTTCCACTAGCCTCAGCAATCTGTCAACAACAACAACAACAAGGAGCATCCAAATCAGCAAAGAGGAAGTCAAACTTTCACTATTTGCAGATAACATGATATGCTACGTAGAAAACTCAGAAGACTCCCCCAAAACATAATTAGAACTGACCACGAATTCAGCAGTCAAAGGATTTAAAATCAATGTATGGAAATCTGTTGCATTTGTATACACCAATAATGAAGAAGCAGAAAAAAAAATCAAGGAATCGATCCCATTTACAATTGGACCAAAAGCCATAAGATACTTAGGAATAAACCTAACCAAAGATGTAAAAAAATCTGTACTCTGAAAACTATACAACACTTATAAAAGAAATTGAAGACACAAAGAAATGGAAACATTCCATGCTAATGGATTGGAAGAACAAATGTTAAAATGTCTATAAGAACAAATGTTAAAATGTCTATAATACCCAAAGCAATTTACACAGTTAATGCTATCCCTATCAAAATACCACAAAGACTTTTCACAGAGCTAGAACAAGCAATTCTAAAATTTGTATGGAAGCACAAAAGACCCCGAATAGCCAAAGCAATCTTGAAAAAGAAGAATACAGCTAAAGGCATCCCAATTCTAGACTTTATTTTTTTTAAAGATTTTTTCGTTATTTATCTGACAGAGATCACAAGTAGGCAGAGAGGCAGGCAGAGAGAGAGAGAGGGAAGCAGGCTCCCTGCAGAGCAGAGAACCCGATGTGGGGCTCGATCCCAGGACCCTGGGATCATGACCTGAGCGGAAGGCAGAGGCTTAACCCACTGAGCCACCCAGGTGCCCCCCAATTCTAGACTTTAAATTAACCTTTATTTAAATATCTACTTCAGTCTCATTCTATGCCATAATATATATAAAACCATGGGTCTTTGCGTTAGCTATATGAACTGTTTTAGTTAGTACACAGATGGAAATTTTTATTTCAATATTTATGGATTTATTTTAATGTACAAATAGTGAAATAAAAATGTTTATCTGCATACTACCTAAAAGAATTTAATATACTAGTAGTGGCACATATACCACACTTTAGAAAACAAGTTTGGAAAACTAGTCCAGCCCCAACATTTTAAAAATCATGAGATTTCATCAAAGATAAATATCCAAATGCCAAAAAATGTGTACAGTTCAAAAAGATCTTTAAAACTGTTTCTCCACACCCAGGATCAGCAACAGTGACACTGTAAAGCCAAGCCCTGATATTCTACAGCAAATGTCAGCAATAATTGACCAGGCCTCTCTAAAAGCTCCAGAACCCCCAACCACTGAGGGTTAGCCAAGTGTGCCCAGTGCCAAACCCAAATCCCAGCTCATATAATAAAATTTACATTAAAAGTCAAGGTTTTGATGAATGTCACACTTGGAAGCCAATTAAATGGGCAGAAAGGAAGACACAATTTCCCATTGTCTAATTGACTTGCAACACCTTCAAGGTAATAAATTTGTCACATTGAATTATTAATGAGAAATGAATATTTGAATTGCTGCCTTGAATAGAAAATATTCATTATTGGATAACATTGTTCCTACCAAATAATAAGTCTGGCATTAGGGGATCTTAGGGACAATGTGACTAAAAATTTTATTTTTCTTCATCACTGTATTTTCCATACCATGTATCTCTGTAAAACAAAATCTTATGATCATTTTAATAGTCAGAAATGGTACCTCTAATTTAGAGGTTAATTCTGCATTAATTTTCATTGCCATAGGTTAATACGTTTCTCTAATATTTTCAGATATTCAATATTCAAACTTATTGTCGTGGTTAGGAAAAGGAATTCCTTAGACCTTATTATTATTTATTCAATATTTCCTTTAAATCATTTCCCTTGTATACTTTTTATATCTCCTAAACTATAATATCTATAAAATCATGAGGTTGATATATGAAATTGTAATGTTTTTCAACAGTGTATCAAAGCAAACATGAGACTCTTAAAATATAAAATATTGATCTGTGTACCACATGTTAACATCACCTACACACTTTGGGTAACAGCACATTTTTTTGAAACACTGCATTTAAAATGATGCATTTTTTAAAAGTGTGTACTTGAGAAAATAAGGGAGGAAGAAAGCATACAACCTACAAAATCAAAATTTCAAAACATTCTTTTTGTGGAGAAACTTGGGACCTACTTAATTTGTTATCTTTTTATTAAGAAATCCACTACTACCACCCCCACCCTACCCCACCAAACCCTATTTTCTGGTTATTAAATCTGTGCCTATTCTTCTTTCATGAAGCCCTCCCTGATTCCTTTAACTATTTCTGATCTTGTTTTCCTCTGAAATATCATAACACTGTGTATTCCTTTTAAGGTCCTTATCATATTCTGACATCAGCTGTAGTTATGTTTGCACTGCACCTATTCCCCTCATTAAACATTATATTCCTTGAAGTGGCTAACACAGTACTATGAACATTAAGTGCTCAATAAACATCCTTTTGAGTTGAAAGAGTATGGCACAAACCAGGATATTTTGCCAAGTCTAGCTAACCTCACACACCTTCGTTTATCGACATTCTTAAATGTCAATTATCTAAACACCAAATCTCAGTGTCCAGACATAGAAAATGATGTTGAAGGTATAGGATATTTGGGTGAACATATAGGGACTCTGTACATCTTGCTGGATGATGAGTCTCATTCAGCATCCATTATAAGTGGCAAGGAGTGAATTTTTGCAATACTCTTTCCATAAGCGAGCCTACTGGGACAACATATCTTATTTGATGGGTTCAGCAAGTAGCAATTAGGTTTTCTTACACAGACCACATTTCTTGATCATGTCGGTGCTGTGTTCATTATGCTCCCTCCCTTGACATCAATAAGTCAATTTGAAAGAGCATCTGATATTTTACAGGGTATTATGGAAAGTTCTTTTTCTGAGTAATGCAGTTTTTCTTATTGTCCCTGATTATGTACAGGGACAAAATGGGAAATAGGATATTATATTTTCTGAAGATTTATTCCTCTTAGCCTCTCTCAACCTTATCTCCTAAAACTAATGTCCAAAAGTAGAAAAAAGTAACATATCTGGAATAATCAGGCCCAGGTATAATCTAAGCATTTTTAAACATGCACAATTAGAAGAGTTATTTTATGACCACTTTCCTGCCTAGGCAAAGGACTGTACAAGCAGACACATCATACCTACTGTAGCAGACAAGAAATGCCAAGATGACATTCATTCTAGCCCCAGTGAAAATAAAAGAGAAGTATTATGGTTGTTACCTGCATACAGGTTTACAGAAGACTACTTACCCAAAAAGCTCATATCCACTGCACTTCCCACTGTTACAGGCATTAATGGGTTACTTTTCTCCCACTGATTTTTATATTTGGTAAAGGATTTGAGATACCTTATAAAGAGAGAGGGAGGGAGATAAACCACTAAAGCCAGAACAATGGAACCGAAGTTTTATAATAAAGAGAGGAAATAGATATTTGAGAAAGAAAATATGATTGGCATAATAGTATAAAAAATTGCCCTGAACTTCCTGAAAGTCAGTACAAGACTGGTATAGAATGATTATACAATATTCATTACCCAATAACAAGGAAAAACAGGTAAGGATTTTTGTCTTAGCACTGAATTCTGAGAATTTTTTTGATGATTCATTTTATTAAAAAAATGAACAGCATGGTTTAGTCTATGAAACCTTTACTCAGCTAGGCGCCTAGAATTCAAACACAAATAAGAGCCAATCATAGGGGGCGCCTGGGTGGCTCAGTGGGTTAAGCCTCTGCCTTTGGCTCAGGTCATGATCTCAAGGTCCTGGGATCGAGTCCTGCATCGGGTTCTCTGCTTGGCAGGGAGCCTGCTTCCTCCTCTCTCTCTCTCTGCCTGCCTCTCTGCCTGCTTGGTCTATCTCTGTCAAATAAATAAATAGATAAATCTTGAAAAAAAAAAGAGCCAATCATAGAATTTAAGATACTAAAAGTAAAATCTGTGTGATATAAATATGTGGGTATATGCACACATTTATGTGTAGATATGATTCCATGTACTTGAACTGAATACTTTTTTTTAAAAATGTATTTATTGGGCACCTGGGTGGCCCAGTGGGTTAAAGCCTCTGCCTGCAGCTCAGGTCATGATCCCAGGGTCCTGGGATCGAGGCCCCCACCGGGCTCTCTGCTCAGCAGGGAGTCTGCTTCCCTTCCTCTCTCTCTGCCTGCTTCTCTGCCTACTTGTGATCTCTGCCTGTCAAATAAATAAATAAAAATCTTTAAAAAATGTATTTATTGGGGCACCTGGGGGGCTCAGTGGGTTACGTCTCTGCCTTTGGCTTGGGTCATGATCTCAGGGTACTGGTATGGAGCCCCACATCAGGCTTTTTGCTCAACAGGGAACCTGCTTCCCCCTCTCTCTCTGCCTGCTGCTTTGCCTACTTGTGATTTCTCTCTCTGTCAAATAAATAAATAAAATAGTTTTTAAAAAATAAAAAAATGTTTCAGCTCGGGTCATGATCTCAGGGTCCTGGGATCCAGTCCCGCATTGGGCTCTCTGCTCGCAGGGAGCCTGCTTTCTCCTCTCTCTCTCTCTCTCTGCCTGCCTCTGTGCCTACTTGTGATCTCTCTCTGTCAAGGAAATAAATAAAATCTTTTAAAAATTATAAATAAATAAATGTAATTACTATTTTAGAGAGAGAGCACATAGGGTGCAAGTAGTGGGAGACAGAGTCCCAGGAAGACTCCACACTGAGGACGGAGCCCTACATGGGGCTCAAGCCCATGGTCCCAAGATCTCCACCTGAGCTAAAACCAAGAGTTGGACACTGAACCAACTTGGCCACCCAGGTGCCCCATCGAAGCGAATTCTGAAAGAAAGTATTCTGAAGATAAATTATCTTACTATTTATTTTGGGGTAGAACCAGAGAGGGATATAGTAATCTAGTATAATTGTCCTCAAAGTGTAGTCTCTTCAGTACCAGCAGCATCTGAATTACCTGGGAACTTCTTAGAAATGCAAAAATAGGGAGCCCACTCCAGACCTACTGAATCTGAAACTCGGGTTGGGGCCCAGAAGTCCATGTTTTAATTAGTCCTCCAGTAGATTCTGGTGCAATGTTATGTTTGAGTTCCACTGGCTTAATAAAACCCACCCCTAATCTTTATCACCCTCTTTGGGATCCAGGTCCTGAACCCTTTTCCCCAGCTGAAGAATTATACTGCTTTTCAATCAGATGGACTTTAAATCCCTGCTCCTTCTCCAGAATGCTTCTTAAAGCACAGAACAGAATGATACAGACATAGTCTAAAATAAATTTCCCAGAACCTACTACATGCTTTACCCGTATCAAACCTTCGGAATTGCCTGGGATAATAAACTCAAATTCAAACATAAATTTGATATGTTTTGAAGATAAGAGTATAGCTAGAGATCAAACAGTGTAAGTGATTCTGGCAGTAGTATAATAAATTGGGGGGGGGGTCTTTAGACTTTGAAATAAACTGCCAAACTATTCTATAAATGAGGACCATAGAAATACAGTAATCTGTCATAGTTCATTCAACTAGAGATCACTTTTCCAGAAATCTCATCTATCTGCAATAAGGTGGGGGAAAGGAAAATAAGAAAAAACAAAGCTAACAAACAAAAAACAAGTTTCAAAGAAGCACAAGGATCTATGACTTAGTGTGATTTAATTTACACATAGGGTAATTTCTCAGGCTGATATTCACATGCTATTTTTATTTTAGAAGTAGTTTAATAATAATTTAGTGGTATTATTTGAGGTTTATGCATTGACAGCAGCAAGAAATTCACCTGGGGTATGGAGGAGACCAAGGAAGAGGAGATTAACTCCCCAACACCAGAGCCAGAAGACATGCCATGGCTTCCAGCCACATATGTAGTCTTCCCCCATATAAGGCTAAGTCAAATCACCAAAATTTGCCAGTCAGCGTCATGGTCAGTTTAACAACTGACCAATGTCTTAAATTCCTTGCTTTTTTACTTATTTAGTTTTAGTTTTCATTATGTCTTCATAACAGCATTTTGAGAAACTTTCGATTTACCTCGGCCTTAGCGCCCTACTGCTACAGCTGAGGAATGAGAGTGAGACGGATGGTACGAGGAGAATACATTCATAGCAAATCCTATTTTATAAAAAGACACTTTATTAATATTTTGTCAAGAATATACAAGAATACTTCATATTCAAGTGCACAGTCAAGAATGTATTCAAGAATATATTTAAGAACATATTAAATATATTTACTATATTCAAGGAGGTATTTAAGAATATATTTAAGAGTTTATTCAAGAATATATAAAAATATATTTAAGTATATAGTCAAAATAAATTGATGTACTTAAAATATATTCAAGAACATATTCTTCATAAATACATTTTATTTCAAAAATATTCTCTTCAAGTTTTTAATATATTTAATGAATTATCAAATGATTGTATTTTCCTTCTTCATATAGTCTTGCTATTTGTGACACAGCATGTTCAAAAATGAAAGTAGAACAAAATTATGCATGATATTTTTCTAGTTTCCTTCTGTGGCATAGTCACAGTCCTGCTTCAATTTAAGCAAAGACCTAGTATGTACATGAGGTAACACAAAGCTAAACTTTATTTACCACCTGTCAAAAAGAAACTACACAAAACATCACACTACATACACATCACAATATAAACATGTTTTCTGACCAGGTACAGTAAAATTCCATGGCACTATCACAATATAACAAATCAAAATCTTAATAATAAATTTATGTTATTTTATTTTCAGCATAACAGTATTCATTATTTTTTTCACCACACCCAGTACTCCATGCAATCCGTGCCCTCTATAATACCCACCACCTGGATGAATAATAAATATATTTTTTAAAGATTTTGTTTATTTATTTATTTGACAGACAGAGATCACAAGTAGGCAGAGAGGCAGGCAGAGAGAGAGGAGGAAGCAGGCTCTCTGCCGAGCAGAGAGCCCGATGTGGGGCTCGATCCCAGGACTCTGGGATCATGACCTGAGCCGAAGGCAGAGGCTTTAACCCACTGAGCCACCCAGGCGCCCCTGAATAATAAATATTTTAACTTGAGAATAATGTCTGTGTAATTTTCAAACTAGAAAATATTTTACTAAAAATATTTTATTCATTTTATGATACATATATTTATGGCCTGGAGACCATCACTCTATCACAGCACAGTACAAGAGAGAGTTCTCATAATGATGGCTCAGAATTTCAAAAATTAAAATAAAATATAATAATATTAAATTATGTTTAGAATACTTGGTTTACAAAAGAAATATACAGAGATGCCTGGGTGGCTCAGTTGGTTAAGCTGCTGCCTTCGTCTCAGGTCATTATCCCAGCGTCCTGGGATCGAGTCCCACATCGGGCTCCTTGCTCAGCAGGGAGTCTGCCTCTCTCTCTGCCTCTGCCTGCCACTCTGTCTGCCTGTGCTCACTCTCTCTGACAAATAAATAAATAAAATCTTAAAAAAAAAAAAGAAATATACAATTCATTGTAAAAAGATTTCCAACAAAATTTTTAAAAGAATAATCAAAAACAAAAGTTTTGCACTTAAAGGAGTAAGCACCAATTATTGGGAAATTTAAGTAATGTGTAAAGGAATACTTCATGTTTTTTCTAGGTACTATTGTAAAGCTTCTCAATAAAATATTAGCAAAGAAAATCCAACAAGCACACTTTTAAATATTTTTCTAGCTTAATTGAGATATTACTAAACATAACATGTAAGTTTAAGGTTTACAACATGATGATAGATAATAAATAGATAGAGATATGCATATAGCCACAATCAGGTTTATTAACACCTCCATATTCTCACGTAATTACCATTTTTTGCAGCAATAACTTTTAAGATCTACTCTCTTAACAACTTTCAAGTATATAATACAGCACCATTAACTGTAGTCACCATGTTGTACATTAGATTCCCAGAACACTTTCATCATATAGCTGGAAATTTGTACCCTTTGACCAACATATCCCTGTTTTCTCCACCTTTCATCCCCCGGCAGCACCATTCTACTCTATTTCTGTAAGTTTGGCTTTTTAGGAATCCACCTATAAGTGAGAACACGCATGATTTGTCTTTCTTTGTCGGGCTTACTTCAGTTAACATGATGTCCTCAAGGTCCATCCATGTTGTTACAAAGGGCAGGATTTTCCTTTTTTATATGACTGAATAATATTCCTGTGTGTGTGTGTGTATGTGTGTGTGTGTGTAATGTATACATGCCACATTTTCTATATCTATTTATCCATCACTGGACACTTAGGTTTTTCCATGTCTTAGTTATCATAAATAATGCTTCAGGAAGCATGGAAGTGCAGATATCTCTTCAAGATAGTGATTTCATTTCCTTCCTATATAAATGCAAAAGTAGAATTTCTGGATCATATGGATCATACTAACTTACACTCCCACCAACAGTGCACAAGTGTTTGTTTTTCTCCACAGCCTTGCCAATACTTGTCTCTTGTCTCTCTGATAGCCATTCTAACAGGTATGAGGTGATGTATTATGGTGGTTTTGATTTTCATTTTTTTGATTAACGAGGTTAAGCATTTTTACATGTATCTGTTGGTCATTTGTGTATCTTCTTTAGAAAAAAAAAGTTTATTTAAGTTCTTTGTCCACATTTAATTAGATTATTTTTTGCTACTGAGCTGTATGTACCTTAAATATTAACCACTTACGAGATAGATTGTTTGGAAATATCTCATCTCATTCAATAGGTTGCCTTTTCATTTTGTTCATTGTTATTTTGCGGTGTAGAAGCTTTTTAGTATTAAGCACTTTAATTTGTTTATTTTTGCTTGTTTTAAGATTTAACTTTAAAAAAAAAAACCTTATTTATATGAAAGAGAGAGCATGAACTGGGGAGAAGACAAAGGGAGAGGGACAAGCAGACTCCTCGCTGAGCACAGAGACAGACCCAGGGCTCAATCCCAGGACCCTGATATCATGACCTGAGCTGAAATCAGAAACTTAACTGACAGAGCCACCCAGGCACCCCTAAAGATTCTAGTTTTTAAGTAATCTTTACACCCAGTGTGGGTCTTACACCTAACAAATCCAAGATCAAGAGTCACATGCTTTACCAATTGAGCCAGCCAGACACCCCTAATTTTTCCTTTTGTCGTTTGTACTTCTGATGCATATCCAAAAAATCATTGACAAGACCAATGTCAAGGAGATTTTCCCCTGTTTTCTTCTAGTAGTTTTAGTTTCAGATCTTATATTTAAGTCTTTAATCAGTTTCAAGTGAAGTTTTGTGAGTGGTATAAGATAGGGACCCAATTTCATTCTTTTGCATGTGAATATACAGTTTTACCAATACCATTTATTGAAGAAATTTTTCTTTCCTTGTTGTGTATTCTTGTCTGTTGTCAAATACATGTGTAGCTTCATTTTCGGGCTCTCAATTGTTCCATTTGTCTATGTGTCTATTTTTATGTCAGTATAATATTATTTTAATTACTATGCCTTTGGAACAATGTGTAAAATCAAGAACTGTGATACCTCCATCCAACTCTATCTTCTCAAAATGGTTTTGATTATTCAGAGTCTTTTATTTTTTATTTTTTTTAATATAATTTTTTATTTTTTATAAACATATATTTTTATCCCCAGGGGTACAGGTCTGTGAATCACCAGGTTTACACACTTCACAGCAATAGATTGAATTTCATAAGAGCTTCTTACAGAGAAAAAAAAAAAACAGGTCCAGATGGCTTCACTGGCTAATTCCCTCAAACATTTTAAAAAGAATTATTACCAGTCTTTTAATTTTTTTTCCAAAATAAAGGGATGAAAGCACTTCTCAATTCATTGTATGAGGTCAGTATAAATTGCTCTTTGGAATGTAAAATGGCACTACTATTTTGGAAAACAGTTTGACATTTCCTCAAAATGTTAAATATGGACTTACTATATGACATAACAAGTCTAATCTTGGTTATATACTCAAGAGAACTGAAAACATATGAATGTTAATAGCATCATTGTTCATAATGGTCAAGAAATAGAAACAACCAAAATGACCACCAGTAGATGATTGCATAAATAGAATGTGGTATATCCTTACAATGCACTAATATTTGGCAGTACAGGAATATAATATTAATTGCTACAACATGGATGAAACTTGGATATATGCTAAGTTTAAAAGGCTAGTCATGAAAAGAAACATATTGTATGATTCCATTCAAAAGAAACTTCCAGAATAAGCAAATCCATAGAGACAAAGATTTGTGGTTGCATAGAGATGAAAAGGTGAATGGAAGTGACTGCTTATGATATAGATTTTCTTATTCAGTTACTAAAGGGTTCTGGGTTTATACAGTGATGGTAGTTATACAACTCTAATATATTAAAAGTTACTGAATCATACACCTTAAAAGGCTGAATTTTATGGTATGTGAAGTATATGTCATTAAATTTATTTAACAAACTATTTTCTCAATTTCAAAAAAAAAAGCATTTGACCAAAATTTGCACCATTCCATGACTCAAAAACAAACCTCTAGGCAATCTAGAAATAGCAGGGAACATTTTTAATTCAAAGATTATTCATCAAAAACCAACAGTAAATATACTAAATGTTAAAACACTATAGGAATTCCCATCAAAGATCAGGATGTCCATTAAAGTCATTATTGTTCTAATGGTTCTGAAAGTCTAATTTAACACAAGACAAAGAAAAATATGAGGTTGAAATGTTGAAAATGAAATTTAATTTATCATTATTTGAAGATAATATAGCTATACAATACAAGATATATACCCATGTAATACAAGAGACTACTATAAAACTTCAAGAACTAAGTAGGAACTTCACTGTGATGGCCAGATACAAATGAAGTATGTAAAATTCAAAACATTCCTATTTCAAACATGAATATACAATAAAAATAAATATGAAAATGTAATGGCAAAAGTACACCATTCACATGCACAGATATACACACACTTTACAGAGTAATAAATTTAACTATAATCATGCAAGATCCATATGCAGAAAGCTTGAAACTTTACCAAAGGACACAAAAGAATACCTAAATAATTGGAGAGATATACCTTGTTCCTAGATGGGATGTAAAGCAAGAGAACTTTCATCCCCTACTAGTGGGAATCTAAGTCACTCTAATTTCTTTGAAAAATTGACAGTATCTGCTAAATTTTAACATATTCATATTCTTATCACTCAGAAATTTCAGTCTTAGGTGTATACACAAGAGAAATAAAATATATTTACAATAATGCTCCTAGAACCATGAAATGTTAATTCCCCCAAACTGGAAACAATCCAAATGTCCCTCAGCATTACTACAGATAAACTGTGAAATACTATATAGTGATGAAGATGAACAAATGTTTGTTCCATGAAACACCATGACTGAATCTCACAAACATAATATTGAATGAGAAAAGCCAGACCCAAAAGAATACATACTATATGATTCCACTTATATGAAAGTGAAAGAGCAAGGCAAATTAATGAATAATTCTAGAAGCCAGAATAATATTTACTCTGGGGAGGAATGAAGGAGTAGTGATAAAGGGTAACATATGAGGGGGGCTTCTGGTGTGCTGGTGATGTCCTATTTCTTGAACAAGTGGGTGCTGGTATCATGATGTTTTTACTTTGTTATAAATCACTGAAATATATGCCTATGACTTATTCTCTTTTCTATTTGTATATTATACTATAATAAATGTTTATTTTGGTTTTTAAAGATTTTATTTTTTGAGAGAAGAGAGAGAGAGCATGCACGAGTAGGAGAGAGGGACAGAGGGAGAAGCA
The DNA here is from genome assembly GCF_011764305.1 of Mustela putorius furo. Lineage (NCBI taxonomy): Eukaryota > Metazoa > Chordata > Mammalia > Carnivora > Mustelidae > Mustela > Mustela putorius. The sequence continues at coordinate 20,823,010 of NW_025422048.1, read as the reverse complement.
GATTCGTTGCTCAGCAGGGAGTGCCACATGGGGTTCTATCCCAGGATCCTGAGGTTATGACCTGAGCCTAAGGCAGAAACTTAACCTCTTAATCAACTGAGCCATCCAGAGGCTCCAAATGTTTATTTTTTAAAAGTTAATTTTGAAATGGTTATCCATGGGGGAAAGAGGGAGCTCAGTGGAGGGAATAGGGATAGAAGTTAAACTTTCAAAAATACTCCTTGTTTTTTTTTTTTTTTTGGTTTTTGTTTATTTTTTTTTTTATTTTCAGCATAACAGTATTCATTATTTTTTCACCACACCCAGTGTTCCATGCAATCCGTGCCCTCCATAACCCACCACCTGGTACCCAACCTCCCAACCCCCCGCCACTTCAAACCCCTCAGATTGTTTTTCAGAGTCCATAGTCTCTCATGATTCACCTCCCCTTCCAATTTCCCCCAACTCCCTTCTCCTCTCTATCTCCCCTTGTCCTCCATGCTATTTGTTATGCTCCACAAATAAGTGAAACCATATGATAATTGATTCTTTCATCTTGTTTTTTATATTATAACTCTGGATTTTGTAATATCATACATAATTATAAAATTAAATTAAAATTTAAGAAGTGATCACTAAAAATGAAATAAAACTGAAATAATCCTGCATATAGAGTTGATGCCATAACAATCCATAAAGGAATTATTTCTAGTGATTTTAAAACATTAATTTGATTCTCCATTCCTAGTCAGATATATCTTTTTTTTTTTTAATTTTTAAAAACCTTAAAATATGTTTAGTACTCTTACTATTGGTAACAGTTTGGTGTCATTAAGAGATAAGTGAAATAAGTGCTTTTATTAGTGTTGTTAAGAAGGACTTTTAGCATAGACAAGAGATATACACATAAGATTGATGATGCCAAGTAAAAACCTTGCAGTCCTGAATCTGATATAGAAATATCTTGTAAGTCCATGATGTATTTTACATTTTTAAAAAAGTTATTTTCTAGTTATGTTCACTGAAAAAGCCTAGAAATAGTGACAGACTCAATATCAATGAGCAGCCTTAGCACTCAGCTTGTCATGTCTGTATACCATTTTCCACCAAAAGGAACCAAGGCTCACAAACTCCCAGTTACAAAATAAATAACTCATAAGGATAAAAAGTATAGCTTAGGGAATATAATTAATAATATTGTAATAACTTTGTATGCTGACAGATAATAACTATACTTATTATAGTGAGTACTTCATAATGTACTTAGTTGTCATCACTATATTGTACCCCTGAAAATAATATAATATGTATCTCAGTTATACTACAATTAATTGATTACAACAATGTTCTAGAAGAAAGTGAAAAAAGGAACCAAGGCTCCTTGGAGAAATTAGATTCCAGGTCTGGGAGAGGGAATGTTCAAATTGAGACTGGATCATCTTGTCATACCAGATAGCAAGAAAACTACCAAAAATAAATTGATCATGTCAAAGGACTCAGGAGTCAATGTGAATAGTTTGAAAAATTTCATAATCAATATAATTGATAACTGCAAAAAATATTACTGTAATCAATTGAAATGTAAAGTTTATTAAAAGTATGATTTCATAATAACTCATTGCTGGTGAATGCTAGTGAACCAACTCATTATTTTGAAAACTGGTAAATGAAAAGGAAGAATGAAGAATTTACCTTACTCTTCTTATAGATGTGCACCTCATTGAAACTGAATAATTGGTGAGGGGAAGTTTGTCTTTGTGGAGGTATTCAAACTAATAAATGAAGAAGAAATATTAATAGTAACAAGATATCACCATTTCATAACCCCTACAGATGTAGGCAATGAGTGTCAGTGGTTATTGACACCACAAAAAGAGACAAACATTACATGCTTTCAAATGGAAGTATGTAACCCCACCTATAGGGTATTCTTCTGAAAAGATCAAACCTGAATTTGATCAAATATTTAACTTTAACTACCAATTTATAAAAAATAGAGGACAGAGAAATATTTTAAGAGACACCAGGATGCACTGAGCAAAATCCAGACTAGGAAACTCTACAGAACAAGAGATCTGGTTTATTAAATAAAGGAATTATAAATGAAAGAGAGGGAGAGGGGCAGCTGGGTGGCTCAGTGGGTTAAGCCTCTGCCTTCAGCTCAGGTCATGATCTCAGGATCCTGAGGTCAAGTCCCTCATGGGGCTTTCTGCAGGGAGCCTGCTTCCCCCTCTCTCTCTGCCTGCCTACTTTTGATCTCTCTGTCAAATAAATAAATAAAATAAATCTTTTTTTTTTTAAAGAGAAAGAAAGAGACCTAACATTAAATGAGATTTAAGAAACATCAAAAAATTGCAATGTATGTGTCTTATTTTGATCTTTTTTCAAACAAACTGTTGAAAGAAAATTTTATAAGAAAATCAAGAAAATTGATAACACTGGCTACATTATTTGATGACAACTGTTAAATTTTTAGATATGATAATGGTACTGAGAATATGATTTATAAAGAGCTTATATATTTTAGAAATATGGACTGAAACATTTAAGATAAAATGAGATGATGTCTTGGACTTGCTTCAAAATAATCCTGGGTAGGAAAGTGGAATTAAACAGATGAAACAAGATTGACCATGAACTGATATTTGTTAAACATGGGTGATGAGTTCATGAGAGTTCATTTAGTTTCTATTTTGGTAAATGTTTGAAGTTTTCCATACTGAAAGACATTTTTTAATGATACAAGAAAAATAAAGCTTATTAAAATTGCCCAATCTCCCCAATTAATCCATACACCTCAGAATGCCCATACACTTAATGATACAAGTAATTACAGTTGTAATAAGTGTTTCTTCGGAAAAGGAAGTTTAATGAAAGCTTATGTCAAGAGGGCTCTGTACTTAGTTATTCATAATGTGATTGTGAGTGGATCCATATTTTTCATCTGTTCCATTTCGGTTGGTTATCTTACTTACATCAATTTATTCATTATGGAAAAAATGAATCACCTTTCTCAATAAGGGGAGAAAAACAACAAAGAGCAAAGTAAAATATATAGTTCATTAATTTTACCTTTTGGGAATTGGATATTTTGAAAACATCATTTTAAAAACAGTTCTAAGTGAAGTTCAATCTCTTTAGAGCTCATGTAGAGATCTGTGTTTGGTCTTGGATGTTACATTTTAAGAAAGATATCAACAACTCTGGTAGAGCTAGAGGAGAATAACACAATTGTAAGGTGATCTAGAAATCCTGTCAAATGAAAAGGAATTGAAGGTGCTAGGAAAATTTAACTTGGACGAGAAAAATCTTGGGTGTCCGTTCAAACAACATTCAAATATATGAAAGGACTGGCAAACAGTTGGTAGATAGATTTATAATGTGTCACTGAAGAAAGCCAAAATAGATTAAAGTTGCAGAATAGTAGGTTTTGTCTCCACTGTGAAGAACCTTCTAACTGTGAGAGCTCTCTAGCAGTAGATGCTGTGCCCTAGATGACATAAAGCTCTCCCCAGAAGTGGGCAAACAGAGAGGACAACAAAACATCTCAGATCTCTCCCAACCCTAAGGTTCTGAGTCTAAGCTGTTCAAAAAAGTCTGCTTAAAACCAAGTGGGAAGCTTCCTTAGCTTAAAAAGGTTTTCTTTAACCAGACAGGTACCTATTTATTCAATAAACACAAATACAGAGGAGATATTTAGGGGGTGGGGGTGGGAATCAATACTTTTAAAGATAAAACCCATCAATGTTACTTGTGTCAAATGCCTAGAGTAAATTAAGTTTACAACTTCAGCGGACTGTCATGTAAAAGTGTGACAGTGACTAACAAATTGAATTATCATAGTACTACATACTCACAAAAGTATTATTGATAGTGACAGAAGGATATTGAATTTAAATTATTCATTTTTATTGATTGAACAGCACATCTTTACTAGGAAACAAGAAGAAAAGAGCTGAGATGTTGGACTTGAATTTTGCCTCCCGTTGAGAATGACCCCAAAAAAGAATATGTGTATATGGAGTTGAGCCCTGTAAAAATTAACTGATGTTTCCTCAGGATACAGTAGACTTCTCTGTCCATGTCCACCTAAGGAGGGACCTAAATACCCAGAGCTCTGTTCTTCAAAGTCTCCTCCTTCTTGTATTCCCACCTTACCCTGTTTCTCTGGCACCCTAGAGGCTTGGTTTCATTCCTTATTTCAAAACCATTTATTGAATATTTCTGTGCTAAATACCTTGCTGGGCATCAGGGAGGCTTGGAGGAGTATGGCTTTCCCTCAAGGAAGACAGTCTGATGAAGGGAAAGAGTCACAGAAAAAAAAAAAAAAAACAAGCTACAAAAACGTGTTGCACATTTCTCCCTTACCATTCAAAATTCACTATCCTAAGTTCTGTCATCCTTATATCTAAAGAGAGTCTTACCCTTTGGGGAATTGTGGGATCCATCTGAGAATTCTATATAAGCTATGGACTCTCTCTCTAGGAAAAAATTCACAAACAATATATAATATATACATATATTCAATATATACATATTATATATGTGTACATACATAAGTATCTGATTAAATTTGGGGGGATGGTTCAGAGATCCTCAGAAACCTAAATAAAAAGCCCTAGGGCTAAAACTCCTTGCCCTGGGGCGCCTGGGTGGCTCAGTGGGTTAAGCCGCTGCCTTCGGCTCAGGTCATGATCTCAGGGTCCTGGGATCGAGCCCCACATCGGGTTCTCTGCTCAGCAGGGAGCCTGCTTCCTCCTCTCTCTCTGCCTGCCTCTCTGCCTACTTGTGATCTGTCTATCGAATAAATAAAATCTTTAAAAAAAAAAAAAAACTCCTTGCCCTAAGATGTTCAAGATCATTAATTACTACTTTCCTAATTCTGGAGCATTTCAATTGTCATGGGGGAATTTCTGGAATCTAAATGCATCAAGGCAAAAGAATTAAATGATAATGGGAATTTTAGGATTCTTAAAAGGTCAATAATGGTGAGGAAAGCATTATTCTCCTGACCAAATTGTTCCATGCAGGTGGCCAAAATTCCGAGATGTACTGTGCCTCGGTCTTATTTATTTTTATGAACTGAATATTTGTGTCCCCTCCATATTCATATGTTGAAGTTCTTAAACCCCAATATGACTATATTTGGATATGGGGCTTTTAAGAAAATAATTAAGGCTAAATGATGTCTTAAAGATGAGGCCCTGATCAGACAGAATTAGTGCCCTTATAAAAAGAAATACCAGAGGCTTTGGGCATTCTCTCTTCCTAACCTGTCCCAAACACACACATGGAAGAGGTCATATGAACACAAAGCAAGAAGGCTGGCACCTACAAGCCAAGAGAAGAGGCCTCAGAATGAAACCTTGCTGACACCTTGATCTTGGACTTCCCAAAATCCAGAACTGTGAGAAATAAATGTCTGTTCATTAAGCCACCCAGTCTGGTAGACTAGGAGACTAATACATTTACCAAAGAAAAATTCTTTCATCTAAGTTCTTTGTAGCACTTTCAAGTATCTGTCCATCACCTCCAAAATCTCCCTTGTTTCATTTTTTAATTAAACAAAGACAGGTACATTATTCCATCCCCTGAGAAAAAGAACAACACAATTTACACCCATGAATTTTGTAGCTGCAGAGATGTTTATCTTAATTGATTAGGGGTCTTTCTTAATTAAAACATGTATGGTTTTTGGTAGAGCCTGAAAATTAAGCAGCTATCATTGGGGCCTCAGGCAAGGTAATTTCTGTGCAACAGAAGAACAAGTAGCCCCAAGGAAACAACAACCACCTGGCTAGCTATACCCACCACCCTTTTTTAGCTTAAAGCCTTGCTACTCAAAGTGTGGTTGATGGATTAAGAGTACCAGCATCACCTGGGAGTTTATAAGAAATACAGAATCCCTGGCCCATCCCAAACATACTAAATCAGAATTTGCATTTTAACAAGAAACCCAGGTGATTTTTGATCATTAAAGTTTAAGAATCACTGTCAAAGAACAGCTTAACCCTTATTGTAATAGCAGAGTGGACCCTCAGACCTAAGGGATTTGGACTGTTGGGCAAATGGGTTTAAGTACTGAAATGCTTCCACTGGGGTAGTCTCAGCATCTAGCAGAGTACCTCAAGTCTAAGAAACTACAGCAAATATCTGTTCATTGATCCATCAAAAAAGTATTTGTTGAGCTCTACTATGTGTGAGGCACTAGAGGCATTGTAGTTACAAGACACAAAGGCATTACATTATTGAGAATGTCCTCATGGAGCTTAGAGTCTAGTGCAGTATGTTTCAAAGAGGTATCATCTTACTATCCATATCAAAATTATAAGAGTGAGTATATATTTAAAATAAGCAAATTCCTGGCACCCACCCCAGACCAGCTGAATCATGATCTGAATGGACATGGACCCAGGAGTCAGAATTTAACAGTCGCTTCAGGTGACTCTTGAGGCACACTAAAGACTGAGAACAATTGACTTAGTAGATTGTGGAGGATTAATGAATAAGCTCATTCATTCAACAATTTATTGAGTCCCTACTATGTACAAGGCACTGTTTTAGGCACTAGATATGTAGTAACAAATGAAATTCCCTGTTCTCTGGGTGCCTGGGTGGCTCAGTCAGCTGAGCATCCAACTACTGATTTCAGATCAGGTCATGATCTCAGGATCATGACACCGAGTCCTGGGTTGGGCTCCCAAGTGGGAGTCTGTTTTTCTCCTTTTCTCTCTCTCTGCCCCTCCCCTCACTTGTACTCTCTCTCAAATAAATTTTTTTAAAGAAATCCCTTGTTTTCATGGAGTGCCCACTCTAAATGGAGGAGGCAGATAATAAATACATATGTCAATTAATGATAATGAAGAAAACTAAAGCTAGGACTAGTTAGCAATGGGGGTGCTATTTCATATAGGGTGGTCCAGAAGGTTCTCTTTGTAAAGGCAATATTTGAGCCAATACCTTAATCAAGTGAGCAAATGAGCCTTGCAGATATCTGGGAAAGAGTTTTCTGGGTAGAAGGAACAATATGGGTAAAGACCCTGTGGTAGGAGTGTGCCTGACATGTTCAAAAATAGAAGGGACCAGTGGGAAAATTGAGAAGATTCAGAGAGGTAATAATGGTGGGAGTATGGACAAGTCCTGTTGGACTTTATAGACCATTCTAAAGATGCTGGCTTTTACACCCTGAGAAATAGGGAGCCATTGGAGAGATTTAAGCAGAGAAGAAAAATGATATGTTTTTGTAAAATTAACTCTGGCTGCTGTGTAGAGAACAAACTGTAGGAGGTAAATTAGTTAGGGTAAAGCTAGGCTGCTGTAACAAAGAGACTCAACCTTATGGTAGCTTAAAGACCAAAGCAATTTGTTCTTCTTACTTAGTCCTAATGTTAACAGTTCAGGTCCATAGAGCCAATCTATTGCTCATGGTTATTCTTGGACCTTTTAAAGTTGTTGCTGTGTCATGATGGAGAGCCTTGTCATGATCTGCAAGGTCAAAACCAGATTGTCAAGATATCTAAGTTCCAGCAGACAGAAAAAAGATGAGGTCATAGAGGAAGCAAGCCCAAATGTCAGAAATCCTTGACTCAGAAATGGCATATGTTACTTCTTCCAACATTCCATAGATGGGAACTTACTCACAGGGCTACTACTAACCGCAAGCAATGTTGGGGTATGTAGTCCGGCAGAATAGCTGTGCATCCAGTTGTATACTATGGATATATAAAGAGGATTAAGTGGGTTCTGATGGACAGCTAGCAGCATCTACCATAAAGGACAAGGGCAAAAGAAGGGAGATGTTGCAGTCATCCAAAGAAAAAATGATTGTGGCCTGGACTAAGATGGTGGCAGTAGAAGTAGGGAGGAGTGGTTGGCTTATGGATATACTATATTTTAAAGGATTTGCTGATAGACTTTATGTAGGTATGAAAACCAAGGATGACTCCAAACATTTTGATCTAAAAAACTTGAAGAAAGGAGTTGAATAAATGATCAGACAAAAATATTCCACCAGAGCTAGACATTTCTCTCTCCTCCCTATCTTCCTAAACCTAATACTACATCTTAGTGCAAATAAGACTCAAAGTCCCCCTTTGAAAGCAGTATTTCAATTTTCAATTCTACTATTTCCTACATGTGTGATTTTAGGCAAATCATTTCATTCTACTAGGTCTTAGTTTCCTTCTCTGTAAAATAGAAATAATAATAGCACCTACCTCATCAATTCAGTGTGAATATTAAGTAAGATAATGCACAGAAATTACGTTGCATAGTATAGGACACATAGGAAGCACTCTGTAAAAAGCAACCCAAGACTTGTTACAAGGATCAAATAGGACTATATATACCTTGTAAAGCACATAACACAATGCTTGACACATGGTAACTACTTATAAGTGGCAGTTATTATTAAAAGGCTAGAACTGCCAAGGACAATTTCAATGACTTCCCAAATTCTTTCAGAGATAGCATTGAAAAGAGTATGTTCTCGCACCACAGTGCAGAAACTAAATGAGCATGCTGTATGGAACTGTTGGACTCTTAAAAATAGTTCTCTTAGACCCTGGCTTGTAATTATCAGCCATAGTTTCTCCCTATATCTGGTATCTAGGACAATGACATCCTCCATCTACTAGCATCAGAGAATAATATAAATGATCTTCATTCAAACCATATGTTTCTGCAGTTTCATTAACCAATCATAATGCCTACACCTTTTGAAGAAACGAAGCATCCAATGGAAACAAAACTCAGGCCAGTCTACATGAGTGCCTGCATTTGAAAAGATAAAGAGGTTTCCATAAACCAAACAGAACAAGGAGAGCTGTGAGAGCCACTACCATCATTTTCCTCTGTGGTCCTCAGGATAAGTCACTGAATTTAAGAAAGAAAATATATTTCTGATCAAGGAATGAGATTTTTTTTATTTTATTTATTTACTTGTCAGAGAGAGAGAGCATGCAGGCAGACAGGGTGGCAGGCAGAGGCAGAGGGAAAAGCAGGCTCCCTGCTGAGCAAGAAGCCTTGATGTGGGACTCAATCCCAGGATGCTGGGATCATGACCTCAGCTGAAGGCAGCTGCCTAATGGACTGAGCCACCCAGGCATCCCAGGAATGAGATTTCTATTATGACCCATCTGTTATAATCTATATATCTATGTATCATCCTACAAAGTTTGTAAAACACTCACACACATTGATACTTACAATTCTACAAGTTATTAACTCTATTTTAGAGATGAAAAAACTAAGACCTAAAATAACTTGACCCCTTCCACACAACTAGCAAGCAATTTAATCCATTTATTATAAGGTAGGGAGCTGCTACAGCTTGGATTTAAGATCTTTACAGTGAAATTCTAAATTTGCAATCATCATACTTGTGTTTTCCCACAATCAACAAGGTTTCCTAGTGTAGGTACCCAACTAAAACTAGAATCTGTGAATCCTCAGTGCCCCCTCCTCATCTTAGTGAGATACAACATTTGAGTTCATTAGCTCATTCAGATTTTTTCCACATATGACTAGAAGCTGGGCTATACCTGAGCAAAATGTTTCAGAAGGCAATGTTTGTTTCATACCCACTGACCAGATTGTTTCCCATAGTAGTACTTGCCTTCTATTTGACCTGAGTTAAAACCATGAATTCACCTTCTACCTGAGAAACACTGTGCAAATTACTTGTTCTTCTCAGCTCAGTTTCCTAAACTGCAAAATTGAGATAACAGTGGTATCCACTTCACAGGACTGTTGTAGGAAATCCAGGTACATACTATCATCCAATAAATGATGACAGTGTGATGGAAGTAGTAGTGATTGCAATGGGAGAACTAATTATAATTACGGTTTCCAGATTATTCCTTCATACTTCCCATCAGAACCTTTATTCCAGTTCTCCTCAAAGCCATATGTGTTTGCCTAACCTATTGAATCACCTCCTAAACTGCTGATAATTTAATGTGTTACTTCAACTAGATAATATATATGCATTTTAACAAAACACTTTAAAAAATACTTGTCCTGAAAAATAACCAAACCAGGGGCGCCTGGGTGGCTCAGTCTCTCAAATAAATAAATAAATCTTTAAGAAAAAACAACCAAACCAAAACTGCTGTACCCCCAAATAAAGAGATTTAGGGGCTAGTTTTAGTTTGGCTATACCTACCTTCTGCAGGCAAAAACTCATTCTGTCTGGTATATATCTAGACCTGACTGGTTGGGTTGACTCCACATGTAAAAGAAAAAGAAGGAACAGTAGATTTTGCCAGGTATTCTGGAAATTCACTTCCAATCCAAGCTATTTGAAATGTTATTTTGGGAAAACAAAAACAAAACAGAATAAAACCAAATAAGCCTTTGTCATTCCAACTTCCCTAGCTCCCTGCCTCCTTGCATTCCAGCCCTCTACCCCCACAACAGAAACATGCGCACACATGAAACAAATATATGTGGACTCACATAAGTGGTGTAAAAGATTACAGTATTCTGTCACAGTGGGACCAAGGGTAAATTTTGTACTCTACTACAGTCAAATGCATTTGATAAGAAATAATGCATGAGAAGGGGAATACAGGTGTTGTCAGAAATGAAAAAATACCTCTATGCTTCTCAGAATTGGTAAACATAAAAAAGCTGAACACAGAACAAAATCAGTCAGAAACCTTCTTTTTCTGAGAATATTTGATTTTCCATAGTTATTTCTGAACACCTTTATGGTGCACAAGGAGTGATAAAATCTTTTAGATATAAGTTGATCTTTTCCAGAGGAGCAGAATATCCTAGCTAAGGTATCTGGCTATTGCGGATTTTTACATTTTAATCAGACTCTGGTAAGCTTTTTTGCGTATGAAAAAAGGGCTGTGTCAAATATTCATTGAAGTGAAATTAATAATACAGAATGCCACCATATTCCTCAATTTAAAATCTCAGGAGAGTTGTCATCCTTGGTAACTTTCCAATGAACTGAAATCTGAAGCCTCTTGGCTATGGGACTGTAAGCCTTCTAAACAAGAATGGTTTTATCCAGAAAATGCCTTACTGAGGAGGGCCAAGATGGCAGAGAAGTAAGAGACCCTGTTTCAACTGGTCCCCTAAAGTGAGCTAATTATCTACCAGAACACTCTGAACACCCATGAAATCACCCTGAGATGTAGGATTATACACTTCTGGATCTCTATGGGGGCAGAAGACACAGGAGAGGTAAAGCAGAGTGAAATGATTGGACTGATATCGGAGGATAAACAGAAGGGGGAAGGAGCCACCAGAAGCAATTGTTGGAAAACAATACCCCAATATAAAAGTGCCTGTGATTGGGGACCAGAATTAACTTGGAGTCTGGTTAAAAGCACTCAAAAAGAGCAAAATATCTTAAGGGGAAACTGGTGGAATCGGGTGGTCATGGGCACGGACCTAAGCCCATGGACCCAGGACAGCCACTGCTGGCAACTACCCATGCCATAGAGAGTGGAGTGGCAGAGCCTCCAGTGTCTGGTCTGAGAGCCCCGGGTTGTGTGGCTTGCACCACTGCTCAGCCAGGGCACACGCCCACCCAACCCCACATGAGGGAGTCTGTTAGGTGCTCTCTAGAACCACAGCCATATGCACTCTGTGCTCACTGTGCCACCAGGGTCTGAACTGCGCTCCCCAACTGTGCCTGAGAGTGCTTCGTGTTGGTGCTAGCCCACGGCCTCTAGAACCCATCAAGGGTCCGGACACTCCCAGACCAGACATGAAGGAACCCAGCCAGATCTCTGGTTGGGATCTCTCAGCAGGCAGCTACCTGCAAAACCTTGAGGTCTGAACCCAGACAGCAGTCCCCACATAGGCAGCCACCAGAAGTGGGCTCCCTGGACCAATATTGCTCCGAGGTTTTGGCACAGAGGTGCAGAGACAAGTGGGTGCTTTGGGTGACCCCTGAGACAGTGGCTGTGGATGTACACTGACTGTGGATGTAAACTGACTGTGAGAGGTTGCATGGTTCAGAAGAGTTCACAGAGGGGGAGTCTGTGTGTTCTGGACCACACAGAGGGGAGAAGACTGAGGGTTCTCTCAGTCTTCTGAGACAGATGTCTGGGTACAGTTTGCTTTCCACTAAGCCTCCAAAAAGCCACAAAAAGCCACCAAAGAACAATAACCTCCAGAGAACAAAAGCCTGAAAAACTGGTTTGCACAGAGCCCAGCCCCTTGACAGAGAACAGGAGGACTCAACCCAAGCAAGACTAACTGAAAAACAATTCAGCAGGCCCCTCCCCAAGAAACCCAGCCAAAACAATAAGAGGACAAGTACCACAGCATCCCCATAAAACTGTAAAACTAAAACATCGGAGAAAACAATATATTAAACTCCTGGTATTGTCCTAAAACCTGTATATTTCATAGATACAACTTTTATTGTAATTCATTCTCACTAATCTTGTATTTTTTTTATTTTTTTAACCTCCTTACCATTAAAACTAGAGGTTTAATACAATATATTCCATAATAACCCTTTAAACTTTTTTCATACATATACTTGTATTTATCTTTTTCTTTTCTATTTTTTTAATTCACATATAGATATGGCCTCCAAGGTAACCCTCTTTCCCTAATCAATACTACCCTTATATATAAACCGGTTTTAACCTCCCTTTATCTCTGGAAAATTGAGTCCTTTTACAAAGATATCAAGATACACCCAAGAAGCATCATAATAAACTTCCTCGCCCACATCGAGAATTTATAACCACCTTTCCATCTTTTTCTTCTGTCAGTGTTTCTGTGTATTTGTTTTTGTTCTGGTATTATGTAAATCTTATCCTTGGGGTTCATTTTGGCGGGATCTTCATTTTTTTTTCTTATTTACTTTTATCAGTCTTTTTGTTTGTCCATTTTTGTCTGCATACTTTATAAATCTTACCTTTGGGGTCCATTCAGCTGAGTGTTCTCTCTTTTTTTTCTGTCTCTATCTCTCTCCCTTTTTCTTTTTTCTGTCATTTTGGTGGTAACTTCCAATTGTTCAGAAGCATTCCAGGGTGTACATTGACTGTATCATGGTTGATATCTTCAGCTACATGTCACCTCAACTACCTTTCACCAAAACAACTAGGAGGAGGAACACCCAACAGAACAAAAATTCAGAGACTATGCCCTCCCCATCAGAGCTATTGGATATGGACATAAATGGTATGTCAGACAGGGAATTCAGGCTAACAATTATCCAGGTAATGGCTAGGCTAGAGAAAGCCTTTAATGACAAAATGGAACTGATTAGGGTAGAAGTGAAAGTCACCAGGGAAGATGTTCACAATGCTATCAATGAGTTCCAATCTAATCTAAATTCTCTAACAACTAGGGTAACTGAGGCAGAAAATAGAATTAGTAATCTAGAGGACAAACTGATAGAGAAAAAGGAAAAGGAGGAAGCAGGAATAAACAGCTTAGAAGCCATGAAAACAGAATTAGGGAAATAAATGATGCCAAGAAACATTCCAACGTCAGAATTATTGGGATCCCTGAGAGGGAGAAGAAAGAAAGAAGACTAGAACATATAGTTGAACAAATTCTCCATGAACATTTTCCAAATCTGGGGAATGGAGCCAGCGTTCATGTCCCATAGAGAGAAGGAACACCCTGCAAGATCAACGAATCTAGAAAGACCTCGAGACACTTGACTGTAAGACTGACGAATCATAATTTTAGACAAGAGCTTTTGGGAGCAGCTAGAGGGAATAGATCCCTTACTTACAGAGGAAGGTCCATCAGAATAACATCAGACCTGTCCACAGAAACCTGGCAAGCCAGAAAGGCTTGGCAGGATGTATTCGGGGCACTAAATGAAAAGAGCATGCAGCCAAGAATACTTTATTCAGCAAGGCTGACATTCAAAATGGATGGAGAGATAAAGAGCTTCCAAGACTGGCAAGGTTTAAAAGAGTATGTGACCAGCAAGCCGGCCACAAGATATATAAGGGGGGGGGGGGTTCTATAAAAGAAGAAAGAACCCAAGAGTGTCAAAGAACAGAAATTCACAGAGACAATCTATAGAAACAAGGACTTCACAGGTAACAAGATGTCAATAAAACCGTATCTTTCAATAATCACTCTCAACGTGAATGGCCTAAACGCTCTCCTAAAATGGCACAGGCTTGCAGATTGGATAAAATAACAGGACCCGAACATATGCTGTTTACAAGAGACCCAGTAGGAAACTAAGGATACATCCAGACTGAGAGTGAAGGGATGGAGAAGCATCTTCCATGCCAATGGGCCTCAAAAGAAAGATGGGGTAGAAATTCTCATATCAGATAAATCAGATTTTAAACTAAAGACTGTAGTCAGAGGTCAAGGAGGACACTACATCATTCTTAAGGAGTCTATCACCAAGAAGATCTAACAATGGTAAATATTTATGCCCCCAATACGGGAGCAGCCAAATACCTAAGACAACTGTTAATCAAGATAAAGAGTCATGTTGGTATGAATACATTAATAATAGGGGATCTTAACATGGCACTCTCAGTAATAGACAGATCATCCAAGTGTAAAATCAATAAAGAAACAAGAGCATTGAATGACACATGGGACCAGATGGACCTCATAGATATATACAGAACATTCCACCCTAAAACAATAGAATATCCACTCTTCTTGAGTGCACTTGGAACTTTCTCCAGAATAGGCCACATACAGGGTCACAAATCAGGCTCAACTGATACCAAAAGATTGACATGATCCCCTGCATATTCTCAGACCACAAAGCTTTGAAACTGGAACTCAACCACAAGAAAAAGTTTTGAAGGAACTCAAACACCTGGAAGCTAAAGATCACCTTGCTTAAGAATGTTTGGATCAGACAAATGGATAAGGAAGATGTGGTCCATATACACTATAAAGTATTATGCCTCCATCAGAAAGGATGAATACCCAACTTTTGTATCAACATGGACGGGACTGGAAGAAATTATGCTGAGTGAAATCAGTCAAAACAAATAACATGGAGGACATAGGGGGATGGAGAGGAGAAGGGAGTTGAGGGAAATTGGAAGGGGGGGATGAACCATGAGAGACTATGGACTCTGAAAAACAATCTGAGGGTTTTGAAGGGGTTGGGGGGGTGGGAGATTGGGTGAGCCTGGTGGTGGGTATTATGGAGGGCATGTATTGCATGGAGCACTGTGTATGGTGCATAAACAATGAATTTTGGAACACTGAAAAAATTTAATTTTTTAAAAAAGAATGGTTTACACTGAAAAGAAATTTAAGAAATAAATAAAAATTTAAAAAAGAATAGTTTTATCCAAGAAAGTGGAATTTTCCATGGATCCTGGTTGAAGACCAATTTAGAAATCCAAGGTACTATATGAGGCAATGGGGAAATTAATTCAGAAAATTTTATGTATAAACAAGGGCCAGCCTCATTAGGAGTGGCTATCTATGTTTATAATTCCCCATTAAATTGTAATATAGTATTAAAATTCATTCTTTTGGATTAAAACATAGAAGTGCTGTTTAACAGGTATTGTCCCAAAAGTGAAGGATGCTTATATTGGTTTACCAGGAAAGGGCCTGATCTTGAGAGAGCCAGAGCATTCAAATATCACCAATGGATGTAAGTTTGCCAAAGGTCCTGGCTTCTGGAGCTTGAGGGTGGGGGAAGTGGAACAGATGCTGAAAATACTTGAGGTAGGACATAAAATCACATCATCAATTAAACAATTTTGCGAAGAATCAGACCTTTTATTCTTCCCCATCTCTAAGCATCTTCTTACTTTACACTAGCCCCTGGAGGACCCTGAATGATAACCACGCATTATCACCTTGCTAGGGTTTTCATCAGCCTTATCTGATAACTATGAAAAGCAGAGAACACATTTCTTCACTTCTGGTATTGCTTTCTGCGACTCCTTCCTCACTTCTTCCCAGGAAGATGGAACTCAGGTACTTAAATGATCAGAAAAAGCCTGTTGCATTTGTCCTAGCCCCTTTATCTATTCTTGGTCTTGGGAGTGAAGCTGTGTACACAGAATGTGCATTCTGTTCTGTCCTTCCATGCAGAAAGATCCATGGGGACAGGAAGAGATATGTAAGGTATGTAAGATATGTGATGGTCTAATGCTATCTGGGTAAATAAGTCTGTGATGCAGTATTAAGAAGTTCACTTAAAAAAAAAGAAGCTCACTTACCCACAGATATAAACTGTATTTAAAAATACCAGCTTAATTTTGAATAAAGGGGTTATTTTCATTTCCCATCCTCTTTTTTCTTAAATTTCTATTGGTTCAGAATTCAAGGTGTTATTCATTTGACTTCTTCAATCAAAACATGTGATGCATTGGACCAAGAACATGGAGAAATAGGCTAGGACTAGAATTCATGGGCTAAAATACCATGAGGAGGATCTCTGGGTGGGGCCAGGTCACATGGTTATAGGCCTTGTCCTTCAGTATATAGACCAGACATTTTAAACTTGGCAGTCTGTAGAGCCTTACATTAGGCCAAGAGACTAGTTTTTATAATTATGCAGTCAGATTTTATGTACACAAGGCCAAAATTAACTACTTAGTGAGATATTTCTCCAAATTGGATTGAAGTTCACAGATCATGGACTCCAGATATTTGAGTAGACTGGCATCCCTATCAAGGCTAAAACCAAGGTATCTTCTACCTATTATTTTTCCTTCAGGTAATATTGAGTTTCCACCACAATATTTAGCAATTCTGAGTACTAGACATAGTATAATTTTGTCCAGAACAACCTCTTGGCCAGTGTATTAGTTGTCTATCACTGCATAACAAATTATCCCAAAACTTAGTGGCTTAAAACAAAAACATTTATTATCTCACAATTTCTGCAGGAATCAGGTACAGCTTAGCTGGACCATCTATGTCAGAGTTCTTCACAAGCCACAGTCAAGTATTTTCTAAGACTGCAATCAACTGAAGGCTCAACTGGAAGAGAAGCCACTTCCAAGCTCACTCACATGTGCTATTGTCAGAATTCAGTTTCTCAGACTGTTGGACTGACGGCCTCATTACTTGTCTCATGGCCCCTCCTAGGGCAGCTCATAACATGGCAGCTGACATCAGTTCATACAAGTGACAAGAGCCAAAGTGGGAGAAAGTACTAAAAAGTCAGTCTTTTGTAACTTAGTTATTAAAATGATACCCCGTCATTATGACATATCCTATTTGTTAGAAGAAATATGCTAGGTCCAGCTCACACACAAGGGAAAAATTCGAAAAGGGATGAATTGTAGGAAGCAGGGATCAATATGAGCCACAAGGTGGCTAACATAGCTTGCTAGTTTGTTAACTGAAAATTATGGGGCTGGTGAAATGATTACCTTGTGGCTTCTTTTAATACTTTGAACTCTATGTAACATCAGAGACTTGTCATTGAACTAATATAAACTCTGGGGCCCTGAAATGACCCCACCCATTCCAATAAGAAATAGCACAGGTTAAAGCTGCTGAAGAGCCCCATTTGGACACAGGCCTTGAGAACTTTTCTAGTTGAGATTGAGCAGAATGAGAAGATAGGATATAGGGAGGAAAAGGGAGGCTATATTTTGGTCCTTAACTAGTTTGAACTCACAAGGACAAGAAAGCTTTGTTTTAAACTTTAAGTTCCTCAGATTTTAAGAAATGTGGACTTGTCTCTGGATGTTCAGTGAAACATGCAAGGGAATTAATATTTTGACTTTAATGCACCCCTAGAATTATGATAAGGGCAGATTATACTCAAATGAGTGGCATCTTACTATTGCACATTATTAATGTAGTGTCTTAATATACTTTGATCTCACAGTATATTCTCTGAGAGATGATGTAGCTGGACATCATTTGAAAAGGTTAATGGAATAGAGAATGAGGGGCACCCGGATGGCTCAATCAGTTAAGCGTCTGCCTTTGGCTCACATAATGATTTCAGGGTCCTGGGATTGAGCCCAAGCCCGGTGTCAGGGTCATTGCTCAACAGGAAGCCAGCTTCTCCCTCTCCTCCCTGCTCATGCCCTTCTCCCTATTTCTCTCTCTCTCTCTCAAATAAATGCATAAAATCCTAAAAAAAAAAAAGAATAAAGAATGAATTTTCATCATTGGGTGTGGCATGATCCTGATGTTAATTTAATTAATATAGTCTTCAGACACATTTCAGAGCCTTCTAGGTACACTATCACCTACACCGTCCATCAGCAGTCCCAGTGATTGCTTCTTCAATGTGAAAGCAGGACTTCCATAAACTGCTGACCGCCCCCCCCCACTCTATGGAGATTGCTCAACAGTTAAACTCAGTGATTTAAGAGAAAAATAAACTGTGAAACATTAGGGGAGACTCTTTTTCCCACTCCAGATGCTTCTTTCCATATGTTTGATATACCTGTAGGGAGTAGGGGACTGAAAAATAATGTAACAAGTTGTCAAACTTGGGACAAGGAAATGCATAGGCATATTTCTGTCTATATTTCTTCTTCTTAGGATATGGCAGACTACAGAGGAGCTGTGCTCTGCTCTGATTTCTTCCAAATAGTGAGAGGGGCCTGACCTTGTAAGAGGATTCTGCAATGGTATGGCACAGGCTGTGATGGAGGGGGTAAGTCTCCCTAACGCAGGGGCACAGTATTAGCCCACTTGCTCATAGATCTGTATAAGGTGTCCTTCACCCTAGACTTTATTCATATTAAAGGAAATATTTTATATTATCTTTAGATTCCTTTGAATTTCTCAATTGTTCAGAACTCAAGGTAAGTAAAATACTACACTACTGATTAGCCTCCCACTTGCTCACAAATATATATGGTCTGTTTATGAAGGGCAATTTGCTTCTCAAGATGACATGAAATAGAGAATTCCTGTGGAGAATGGGTGCAGGGACCCTGCACAGGCAACATGAAAATCTTGGGAGGTTTTCACCCAAAGCAGGGAGTAGGACCCTCAAAAGGGAAATGAGTCTTAACCACTTGGCTGAGGACCAGCCAAGAATAACAGAACTATTCTCAGAACTTTACTTTTGAACTCAAAAATCCCTTTAAGCCATTCAAACGCTTATTTTAAAAAATTCTCCTGATTCAACAAGGTCTGAAGGCTGAAGCAGAATTGAGCAACTGTGATAAATAGCAATATGATCAGTGAGTGGCTTATTTGCTCTCACAAATTCCTATTGCCTCTGGGGATTCTCCTGATACTCAGGGAAATGAATTTGTAAATAACATCTTTCTCTGGGTCTGGAAGAGTTTCTGTCATTTTCTTCATTTTTGTTGACATTTCCCCAATAATTTATGAGCTTCTCTTGATATGTGGAAAGATCAATAGTTCTGTGTGTCTTTGGGAACTAAGTGACAAAATAACACTAACATGCTCCAGTAAAAAGCACCACATTTCTCTTGTCATGGTCAATATTTAAAGTTGGTAAAACATAGAAGTGACTCTTTCTTTGTGCAAATCTATGTCTCCTCAAATATTCTGAAGCATGGATCCCTTTCTAAATGCCAAAGGGCAGTAGTTTTTCAAAAAAGCTAAGAAACATTAGGGGTGTCAAGGAGCCCTATCAGGGGCTGCCATGGAAATGAAGAGTGATGAGGTAGGCACTAATCTCTTTTCCAACTATACCTGAGGAATCTTTGTTTTAATCTGTTTTACACATTGAGATTTACTGAAATATGTCATTTGAACACAGAGTCCTAAACTTTTAAAAAGTTTGAAAATCCAACAGCAAAAATATAAATGACCCAATTTAAAAATGGGAAAAGGCCTTGAATAGACATTTCTCCAATGAAGGCATATAGATGATCAATAAGCACATGAAAAGATGCTGACCCTTACTAATTATGAGGGAAATACAAGGCAAAACTACAGTGAGATACTACATCACATCCATGGGAACATTTGTGTATTACTGGTAGGAACATAAGTAGTGCAACTGCTATGAAAATGATATAGTTGTTCCTGAAAAAATTAAATGTAGAATTACTGTATGATTCAGCAATTCCACTCCAGCATATATACCCACAAGAATTGGAAGTAGGGGCTCAAACAGATATTTGTACACCCATATTCATAGCAACAATATTTCTTTTAATTATTTATTTATTTATTTGGCAGAGAGAGATCACATGTAGGCAGAGAGGCAGGCAGAGAGAGAGAGAGAGAGAGAGAGAAGGAAGCAGGCTCCCCACTGAGCAGAGAGCCTGAAGTGGGACTCAATCCCAGGACCCTGAGATCATGACCTGAGCCAAAGGCAGAGGCTTAACCCACTGAGCCAACCAGGCACCCCTCATAGCAACTTTATTAGCAATAACCAATGATAAATGGATAAACAAAATGTTATATATCCATACAGCCTTTAAAAGGATATAAATTCTGACACAAGCTACAAATGCATGAAACTTGAAGGCATTATACTAAATAAAATAAGACACAAAATGGAAAATACTGTGTGATTTTACTTAAATGAGTTAAGTGTAATAGTCAGTTCATAAGGACAGAAAGTAGAGTAGTAGTTTCCAGGGGTAGGTGGGAGAGTATAATGGGGAAATACTGTTTAATGGGTGCAGAATTTTTGTTTGGGAAGATGAAAATATTCTGGAAATGGATAGTTGGTGATGGTACAGAAATCGGCTGCTTCATGAAACCAAATGGTACACTTAAATTTGTCCCAATAGAAATTTTTTTCCAATAGAAATTTTTATCACAATTTTTGAAAGTTTGAAAATCAATGCTCATGACACTTTATCATTTTGTTGATAGGAAATCTTTTGAAGTGTGTGAGGTAGCCTACCTTTCATCAAATGTTACCAATATGTCCCCTAGGATGCAGAAATTCATGGATATTCTATTTTTCTAAATGTAAATATTGCTTGGTATGAACCAAATACAAACACATTGGGACCTCAGCAAAGATTCAAGAATCAAATCCATCCTAGAGGAGAGGCCAGGAAATGGAACCCAGAATATGTATGCATGTAGAGAAAGGCCTAGAGCTTCAAGGGCTTGTTAATGCCTAGCCCCACTCACTGGGGCCAAAATTAGGGACCTGTGTTATCAATAGCTTCCATAATGGTTTACTAAAGGTATACATCAACAGACAAGGTTCTAAGAGCAAGTTACTGGAGAGCAAGAAAAGTTGAAATTTAGGGAGTAAAGTGGATTCGGTTGGATGCAGTTAAACCCAGATGCCAAAGTTGGACTGAAAAGACCCCAAAACTAGAGCATACAAAGAAGATAGTCAACACAGAGAACAAATAAGGATTGAAATATAGGCTTAAGTGTAGTGTGACGAAGTTGGGTTGGTAGGAAGTTGGTTGGTTGGTCCTGAACCATCATTAACTCTTAGGACACAACACTCCAAACAATATACCACTAGTGAAGCTAGCCTAAGCTCTCCCAAAAATTCTGAGCCAGGTAAAGTAAGGACAGTAACAGGAGAAACTATTCTGAATTCCTTAAAAATGACACCCTGAATTCCTTAAAAATGACACATGTTAAGAAGGGCATGGATTGCACTGAGCACTGGGTGCTTATATACAAACAATCAATTATGGAACACTATGTCAAAAACTAATGATATACTGTATGGTGACTAATATACCACAATAAAAAAAATACCACCACCCCCAATGTTGGAGAGAAATAATTAAAGCCCAGAAGACCACTGGAGAAGAAGGGCAGGTGCTATTTCAAAAATAGTCAATTCACATATGGATGATCAAGCATGAAACAAAACACTAAGCTGAATCACCTGTGGGGATTCCATTGTCATCAAGAACTAAGTATTTCTTGTCTACACTGGTGTCCACTTTAAAGAAAATAAGTGGGGTGCCTGTGTGGCTCAATCAGTTAAGTATCTGCCTTTGGCTCAGGTCATGATCCCAGGGTCCCAGGATCAAGCCCCAGATGGGGGGGGGTTCCGCTCAGCGGGGAGTCTGCTTCTCCCTCCCCCTCTTCCTCTACCTCACCCCTACTCATGCCACCTCTCTCAAATAAATAAATAAAACCTTTAAAAAGAGAAAGTGCTTCCAGATGCACCAGGAGATTTCTATGTCAACAATAACTAAATATTTTTAAAAGTCATTTCGATATTATCTTCAAATCTTAGTATCATCCTTGACTTTTCTCTTTCTCTTATACAGTCTGTCACATTCAGTCTGTTACATCCTGTCTTTCTCACATCCAGTCTGTCAGCAAACTGCCTTCAAAATAAATGCAGAATCTGTCTCCTTGTCATCTCTTCTACCAAGCCACCATTATTTCTTGTTGTATCTACTCCAGTAGCTTCCTAACTGGTCTCTCTGCCTCTACTTCTGCCTGTGGAGTGCTCTAAACAAAGCAGCCAGAGGGAGCCACTTAAAATATAAATCAGATCATTGACATGATGTACAAAAAGGCAGTATAATGCAGACTCAGAGTGCAAGTGTGGAGCTAGACTGCCGAAGTTCCAATTCTAGATCCATCTCTTCTTAGCTATATGATCTTAGCCAAGAAAATTAATATCTGTGTAACTTTCTCTCATCCTTACAACAAAGATAATATTAGTAGCTATATTAAAGATATGCTTGAAGATTGAGTTGATACACCCAGCACACCTAGAATAGCTCCTGGAACCATAAATATTAGTTCTTTTTATGTCGTATAACTGCTCAAAATCCTCCAAAGTATAAAAATCTCAAGTCTGTACCACAGCTTAAAAGATCCTACATGAACTGGCCTTTACATATTTCCCTGATATCACTTTACTTCATTATTTTCCTTGTTAAACTAATTGTATGTACATGGGCCTCCTTGCTGTTACTAAAACACACTGGATGTTATAACATATATAGTTTGTAATTTCCTTGTTCATTCAACAAATATTTGTTGAGCAACTACTACGTAACAAGAACTGCTCAGGTTATTTAAAATACATTAATGAATAAAGCAGATGAAAACCCATACTCTTTATAAACAAATCTATGTCTACCCCCTCCCATCTTTGTCTCCTAAATCCCATTTCCCCAGGAAAATCAAAAATAAGTGAAAGTGGAGAGTGCCTGTGTGGCTCAGTCAGTTAAGACACTGCCTTCAGCTCAGGTCACAATCCCAGAGTTCTGGAATCAAGTCCGCATCAGGCTACTTGCTCAGCAGGGAGCCTGATTCTCCCTCTCCTCCCCACTCATGTTCTCTCTAGCTCTCTCTCACACACACAAATAAATAAATAAAATCTTTTTTAAAAAATAAGTGAAAGCTAACCAGGAGGAATGTGGGGCCAGGTAGGGGCAAAGGAGACAAGTGAGAAGAAAGTAGGAGTCCTAGTTTCTCACATGAGTGTCAAGTTGCCAGAAGTTGAGTGGTTTATTAAGGAGTCCTGAGACGTCAGGGCCAATCACCTAATGATATCTCTCAGTCCCAAGCCATACCAATCTGCCCAGTCAGCCAGTCTAACCCTCCCTGGGCAAGGCCCATGCACATAAAATTAATTGCACTCATGTCCCCAGCTGAAACATTAAAGGACTTCAACACAATATCATGAGAAAATGACTTATTTTGCTAATACAATAAATGGGACATTGTCTAATATGTCCCTGCTGAAGGAGCTCTTTAGGAGATTATTTTAAAACATATGACTAATTGGGGCACCTGGGTGACTCAGTCTGTTAAGCGTCTGCCTTCAGCTCAGGTCATGATCCCAGGGCCCTGGGATGGAGCCATACATCGGGCTCCCTGCTTAGCGGAGAGCCTGCTTCTCCCTCTCCTACTCCCCCTAGCTCATGCTCTCTCTGTCAAATAAATAAATCTTTTTTTTTTTTTTTTTTTAATTTTTTATTTTTTTAAACATATATTTTTATCCCCAGGGGTACAGGTCTGTGAATCACCAGGTTTACACACTTCACAGCACTCACCAAAGCACATACCCTCCCCAATGTCCATAATCCCACCCCCTTCTCCCAAACCCCCTCCCCCCGGATGGAGGCTTAAGTGGGTAGAAGAAGAATAAATGAAACAAGATGGGATTGGGAGGGAGACAAACCATAAGTGACTCTTAATCTCACAAAATAAATAAATCTTTTAAAAATATGACTAAATTATTGAGATGTGAATAGTGGATTTTTTATTAATGCATACTGAGGGGGAAAATCCACAATATTTTTTAGTTTATTACTAAACTAACTTCTGAGTTTTGAGACTTTTTTGTTTTCTATAAGGCAATGAAGAACACAAAGCACTGAGCCAGTCCAATAGGAGCCTAAGACACTCCTGGCCCAGGCCCCAGGATGGCCCCTCCTATACATGGCCCAGCCTTCTCACTCAAGATCCTTTACACAAGGCTAAGTCAAGGAGTAGAATAAGACAAAGTAAGGACACCTTCTGAAGAACTTATGTTTCCAGGGTCTATACATGCTACAGGATACAGGCTGCAAGAACTAACTTTCTGAGAGTTCTGGAACTAAAATAAAAGGTTGGAGAGCCAACCCAGCACTAACAAACCTGTTTTTAAAAAAACCAAGGGTCATATGTCCTAAACACTCCTCTCTCTATCCTTATTTAGCATTGGGCTTAGCTGGCTACAACAAATTCTTGTGAGTCAAGGTTGCTATTTACAGCAATCTGGTAGTAAACCTTTCTTTCTTTGAAGGCAAAATGACCCCTAAATTCTTCTGCATATCTGTACGATGCTGATGGATTTTGATTTCCCACTGTGTATATATATTTTCTTAATTTTTTATAAACATGTATTTTTATCCCCAGGGGTACAGGTCTGTGAATCGCCAGGTTTACACACTTCACAGCACTCAGCAAAGCACATACCCTCCCCAATGTCCATAACCCCAATCCCCTTCTCCCAACACCCCTCCCACCAGCAAGCCTCAGTTAGTTTTGTGAGATTAAGAATCACTTATGGTTTGTCTCCCTCCCAATCCCATCTTGTTTCACTTATTCTTCTCCTACCCCCTTAACCGCCATGTTGCATCACCACTTCCTCATATCAGGGAGATCATATGATAGTTGTCTTTCTCCACTTGACTTATTTCGCTAAGCATGATACCCTCTAGTTCCATCCACGTTGTCGCAAATGGCAAGATTTCATTTCTTTTGATGGCTGCATAGTATTCCATTGTGTATATATACCACCTCTTCTTTATCCATTCATCTGTTGATGGACATCTAGGTTCTTTCCACAGTTTGGCTATTGTAGACATTGCTGCTATAAACATTTGAGTGCATGTGCCCCTTCGGATCACTACGTTTGTATCTTTAGGGTAAATACCCAGTAGTGCAATTGCTGGGTCATAGGGCAGTTCTATTTTCAACATTTTGGGGAACCTCCATATGGTCAACTAATCTTTGACAAAACAGGAAAGAATATCCAATTGAAAAAGGACAACCTCTTCAAAAAATGGCACTGGGAATATTGGACAGCCACATGGAGAATGAAAATGGACCATTTCCTTACACCACACACGAAAATAGACTCAAAATGGATGAAGGACCTCAATGTGAGAAAGGAATCCATCAAAATCCTTGAGGAGAACACAGGCAGCAACCTCTTCAACCTCAGCCGCAGCAACATCTTCCTAGGAACAACGCCAAAGGCAAGGGAAGCAAGGGCAAAAATGAACTATTGGGATATTATCAAGATCAAAAGCTTTTGCACAGCAAAGGAAACAGTTAACAAAACCAAAAGACAACTGACAGAATGGGAGAAGATATTTGCAAATGACATATCAGATAAAGGACTAGTGTCCAAAATCTATAAAGAACTTAGCAAACTCAACACCCAAAGAACAAATAATCCAATCAAGAAATGGGCAGAGGACATGAACAGACATTTCTGCAAAGAAGACATCCAGGTGGCCAACAGACACATGAAAAAGTGCTCCATATCACTCGGCAACAGGGAAATAAAAATCAAAACCACAATGAGATATCACTCACACCAGTCAGAATGACTAAAATTAACAAGTCAGGAAATGACAGATGCTGATGAGGATGTGGAAAAAGGGGAACCCTCCTACACTGTTGGTGGGAATGCAAGCTGGTGCAACCCACTGTGTATATTTTTAATTATACAAGCACTACCTAGATATATTCTTATAAAAATACAATTGGTACACATAGAGTAAAAGGGCCCTTTAATCACTGACTCCCTATTCTACTTCCCTACCTAGAGAGAACCATTATGATTTTTATCCCTCAATTTGCTTTATATCCCTCAAGGCATTTTCCCATTCTTCTTCATTCTTGTATATATTTGAAGTTACAAAGTTGTTTTGAGGGATTTTTCTTTTAAAGAAATAGTGTCAAACTATTATAGTACATTTTCTGCTTGCTTTTTCTCCTTGACAATATGCCTTAGAAATTTTCCATGTTAGTGGATACACAGTTATCTTGTTCTTTTTAACTGTTATATAATATTCCATAATAAGACTGTACCTTAGTTTATTTAATCAGTTACCTTTGAGGAGGTTCCCATGTTCTATTTACTTGGGCTATTCTTAAAATTTCTGAGAGATGTTCATTTCTCCCCTACAATTCATATGTTGAAAACCTACCCCTCCCAAAGTGATGGTATTAGCAGGTGGGGCCTTTGCAAGGTGATTAGGTCATGTGGGTGGAGCCCACGGGAATGGGAATAACGCTATTATAAAAGAGACACCAGAGAACTCCCTTGCCCCTTCTACCACATGAAGACACAGTGAGAAGACAGCTATCTATGAACCAGGCAGTAGGCCCTCACTAGACACTAAATCTGCCAGTGCTTGACCTTGGGCTTTCCAGCCTTCAGAAATACGAGAAACTAATATCTGTTATTTATAAGCCACCCAGTCTATGGTATTCCTTTACTATAAAGCCTGGATGGTCTAAGACAATATGTCATGACAGAAAATAACATATTTTCCTTTGTCCTGTAACTACTTTATTTTATTCTACTTTTCACTCCCCCCCCCCCACTAATTCTCTATTTGGGGAAATGTTGCCTTGACTTAGATTGAGGGACCACGGAATAGATTGCTCTGATTTTCCCTCTTTCACCAGAATGGTAAAAATTTTCTCTCTCTACCATAACACTATGATTTATTCACAGCCACTCCCTGTTCCATCTCCTGTTTACTCCCCATAGTCAAAGTCAATCTATTCCCTTTTCCCATGGTTTCTAAAAACAACTTATATTTAGAAGCAATTATCTCTAACTTCTAAAAAATATATCACCTTCTTAGGGATGTTATTCAAAATATTTAGTAATCATATGAACCAGGCACAGACCAATCATACTGGATGCCTGAACAGAGCAAACATTGTTGTGCTAACAGCAATTGGCTGAGTGCCAGGACTTCTCAAAATTCCTTTATAAGGTTGTCTGCCAAACATGTGTCTGCTACCAAATCACATTTTTGTTCCCCGAACTTCATTCATCTATTCAATACACATTTATCAGGAGGTTACAATGTTTCTTGTATTTAGACATTGCATTAGAGCAGGGTTTCTCAACCCCAGAACTATTGACATTTCAGGCAAGATAAGTGTTTGTTATGGGGGACTGTTTAGCGTTATTCCTGGCCTCTACCCACTAGATTCCAGTAGCAATTGCCTCCTCTGCAGTGATGACAACCAAAAATGACTCCAGACATTGCCAAATGTTCCCTGCAGGGACAAAATCACCCATGGATGAGAACCACCATATTAGAAGTTGATGAGCTATAAGACAAAAAGACAAAATTTCTGCCCTTGGTTAGATTAGTCTCATTTAATAGTTCATTTAATTTTGGGCCAGCCTAAAATATGTTTCTGTTGTTACAGTTATGTAACCTCAATATTCAATCTTTACCCAAAGTTATACAGAATCATTTTCACATTGGCAGTGTTGGTCCTAAGGGTTAAAGCAATAGTAAATGGAAGAAATGGGTCAATGTTTATAAGCTTCATAAATGGAAACTGTAATCACAACTCTACCTTTTTTATGCAATAGCAGAGTCCTGAAGAATTATGGATAAATGCAATTACATTTTCCCACTGACAAAATTTAAAAACTCCCGAATCACTTTTTATCTCTACTTGATCCTAAATGGATATAGTCTCTTTAGACTTTAGGTATTGATTAGGAACATGTGTGTAAATTAACTAGCCCAGTTTTAAATGCTTGTCATGGATTATCTCATTCATCACAAAAAGCCTATAAGGTAAGTGCTATTATAATCTCAGTTTTAAAGATGAAGGAATGGAAGTGCTGAGAAGTAAAGTAAGTGGCCTTAGGTCATACAACCATTACATGATGCCCAAATCTTCAACTACTGCATGGCACTGCCTTAATAAAGATGAAGAAAAGAAAGAATATTGAGCATAAGGAAGAGAAAGGAGTAAAGAATTAAACTTACCCATCTTCTCCCATCAGTTTGAATGTGGCCCAAGTACCAAGAGAAAGAGGGTCTTTTTCTTTTTTAATATTTTGTTTATTTATTTGAGAGAGAGAGAGAGAGAGAGAGAAAACAAGCACAAGCAGGGGAGCAGCAGGCAGAGGGAGAAGCAGGTTCCCGCCTTACCAAGGATCCTGATGCAGGGGCTTAATCCCAGAACTCTGGGATCCTGACCAAGCCAAAGATAGATGCTTAACCAACTGAGCCATCCAGGTGCCCTGAGAAGGAGGTTCTGCACTACAAATGCTCCAGACCACTTTGGAACTTGATTATGACCACTTCAGCATCAAGTGTCACAGATCCAAAATCAAGAGTCCCTGGCAGGTCTTAAAGATGTGTCCTCAGAGGGGATATGAAATTGGCAGGAACTTCTAGCTTTGTTCAAGGTCAGAGAAGCAAGTGCACAAAGTCCAAATTCTTTGACAATGTCTCACTACCTATTCAATGCACTACACTCCAAAGAAATAGAACTGCTTGCTGTGGAAGAGAATGCTCAAGGTCAGAAGAACAGGAGACCCAGAAGCCAGAATACCAAGTAACTGTTAGCGAGGAAATCCACCAAAGGAGTCTTTAGATAGAGGTTCTGAATGGTCCACACCAAACATAAGCATCTCCACTGTACTTGAATGTTTCTCTTCTTTTTCTTTTTGCTTCTGCAACAAAGAATCTTCACTGACTTGATCTTCCTTGTTTGCTAAGTCCACTCAAATACATTGTCCGAGGTAAGTTAAATATATATAAGTAAGTGTGTGTGTGTATACATATATACAGTCATGTCTGCTATAACTTGGCATATGTATACTTTAAAAATTACTGCACTCTATGTGCGTGCTGTGAGGTGTGTAAACCTGGCTATTCACAGACCTGTACCACTGGGGCTAATAATACATTATATGTTTATAAAAAAATAAAAAAAAATTTTTAATTACTGCACTATGTAAAATTGCGCAATGAAAAACACACAGCTTATAGGGAAAATGAGGTTAGAAGAACAAAAATAAAAAGTATTAGCAGCATATTAAAAACCAGATAGAAAATGTGGTCCATATACACTATGGAGTATTATGCTTCCATCAGAAAGGATGAATATCCAACTTTTGTAGCAACATGGATGGGACTGGAAAAGATTATGCTGAGTGAAATAAGTCAAGCAGAGAGAGTCAATTATCATATGGTTTCACTTACTTGTGGAGCATAACAAATATCATGGAGGACACGGGGAGTTGGAGAGGAGAAGGGAGTTGGGGGAAATTGGAAGGGGAGGTGAACCATGAGAGACTATGGACTCTGAAAAACAATCTGAGGGGAATGAAGTGGTGGGGGGGTGGGAGGTTGGGGTACCAGGTGGTGGGTATTATAGAGGGCATGGATTGCATGGAGCACTGGGTGTGGTGCAAAAATGATGAATACAGTTATGCTGAAAATAAATAAATGTAATTTAAAAAAAAACAGATAGAAAATGCAGCACAGTTTTACCCGTTAATGGCTAAGAAATACATAAATACTACAATAAATATTGCACTTTACCTTGAAAAGACCTAAAGTTTGTAGATGTAGTCATAGCACCTTATGAGTTATTATGGAGTGGTGGAAGGAATGTTAACTGAAATTGGATGGAAACTTGCAACACTGAATGTGAATGGTTGTGGCTAACAGATGTTTGAGGTGTGTGTTTTGTATATTACCATACTGCTTAGTTCAGCTGAGTGCAGTTTTCTGCACTCACCTAATGTTTCTTGCTGGTGAAATCATGCTCAAACAAACACAAATTCATGTCATACTCAAATTGTTCTCTTATATATCAATCACATTGGACCAAACTCGAGTTTTCAAAACAGACGTTAGAGCAGAACTGACTTACAACGATTTATCTAGTAAGAAAATGGAAGACAGTGGCAGAATAGAGTATTATGAGGGACAACAAGCCTCCAATTGAAGTTCCAGGATACTTTCCCATGTTACTGTAAAGGCATATATATATATATGTATATATATATATATATATATATATATATATATATATATATACCTACAACTAAAAGAAAGTATCTTTTTATATTTTTCCTTTTATTCCAAGATCTTAAAACAAAACACCATGAGGGCTTCAGGTCCTATTTATCTCCTAGAGTGAAGGCACTGACCTGGATCTGCTGCCTTCCCCAAACAGGGCAGGTAAGTAGAAGTCTTTAGAGGATTATCTGACATTCAGAGAATCTTCACATCAACAAATACTTACTAGGTCCAAACTGAACTAAAAAGAGAGATAAGCAGCCCCCATTGTCCATTTTTAATTCTTTCCTTCAATTTTTTGCTTTTGGATATCTGATTCCTTCCTCCTAGAATAGCTTTCTTTTTGTGGTGGTTTTAAAAATATGTCCACAAGTTTTTTGATACTTTGCCATTTCAAGATGTGATGTTTGATCCCTCTCCCCTTAAGTACGGCCTGGAATTACTGACTCACTTCCAACAAACAGAACAGAAGTGATCATATGTCACTTGTGAGATTAGATTATAAAAAAGACAGTGGCTTCCATCTTGTTTTTCTGTCTCTCCCATTGGGATCATTTACCAAGTCAGAAGCCAGCTGCCATGCTTCAAGTTTCCCTAGAGAGAGGGCCATGTGGCACTAAAAAGAGATCTTTCAGTCCAACAGTCCTGAGGCCTGCCAATAATCACGTGAGTAAACATGGAAGCAGATTCTCCAATCCCAGATGGGACTTGAGATGACTACATCTCTGCTGACAGTTTAACTGCAGCCTCTTAACAGACTGAGCTAGACACACTCACTTAAGTCACCACCAGATTCTTGACTCTGAAATACTGTGTGAGATAATAATATTTGTTGTTTTGAACTGCTATATTTGGGGATAACTAGTTAATGATAGTTATCTATCTACTAGCAGTAGATAACTAACACAACACTTCCCCACTTGGTTTATTTCCATTTAAGAACAAATGGAAGAACCAAGCAGCAACTGAAGTATAACCTGGTTCACAAAATCATGCTGACCACATTCTGCTACAAGGCCCACTAAGTAAACTTTTTCTAGTCTTAGTTATATATTTTCAGTCTTTAAACATTCATTTGGTGATTGTTTATGTTTTTTGTTTCTTTGCTGAGACTTTCTATTTTCCCATTTCTTTCAATGATTCTTCCCTTACTCATTTGTATATTTTTACAATAGCTGCTTTAAATTTTTGCATATAATTCCAACATCTGTTATCTAGGATAGCATCTGTTGATTTTCTTTTCTCACATGAGTTAAGACTTTTCTAATTCTTTATATGCCTAATAATTTTGAATTGTATCCTGGATAATTTAGATGTATCCTGAATAATTTAGATGCTACCTTATCAGATCTTGGAAATTGTTTAAATCTTATGAAGAGTGTTGTTACTGATGGTTTTAGCAGGCAGTCAACCTGGTTAGGTTTAAGTGAAAGTTCTGATCCAGCTTCTGTGGGTTGTGGTTCCAACATCCATTGCATTTTCAAAACCTTTACAGCACTATCCAGGTATGTTTCATATGTCCACCATTCAGTGAATAATCTGGGATCTGGGTGGTGGTCTGTTCAGTTCTTAAAGACTTTTGTCTACTAAATAGGGTCTAATCCACACATGTTCATTCAGGGTTGAGTTCCATAGTTCATAAACAACCTTATAAGGTCACTTTCCAAAGCTTCTCCCTTTCTTTGATCTCCTCAGCACTTTCTGGTTCCCTGAGGCAGTCTCCAATTATCAACTGCTGCCACTATTGCCACAGAATTTCTAGGGAGCCAAAGCACAAGAAAACGTAAAAGAGTAGAAAAAGTGGAAAATTTCCACACTAAGTATTAATAGTTCCCTTTTCCATTCTTGAGTCAGAATTAGATTGCTTCTCCTAGAGCTCTGTCTGCTCACTGATAGCCACTTAATAGGAGATCAGGCCAGGGTATATCAAAAAAACTTTTTTAAATATGTTATTTATTTATTTGACAGAGAGAGATCACAGGTAGTTAGAGAGGCAGGCAGAGAGAGAGAGAGAGAGGGAAGCAGGCTCCCCGCGGAGCAGAGAGCCTGACGTGGGACTCGATCCCAGGACCCTGAGATCACGACCTGAGCCGAAAGCAGCAGCTTAACCCACTGAGCCACCCAGGCGCCCCTATATCAAAATTTTTAAGTAGCATACTCACCATCAGTTCAGTGATACTGTGATTTCTGGGGGTTTTTCCCTCAA
Source organism: Mustela putorius furo (assembly GCF_011764305.1). NCBI lineage: Eukaryota > Metazoa > Chordata > Mammalia > Carnivora > Mustelidae > Mustela > Mustela putorius. Next base: position 20,790,454 of record NW_025422048.1, on the reverse strand, counting down.
CCTACTACTATTTACTTTTCAGACTGCTCAATGTTCCATTCATCCCATTCAGGTTTTATAGCTATATACAACAGCGGAGACAGGGTAGAATATGCTTTGTTTATCTAACCCAGAACTGGAATACCATGATACTATATTATAATTATCTAATTTTTTTTCTGTTTTTCCCTGCAAACTCCTTAGAACTGAGATTTTGTGTATTCCCCATAACTAGAACAGAGTTTAGAATAATATTGGTGACTAATAAATTATTACATAATGAGTGAGTGATTGAAGGTCCTAACCAGGAAAACTACCCATTCCTAAAGTCCAAAAGCAAGGAAACAAGCTTGGCAGCATGAGCGTGAAGCAGAGCTTGTACCAGTGGGAAAGAGTTGCAATGCCCTCTTTGGTAGTGTCAGTTATTTCCACAGAGGCCTTCTGATGGCAATGCTCCCATTTTTGCCATCTAATCCATATTACCTGCAGGATGGAGATTTCATACATAGTAGTAAAGAAATTGATATATTGAAAAAATGACCATCAATCAGTACATTTCAATGAACAAGCCCATATAATATTCTCAAGTCTATGTTAGACACAGGAAGAATAAAAAGGGAAGAGGCCTTGCCTCTACTTCTCAAGGAATTCAGTTATAATACAGTTATAATTTATAAGACTACTTCACTGAAAAACAGAAAAATTCAAGATATGACATCAGGAAATATGTAATTGTGAAGAGTACTATAGCAGTTCAAAGGAGGTGCAGATCAGTGTGGGCTAGCCCAGCTATAACAGAGGAAGAGGCAGGACATTAGATGAATCTTGGACTATGGGTTAGAGGTGTTTTGAGAAAGATTAAGCAACACAAGCAAAGATGTGAATATGGGGAAGGACAGGAAAAACAGATGGACCTGACTAGATAAAAGATTTAGATTTGATGAGCTCAGTGGTCTATACTTATTGCTGCATTCCGGCCTTGGTGTCAAATAATATTAAAATCTCAGGACTGAAAGGGATCTTCACTTATTCACCTATCCAGTGCCAAGACTCTTACTGTTTTGTGTATCCAGTTCCCCCGCCCTCCTCCCAATACACACACACACACACACACACACACCACCACCACCACCACCACCACCACCACCACCAGCTTTCGGATTACATTTGTCCATTTAGAATCAGTGTTTCTCTTTTGAGAAGTATCAGAAAATATCTTCTCTCTCTACTGGGGTTGCCAGGACACCACAGGGAGGGAGCCTGAATGCAGAATAAAGGGAAGCAAAGACAAATAGAACCCAAAATAAGTGGTGAGAAAGAGCCTGATATCAATTGATCCCTTGAATCAGCCCTCCCTGAAGTCACTTCCCTGTTATATAATACAATTGACTCTATTTTTAAGCCTTTTGAGTTGGGCTTCTGTCATGTGCCACAAAGAGTCCTGAATAATACAAGCCTTCTCCACACTCTCCTCACTAACTGGTTAAGCAGTCAAAGGGTTTGGAGTCCCCAAATTACAGGGCAATCATTTCTTCCTGAGGCAGCCTATTACATCTTTACACAGTTCTCCTAGAATATTATTCTTTTCATTGAATTAAGATTTGCCTCCATTAAAAAAAAAAAAAAAAGATTTGCCTCCATTTTACTTCATCTTCTTGGTTCTAGTTCTCATCTCTGAAGCCAAATAGAATAATGGTAATCCCTCTGGCACACTCATTTGAGGACAACTTTTATGTCTTCCCTGAGATTGCTTGCACTCAGTTCCTTCAACACTTCCTCAGGGCATAGTTTGTATGACTGCAGGCCTCCTTGCCATCTTGTTCATACTGTTCCCAATGGGTTCCAGTTTGCAAAAAGTAGAGCAATACACATTACAATCAGATTATCAATTCTCTCACATTCTATAATCACACTGGTTCTCAACTTTGGTTTCCCACTGGAATAACTTGGGGAGCTTTAAACATTCTTATTTCTAGGCCCTACCCCAACAGATTCCTATGCAGCTGATCTGGGTTGCAGCCCAGGAATCCAAGTGTGTAAACCACCTTATTAATGTGTCACAAAAAATGCACAGACATAGGCAAAAATATGTGAAGTGGTTAAAATATACCAACTTCTAGCTATAAAATAAATAAGTCATAGGGATGAAAAACAACATGGGAAATATAATAAAAATATTGTAATAACTTTGTATGGTGATAGATGGTAACCACTTAATGTGGCAAACATTCAGTAATTGATATAATTATAATTCTATATATATTAGTTATAGGATGTACTAAAATTAGTATATTAATATTGGTCTAATATTCTATATATAGAATTATTGAATCACCATGTTGCATACCTGAAACTAATATAACACTGCATGTCAACTATACTTTAATTAAAAAAGAATAACCATAAGAGACTGTGGACTCTGAGAAACAAACGGGATTATGGAGGGGAGGGTGGTAGGGGGTTGGGAGAGCCTGGTAGTGGATATTAAGGAGGGCATGTATTGCATGGAGCACTGGTGTGGTGCATAAACAATGAATCTTGGAACACTGAAAAAATAAAATTTTTTAAAAAGAATAAGATATCCATAACAAACAAACACATAGATACATCTCATAGCTAACTTACATTTGAGCTCATTGAATATTAAAGTCCCTAAACTTTCTTTATATGAGCTCTGCTAAGCCACACTCCGTATTTGGGTAATCAGTTGCTTGGACTTTCCCCATAGTCATTTGTGCTACATTTATTAAATTTTATCTTGCAGATTCAGTCCATCTACCAAATCTGCCAAAATTTGCAGAATCATAATTCTGGCCTCCATTGTATATTCTATCCCTTTATAAATCTTATGAGACTGTTTTTTGTAACTTCAACCAAGTCATGAATAAAAACACTTAACAGAACAAGGTTGAGGACAGAACCCTATAGCTTGTTACTATAAATCATCATATTAATAGTGTCCAAATCTGTTCTCATACATTTTCATTATATCAGTTCAACAAAATACTAATTGACATAGTTTTATGAGTGAGGTCACAGATCTTCATACTTTCCACAAATATATCATGGAAAATCTTGCTAAAGGCCTGGATGACAGCCACATATATATATATTGTGGCTCCAATCACTCAACTAATTAAATAAGCAAATGAAATTTATATTACATAACTTCTCAGCAAACCCATGTTGACTCCTCCTGATCAGAGCCAACTCTTCTTGGGATTATAAACTACCTTTTAATAGCATTTCTAGAATCATTGTCTAAGATTAACATCGAGTTTGCCAGTCTGTGTTTTGTACAACCAATCCATCATTAACTTCCTTCCTAAAAACTAGAAATTCAATTGGCCATTTCCTGTTTTCCTGAAAATAGGTAAAACCCAGGGTCCAACTTTTCTTCAACTTTCATTATCTGCAGAAGAGTCTAGAAATTAATATCTATGATTACATCTGACATGTGACTTTCACATCTAAGCTGTGTTCTATTGAGAGCTGAAATACTGAAGTAACTAGCCTCTCCTTCCACTCCAACTTTCTGATGCAAAAATTGAGCACTATAGACATCAGTAATCATCAAAACATCCCATTAGGAAATCAAAGAAAGGCTCCCTTCCACATCTTAGCTCAAAAGTCTTTTCCCTCTTTGTTCATTATACTCACTATCATTGTGTTCCTCCAGGAGGGGTTGCCAATGTGTGCGTGTGTTGGTGGATGGGGCTCATTTACATGTCATCAACTTTTATCTGTGGCTGTACTGTACCTTTCATTGTTTTGCTGCTTTATCATTCTCTTTGAGCTGGGAACAAAGACACAGCCCACATTATTATTTAGTAGAAGCTGCAGTTGAAGAGTCTGGGCAGCAAACAGAATAAGGAGCAGCAGAGTGTTCCTTTGTTCTAACACAGCTGCTTGCTTTTTACCTCTATATTTTATATGTTTAGATCTTACCTGTCAAGGGCTTTCATGTATCTCTCCCTCCCTCTCTCATGTTCCCTCTTTCCTTTCCTCCACCTTCTGTTTCTCAAATACATTTCTATATTGTGTCCTCATGGCAAAGCTGAGCTTTTCAAGTTGATCTGAATTCATTATTTTTGTCAGTTTTATTCCAATTAAATGGGATTTTCTTGAACACACATGGAAAGGCAGCTGAGATTAAAAGAGGCACTCTCGTGAGCATGGCTGGTCTTAACAAAACTGGTCAACAAGCAAAGTCTTAGATACCACTATCCTCAGTTCATATTACCAGATGTGTGCTGCTTGCATACAATAGCTCCCCTTTTTCCCTGAATCTGGTCTTGCAGGTCTAGTGCTGACCTACAGATTATGTCTCCTTTTATAACTTTTCTGCAGTTCTTGAGAAGGAAGCTCTGATATAGAAGTATGAGCACTGGCCTTGGTCAGCTCTGCTCCCTCAGTGATTTACTTTTCTAAACCTATTATTTTATCTGTGGGTTGGGATAATAATAACAACAATAATAACAACAATGCTAATCCCTGTGAGGTTGTTATGAGGATTTGAGGGACATAAAAGAATTCTATAAACTTTGATCGGTGAATGAAGAGTGGGCTAAAGGCTTTCATAAGAACCATGTGTATATAAAATACCATCAATTATAATTTTAATAGTTATAATAATTATAGTTAAAATATAATCGTTATTATATATTATAATTATAGTCAAAATGCATGAAGGTGTCTGACAGTACCTTTTCTAAGCATTACACACACACATATGTAAGCACATACATAAAAACCAGGGATTTTCTAGACAACATGCCACCTACGTGTTCTATCTTAGCTCACACAAGAGAGACACTGTGGTATACAAGAAAAAGCACAAATTAGGACATCAGGAGCTCTGAGTTATAGCCCTCACTAAGCCATGAATTTGTTCTGCAGCCTTAGGCAAATCAGCCCCACCAGTGATAAACTAGACAATGCCTACAAACCCTTCCTCTTATATGCAGAGACTAATAATAAAAGGGGACACAGCACTATGGCAATACAGGAAGAGTCCCTGTTTCAGTGCCTCACTGTGAATACTGATAGGGAAAGATTAGTTCTCATGCCAGTTACTAGGGCTGGTCCAGCCTTTATGTTCAGCCAGTACCGTATGCTTGTGTCTCTCCTGATGAGGCTGGAAAGGATGATGAAGATGAGTACCCGCTATTTTGTGATGTCTGGAGTACTACTGCTTTCAAAGGAATGGCAAGAGATGCCCCTGGCCTTGATTCTAACAGGATTCCTCTTGCTGGATTTATCCAGTTCAATCCCATCTCAATCTTTATCCCATTAAATACTCTATAAAATGTCTCAAATGCCAACCTCCAAGTGCAGAACCCAAGCAGTCCAGGCTCCATCACTAAGAGTTATGACAACTTCTACTTCAGCCCTCCCACTGCTGCAAAAAACTAACAAGCAAAGACTTACCTCATTGTAACCCAAAGATTACCTATATTTCTCTAAGGCTCCAAAGGATAGATATTTTCCAAGTGGCCATCCAGGTGGTGTGAGAAAGCTACCTACTCAAATTTCTCTCTTCCATAACCTAATGCCTTTATGCATAATTCCACTGTATGTTCATTTCTTTGAGGAAAGCACCTTGCTAATATGCAGATGAAAGGTAATACTAGAGCATTAACACTATAGTTTTATATAGTAAACCTATACTTTACTTTATCAAGTAAATTAGACATACAACATGTCAAAAAAGGAATGGGACACAAGACAAGGAATTTTTTATAATAATGATTATGAAGAGGGTAAAGAGATATCCAGAGATAGAGGGCACTTCTTGAATTGCAAGCCTAGCCTGGGAAACATGAGAGTATGTGGGGTATGGGAAAGAGAGGCATACTAGAGGAAATACACACTTTTCTAATCACAAATAAAATCTCATTTTCTACTTATAAATCCTAAGCCTGGTAAATAGAAGGGTAGAGATCCTTGTCAGTTTCAAATAGCTAAAGCAAGATCAAGAAACATGAATTTGACCAAGGTAACTGACTTTATCAGGAGGTGCAATTGAAGCAGTATAGGAGAACAGGATAACACAAATTCAAGTCCCTCCTCTTCTATGAATCTCAGTTTTACTATATAAAAGATGAGGAGTTTGGATGAACCAAGCCTAAGATCTCCTCTAGCTTTAATATCATCTAACTAAAATCTCAAGAACTTGCTGATGTCCTATTAAAGCAAACAGAAGAGATCTGGACTCCAATGATACTTCTTTGAGACAGATTATTTTTTCAGTCAATATATGTTGAATGCTTAATCTATACCAGGACTATGCTAGACACTACACAAGGCCCTTCACATGTATCATTTATTTAATCTCCCCAATACCCTATGAGAGAAACACTATATTGGTCCCATTAGGAAATGGAGACTTAGGAAGATTAAATGAATTTTCTAAAATCACACAAGTTGATAAATGTTAGAATTCAAACCTAGGGTTGTCTGGATTCCATATCCTGGCTCTAGCCACTGTTGATCAAAATGATGGTAGAACACATATCACCATACCCTCAGAATGACCAAGCATAAGCAAAATATAAACAATGGCTGTGTGATGTCATGGAAAACATAAGCTTTGGATTCAGATAGATGTGTTAGAACTTCTTCTTTTATTTTTTATTTTTTATAAACATATATTTTTATCCCCAGGGGTACAGGTCTGTGAATCACCAGGTTTACACACTTCACAGCACTCACCATAGCACATACCCTCCCCAATGTCCATAACTCCACCCCCTTCTTCCAACCCCCTCCCCCCAGCAACGCTCAGTTTCTTTTGTGAGATTAAGAGTCACTTATGGTTTGTCTCCCTCCCAATCCCATCTTGTTTCATTTATTCTTCTCCCATGTTGCATCACCACTTCCTCATATCAGGGAGATCATATGATAGTTGTCTTTCTCCGCTTGACTTATTTTGCTAAGCAAGGATCCCATCAAAAAAGAGAACTATAGACCAATATCCTTGATGAACACAGATGGGAAAATTCTCACCAAAATACTAGCCAATAGGATTCAACAGTACATTAAAAGGATTATTCACCATGACCAAGTGGGATTTATTCCAGGCAACTTATGACACTTAATTTACTTACTCTAAGCCTAGGTTTCCTGATATATATAATGAGAATGAAAAGGCTGATGTCAGAACTAAATCTGAATGAATGTAAAGCACTTGACACATGGTAAAAAATAATAGAGTTATTTCCCAATGTAAAGTCCTACCAATTATGATTATGAACCAAAGGGCATATGCAATCATAAGTATTACTCTTTTCCAGACTCCAGAGGTTGTATGGTTCTGAAAGACCACTAAGAATGAGATAGAAAAGCTGCCTTATTTTTACAAAACAACTTCAAGGCCCATGCATCTGGTAGAAAGAAGCTAGACTTTTCTTTTCTTTAATCTCTAGGCTACATATTCTGCATTCGATAAGTTACTGGGGACAACTCTAAGAAGCCTAGAGCAATGTAATACCAAGAGCAGCCTACCACTGCTTCAGCTCCTCAAAGCTAACTCATTTGGATACCTAAATTTCTGTTGTCAAGGAACTAGGATTCTCGGAGTCCTAGGCAGATGGTGAGTGTGGTTATGATGCTCCTACCCAGGTGGTAGAAAAAACGTACAGAGGAGAAAGTGAGATTGCTGAGCCCAGGCTGTGTCAGGAGCCAGAGGTTGTGAAACAAACTTGCCATGCCACAGCTTCCTGAAAACTCCCTCCTAAGGGAGAAAAGAACACTGGTAATGACTACTAGCAGCTCCTAGCTTGCTGAACATATTCAGGGTATATAACAAGAATCATAAGATCTCTTTAACCTTTACTGAGTTCCTGAAGCTCAGAACAATGCTGTGAGGGAAGATGGGCAGAGATTGAAACCCTACTTCATATACGAAGAGTCTGAAGCTCAGAGACAGTATATAGCTTACCCACAGTCCCACAGACATTAAAGGATGGAAGTATTATTCAAGACCAAGTCTGTTTAGATCCACATGGGAAGAAACAGTCATGAAGAATGCAACAGTATACAACCTTATGATCTGTTACTTTTTGTCAACAGGAGCCATGCAGAGAGCTCTATAGGGATGCTGATGATGCATTTACAAAGGGGACCAAGAATAACAAATCCAGTTTAAGGAACTAGGAACTTTGATGCCTCACCGTACAAGTCTCCACCATGCTCTGAAACCCTAAATAAAACTAGCAGAATTTGGCAGAACTAGTAAATATGGTGACAAAAAGAAGAAAATCCCATTCCTTAACAAGAACACTTCTAGGTGGAAAACAGGCCTGGAAATAGCAAGCAATGAAGAAAGCAGAGATTACAATATCCTTAGGCTTTATCATTGAAAAAAAATTATATGTTCATTTAATTTTCATGTAAAAACATAAGATGTTCTCAACCAAATATTTATATGGTCTGTCATTTGCCACATTATTTATATGGTCTGCCATTTGGCATTAGTCCATCATTTGCCACAATACTGCTGCTTAGCAAACCACCCCAAACTCAGAAATCTGAAACAACAATTATTTATTTTTATTTACTTGTCATTCACCTAGGTTAGGCCTATGTGGACTTAGCACCAAACTGTGGAGTGGGGTCCATGTATGTTCCACATGTCTTTCATCTTCCCTAGAATAGCAAGATCCTGGGACATGTTCCTTTCATGGTAGTAGAAGAAGAGCAAAGGATAAGCTTAACCACAAACACATTCCATGCTTCTGTTCTCGTCATGTTTCTTTAGTCAGATGGCTAAGCCCAAAGTAGGGACTACATTCCAATCACCACTAGACCAAAGCTAATCACATGACCAAGCTCCATATTAAAAGGGTACGGTAGTATACTCCTACAGGGATTGAGGAAGGTCAATGGAATAAAATATAAATATAACATAGTCAGTAAAAATTCTAGATAAGGGGCAGCATTTATTTAACTTAAAAAGGCAGCATTGTATAGTGGTTAAAAGCTTAGGCTATGATATAATGCATATTTGAGTTGAAATCCCAATTTGCCATTTAATATAGTAACCTTTTTAAATTTATTTTTTTTTAATTTATTTTCAGTGCTCCAGAATTCATTGCTTATGCACCACACCCAGTGCTCCATGCAATACATGCTTTCCATAATACCCACCACAAGGATCACTCAACCCCCCACCCCCTCCCCTCCAAAACCCTCCGACTGTTTCTCAGAGTCCATAGTCTCTCGTGGTTTGTCTCCCCCTCCAATTTCCCCCAACTCGCTTCTCCTCTCCATCTCCCCATGTCCTCTGCGTTATTCCTTATGCTTCACAAATAAGCTAAACCATATAATTGAATTTCTCTGCTTGACTTACTTCACTCAGCATAATCTCCTTCTGTCCTATCCATGTTGATGCAAATGTTGGGTATTCGTCCTTTCTGAAGGAGACATAATTCTCCATAGTATATATGGACCATATCTTCTTTACCCATTAGTCTATTGAAGGGCATCTTGGCTCTTTCCACAGTTTGGTGACTATGGCCATTGCTGCTATGAACATTGGGGTACAGATGGCCCTTCTTTTCACTACATCTGTATCTTTGGGGTAAATACCCAGTAATGCAATTGCAGCATCATAGGGCAGATCTATTTTTAATTTTTTGAGGAACCTCCACACTGTTTTTCAAAGTGGCTGCACCAACTTGCATTCCCACCAACAGTGTAAGAGGGTTCCTATTTCTCCACATCTTCTCCAACACATGTTGTTTACTGTCTTGTTAATTTTGGCCATTCTCACTGGTGTAAGGTGGTATCTCAAGGTGGTTTTGATTTGAATCTCCCTGAGGGCTAGTGATGATGAACATTTTTTCATGTCTTTCTTAGCCATTTGTATGCCTTCTTTGGAGGAGTGTCTGTTCATGTCTTCTGCCCATTTTTTGACATGATTATCTGTTTTGTGTATGTTGAGTTTGAGGAGTTCTTTATGATCTTGGATACCAGCCCTTTGTCTGTAGTGTCATTTGGGAATATCTTCTCCCATTCCATGGGTTGCCTCTTTGTTTTTTTGACCACTACCTTTGCTATGCAGAAGCTATTGATCTTGATGAAGTCCCAAAAGTTCATTTTCGCTTTTGTTTCCTTTGCCTTTGGAGACATACCTTGAAAGAAGTTGCTGTGGCCGATGTCAAAGAGGTTATCACCTATGTTCTCCTTTAGGATTCTGATGGATTCCTGCCTCACATTGAGGTCTTTTTTATTTCAAGTTTATATATGTGTATGGTGTAAGAGAATGGTTGAGTTTCATTCTTCTCATATAGCTGTCCAATTTTCCCAGCACTATTTATTGAAGAGACTTTTTTCCACTGTATATTTTTTCCTGCTTTGTCGAATATTATTTGACCACAAAGTTGAGGGTCCATATCTGGGCTCTCTACTCTGTTCCACTGGTCTATGTGTCTGCTTTTGTGCCAGTACCATGCTGTCTTAGTGATCACAGCTTTGTAGTAAAACTTGAAATCAGGCAATGTGATGCCCCCAGTTTTCTTTTCCTTAATCAACATTTCCTTGGCAATTTGGGGTCTCTTCTGATTCCATACAACTTTTAGGATTGTTTGCTCCAGCTCTTTGAAAATTGCTGATGGAATTTTGATCAGGATGGCATTGAAAGTATAGATGGCACTAGGCAGTATAGACATTTTAACAATGTTTATTTTTCCCATCCATGAGCATGGAAAGCTCTTCCATCTTTTTGTGTCCTCTTTAATTTCTTTCACGAGTGTTCTACAGTTCCTTGAGTACAGATCCTTTACCTCTTTGGTTAGGTTTATTCCCAGGTATCTTATCGTTCTTGGAGCTATAGTAAATGGAATTGATTCTCTCATTTCCCTTTCTGTATTGTCATTATTAGTGTATAAGAAAGTAACTGATTTCTGTACATTGATTTTGTATCCTGCCACATTACTGAATTGCTGTGTGAGTTCTAGTAGTTTGGGGATGGAGATTTGGGGTTTTCCATACAAAGTATCATGTCTTCTGCAAAGAGAGAGAGTTTGACTTCTTCATTGTCAATTTGAATACCTTTTATTTCTCTTTGTTGTCTGATTGCTGTTGCTAGGACTTCTTGTACTGTGTTGAACAAGAGTGGTGAGAGTGGGCATCCTTGTCATGTTTCTGATCTCAAAGGGAAGGCTGTCAGCTTATCCCCATTATGATGATCTTCACTGTGGGTTTTTCATAGATAGATTTTATGAAGTTGAGGAATGTTTCCTCTATCCCCATACTTTGATTCATTTTAATCAAGAACAGATGCTGGATTTTGTCAAATGTTTTTTCTGCACCAATTCAGAAAACCATGTGGTTTTTCTCTTTTCTCTTATTGATTTGTTCTGTCACATTGATTGATTTGTAAATGTTGAACCACCCCTGCATCCCATGGATAAATCCCACCTGGTCATGGTGGATAATCTTTTTAACATACTGCTGGATCCTATTAGCTAGGATATTGTTGAGAATCTTGGCATCCATTTTCATCAGGGATGTTGGTCTGAAATTTTCCTTTTTGGTGGGGTCGTTGCCTTGCTTAAGAATGTTTGGATCAACCAGAAAATCAGAGAAGAACTTAAACAATGCATGGAAACCAATGAGAATGAAGACACTTTGGTCCAAAACCTATGGGACACAGCAAAGGCCATCCTGAGGGGAAATACATAGCCATCCAAGCCTCCCTCAAAAAAGTTGAAAAATCCAGAATACACCAGCTGTCTTTACACCTTAAAGAACTGGAAAATCAGCAAATTAAGCCAACACCATACACAAGAAGGGAAATAATCAAGATTAGAGCAGAGGTCAATGAGATAGAAACAGTAGAATCGATCAATCAAACTAGAATCTGGTTTTTTGAAAGAATCAATGAGACCAATAAACCATTGGCCAAAATATTCCAAAAGAAAAGAGAGAAGACCCAAATTAATAAAATTATGAATGAAAAGGGAGAGATCATGACAAACACCAAGGAAATAGAAAAAAATCATCAGAAATTATTATCAACAGTTATACGCCAATAAGTTAAGCACCCTAGGTGAAATGGATGCATTCCTGGAAAACTATAAATTTCCAAAACTGAATCAGGAAGACATTGAAAACCTGAATAGACCAATATCTGGTAACGAGATTGAAACAGTGATCAAAAACCTCCCCCCAACAAAAAAAGAGCCCAGGACCTAATGGATTCCCTGGGGAATTCTACCAAACATTCAAAGAAGAAATAATACCTATTCTCCTGAAGCTGTTTCAAAAAATTGAAACAGAAGGAAAAAGTCCAGACTCTTCATAGGAATCCAGCATTACTTTGATCCCCAAACCAGACAAAGACCCCACCAAAAAGGAGAATATAGTAGCTTTTTACACCTGATCACCAATTTTTATGTGCCAGTCTGGGGCATAGAGGAAGAGGAGGTAATGAAAATGAGCAGAATGTTTGTTGCACTTAAGTTATCACACCAATAAAATCTTAAAATTGTTGTAACCAAGAAGAAACAACATGCTTGTGTACTCAAGAGTTTCAGATAATTAAGGGGCACTTGACTGGCACACTCAATGAAGTGTGTGACTGTTGATCTCAAGGTTGTATGTTTGAGTCCTATGTTGGGTGTAGAGATTACTTAAAAACAAAATTTTAAAGAAAACTGTATTTTTTAAAAAGTTCCAGTTAATTAAGGCTTAACTGTTTTGTTTTGTTTTTTTACTTTGCTTTGATTTCAAAAAGAAAATGAGTCATTTCCCATAACAAACCAAAGTTTCTCTAAAGAATGGAATTGAGATTTGGCCCCAGGCAAGTTGAAATAAGTGACTTTTCTCTCACTGAAATTAATCACAAAACCAAAGAATACATGGAGCATCTGTTTGAAAGGTAAATATCAGGGATAGAGAGAACACCAGAACTTGAGGCATCACCAACCTAGCAATGAGTTTACTGTATTCCTCCTGCCCAAATCATCTGTCCAGTAATCAAAGCATCAGAAACCCAAAAGTGAGCAGATAGAGAAAGCACCCCCCCAATCTCTTCTTCCAGCTGGAAGAGCAGGAAAAGGAATGACTAGTGTTCATAAAGTAGAAGAAAACTCTGGCTCCTTTTCCTTCTTTTTCATTTTCATAGTACTTCAGCCCCTAGGTGACCCTATAGCTATAGCAATGGCAGCAGCAGACACTGGAAAACTGCATAAACCAAAACCCTGAAGTAGAGAACTTTTCTCTCCTTCTGGCTGAAGTATAGCTCCAAGAGGACTAAGCCCATTACTTTTTTATTCTCTCTTTGTCCTCTTGATGCTTGGCCCTGGCAATGGGTTAATCATGAAAATAGGTGGTTTTTAATCAGAAGATCAAAAAAGAAAGCCTCCAGGGAACCAGAAAATATTGGGGAGATTGAAGAGAGGGAGGATCTCATAAATGCAGCCCTATAAAGTTGCTTATGAATTCCTACTCTCATTCCTCGAGTATGCACGTGTGGATCTGGTCTGAATCAGAATACCAAATACAGTTTCAAGAACTGAATGAAAAAACAGGCCACTACCCAGAAGCCAGTCTGGCCACTGGGTAACACACAGACAGGAAAGATTCAAATAGAACTGCAAAGGTTTTAAAAACTAAACTGACATAGGAACTTCAGCCCACAGAAGAAGTGTTAGAACTTGTGGTCTGAACTAAGGCAGATGGATTGCCTGATTAAAAACAAAAATATCAACATACTCAGCAGGATTTAAACAAGTCCTAGGGTCTCAAATGTAATATTCAGGGGCACCTGGATGGCTCAGTTGGTTAAGCATACAACTCTTGGTTTCAGCTCAGGTTATGATCTCAAAGTCATGAGACTAAGCCCAGCATTGGGCTTCACACTCAGTGGGAAGCCTTCTCCCTCCTCTACCCCTCCCCCCACTTGCATATGTGCATGCTCTCTCTAAAATAAATAAAAACTGTAATACTCAAAATGTCCATAATACTATCCAAAATTACTAGACATATGAATGACCACAAAAATCTTGGCTGACATAGGAAAATATAATTAAGAGGTCAGTCGTGAAATGACACAAATGTTGGGATTATCTGATAAAGACTTGAATGCAACTATATTATAAAAATTCTCAAAAGAACAATAATGAACACTCTTGAAGCAAACAGTAACATACAAAATTATCTGTAAAGAAAAAAAGACATATAAAAAATCAAATGCAAATGTTAGAATTAAAAATATAACTGAAATTAAAAATTCATTAGATAGACTCTTTAACAGAGTCTATCTACACCAATTAAAACACAGAGACTGTCAGAGAGGAAAATGTGAATTTGAAATAGAATCAAGACATTACCTACTCTGAAATGTAGAAACAAACAAAAATGGCTTTAAAATAATGAACAGAGCCTCAGAGAACATTGGAGCAGTAACAAAAGGTTTAACAATAGTGCCCTCAGAGTCTTAGAAGGAGAAGAAAAACAATGGAGTGCTGAAAAAATATTTGAAGAAATAGTAGCTGAAAACATCTCAAACTTAGCAAAAGGGAAAAAAAGCCCTACAATTCAAGAAGCTGAGAGAACCTCAAACTGGATAAACCCAATGAAATACATGTCAAGATAATACATCATGGTTGAACTTCTGAAAAATAAAGACAAAGAAAAAAATCCTGAAAGCATCCAGAGAGAAATGGGGCCGGTGAGGATGTTACAATGTACTGTAGATATCTCATTAGAAATCATGGAGGACAAGGAAGTTAATGACACTTTTAAAGTGCTGAAAGAATAGAACTGTCACCCTAGAATTCTGTGTCCAGTGAAAACATCCTTCAGGAGCTAAGGTAAAATAAAAAACATTCTCAAAAAAAGGAAACTAAATTCATAAACAGTTTACCTGTTCTTAATTGCTAAAGGAATTTCCTCGGTAAAAGTGAAATAATATAAGGAGAAAACTTGGAACATCTGGAATAAAAGAAGAAAAAAATGTAAATATCTCAATAAATAAAATAGAAAGGAACAGAAGAAATATTTGAAGTAATGGCTGGCAGTTTCCCAAAATGAATGTCTGACCATAAACCACAGATACAAGAAGCTCAGAAAATACCAATATTTAAAAAAAAAAAAACATAAAATCTCCAACTCCATATATCATATTAAAACTGAAGAAAACCTAAGACTAGAAGGAAATCAGAGGATGAAACCCACCTTACCTGCAAAAGAACAATGATAAGAATTATAATAGACTTCTCGGAAACCATGCAAACAAGAAGAGAGTGGACTGAAATATTTACAGTGTTGAAAGAAAGAAAATCATCACCTACAGTTCTATATTCAACAAAATTATCCCTCAAAAGACCCTCATACAAAAACTGAAGATATGTATTGCCAGTAGACCTGCCTTGCAAGAAATGTTAAAGAAGTTCTTCAGAGAGGGGGAAAATTATATATGTCAGAAACTCAGATCTACATAAAAAGAAGAAGAGCATCAGAGAAGGAGTGAATGAAAGTTTAAAAAATTGCATTTTTTATTAGGCTGAACTGTTCTAACAGATAACTCTTCAAAATAATGATAGCAACAATGTATTAGGAGACTGTAGCATATAGATAAGTGAAAAAAGTGACAGCAATATTATAAGAGATAGGAAAGAGGGTTTGGGAATACTGTTATAAGGTTGTTATAAGGTACTTGCACTACCCTTAAATAGCATAGCATTATTAATGGAAGTGGACTTAGATTCTTTGTAAATGTATATTGGAGACTCTAGTAGAATTCTCAAAAGAAGTATAATTGATATGTTAAGAGAGAAGAGAAAATTGAGTTATATAAAATGCTCAATTAAAACCAGAGAAAGCAGAAAAATAGGAAAAGATATTTTAAAAGAGCAAATGAAATTAATAGAAAGCAGTTGCCAATATGGTAGATATTAATCTATCATATAATATAAATCATTTTAAAGGTGAACGATCTAAAATACACCAATTAAAACACAGAGACTGTCAGAGTAAATAAAATAAGGACCAACTACACATTGTCCATAAGAAACTCACTTCAAATACAATGAAACAGATGTATTAAAGGATGGAGAAAGATACACCATGCTAACACTAATCACAAGAGATTTGAAGTAACTGTGTTAATTTCAGACAAAGCAGACTTCACGAAAAAATAGGAATTATGAGAGGCGAGATAGATGATACATAATGATAAAGGGATCAATTCTCTAAGAAAATATAATGATTTTGACATGCATGCACCTAACGAGAGATCATCATAATATGTAAGACAAAAACTGATGAAACTGTGAGGAGAAATGGACAAATCCTGTCCTCTATCAGTAATTGACAGACCCAGCAAACAGTAAATCAGTAAGGATATACTTGATTTGAAAGCCATCATCAATCATATCTAATTGACATTATAGAATAACTCAGCCAACAGCAGAATGCACATTCTCCTCAAGTTGACATGAACATTCACTAACATAGACCACATCATATCCCATAAAGTATACTAACACATTTCAAAGACTAAATATCATTCAGAGTATTCTCTCAGACTACAATGGAATTGATCTAGAAATCATTAACAGTTAGCTGGAAAAATGTCAAACTATTTGGAGATTAAACAACACACTTCTATGGGGCACCTGAGTGGCTCAGTCATTAAGTGTCTGCCTCCAGCTGAGGTCATGATCCCAGAGTCCCAGGATGGAGCCCCACATCAGGCTCCCTGCTGAGCAGGGAGTCTGCTTCCTCCTCTGGCCTTCATCCTGCTCATGCTCTCTCTCACTCTCTATCTCTCTCAAATAAATAAATAAAGCCTTTTTTAAAAAAAAACAGACTTCTAAATAATATGTAGATCAAAGAAGTCCCAAGAGACATTTAAAAATATTGTGAACTAAATTAATATGAATATACAACTTAGATGGATATTATGGAAGGCACATATTGCATGGAGCACTGAGTGTAGAGCATAAGCAATGAATTTTGGAACACTGAAAAATAATAAAATGAAATAAAACTTTAAAAGACAAAAAAATAAAATAAAAATATTGTGAACTAAATTCATATGAATATACGACTTAGAAAATTTTGTGGAGTGCAACAAGAGCAATGCTTAGAGGAAAATTTATATTAAATGCATATGTTAGAAAAGAAGAAAGCTGTAAAATTAATAATCTAAGATTATATATTAGGAAAGTACAGAAAGAAAAGTAATATAAGCCTAAAGCAAGCAGAAGAAAATAAATAATTAAAAATAGAGAGGATATCAATGAACTTAAAAACAGAAAACCAATAAAGAATACCAATGAATCAAAAGCTGATTCTTTGAAAAGAACAATAAAATTGATAATTATGTCAGGCTAATCAAGAAAGATATGAGAAGACACAAATTACCCATTAGAGATGAAAAAGAGGACACCACTACTTTTCCCATGGTCATTAAAAGGAAAATAAAGGGTATGAACAACTCTATGCTTATAAATTTGATAACATAAATAAAACATACCCATTCTTTAAAAGACACAACTACCAGAAGTCACATAAGAAAAAATAGACCATCTGAATAGGTCTATATCTATTAAAAGTATTAACTCAAAATTAATAATCTTCCAAAAAAGGAAGCACAAGGCCCAGACATTTTCACTGGTGAAGTCTAGCAAACATTTAAAGAAAGAATTATACTAATTTTCTCCCAGAAAATAGCAGAGTACACTTCCTAATTCTTTCTATGAGACCAGCATTACCCCAATACCAAAACAAGAAAAAGGTATTGCATGAAAGGAAAACTATAGACTAATATCTCTCATTAACTTATATGCAACAATACACAAGAAAATATTAGCAAATTGAATCTAACAATTTTATAATTTATAAAATAATAAAATAATTATGCACCATCAACTAGTGGAATTTATTCCCATTATGTTCTTTTTTTAAAAGATTTTATTTTAATTTGTTTGACAGAGAGAGACACAGTGAGAGAGAGAACTGAAGCAGGGGGAGTGGGAGACGCAGAAGCAGGGAGCCTGATGCCAGGTTCAATCCCAGAAACCTGGGATCATGACCTGAGCCGAAGGCAGATGCTTAATGACTGAGCCATCCAGACGCCCATATTCCAGTTATGTTCTAATTCAAAAATTAATTAATGTGATCAATCAGATCAACAGGCTAAAGGAGAAAGATCATACAATCATAATCATTAGATTCAGAAAGAAATTGACATATTTAAATTTCATTCATGATTTAAAAAAACCCTCAGCAAACTAGGAACACATGAAAATTTCTTTACTTATTAAAGAACATCTATCAAAAAAAATCAATGAGGGCAACTTGATGGCTCTATCAGCTAAGCATCCTAATCTTGATTTTAGCTCAGGTCATAATCTCAGGGTTGTGAGACTGAACCCCAAATTGGGCTCTGTTTTGGACATGGAGCCTGCTAAAGATTCCCTCTCCCTTTGTCCTTCCTTTGAAACTCTCAAAAAAAAAAAAAAAACTATGGGGCAGAGGAGTGGGAGATTCCTTTCCAACCAGTCCCCTGAATTCAGCCAGAAATTTACCAAACCACTCTGAATGAAATCAGCCTGAATGTAAGATTATACATTTCTGGATCTCTATGAGAGCAGAGGATCGTCAGTAAAGAGGGCACACCTTGACTGGATTGTGGTTGAGATTTTTGGCTGTACATCCCTTCAACTACAACTCAACAGAATAACCAGGAGGAGGAACTCCCAACAAAGAAAAGACCCAAAGACAATGGCCTCTCCTACAGATATAATAGATATGGATCTAAGCAAGATGCCAGAAATAAACTTCAGGGTAGCAGTTATGAAGACTGGAGAAAACTATTAATGGAAACATAGATTTGCTAAGGGAAACTGGAGAAAACTATTAATGGAAACATAGATTTGCAGAAATGAGAGCAGATCTGGCAGAACTTAAAAATGTTATCTGTGAGATAAAAATTTATCTAGATACTCTAACAGTTAGGGTAAGTGAAGCAGAAGAATGAATTAATGATCTTGAAGACAAAATGATAGAAAAGAAGGAGAAGGAGGAGGCCTGGAACAAACAGCTTAAACTCCATGAAAACAGACTTAGAGAAATAAATGACAACATGAAACATTCCAATGTCAGAATTATTGAGATCCATGAGGGGGTGGAAAGAGGGAGAGGACTAGAAGATATATTTGACCAAGTCATAGCTGAGAGCTTCCCTAATCTGGGGACTGAAACAAGCATTCGAGCCCTGGAGGCAGAGAGAACACACCCAAGATAAAGGAGAGCAGACCAACACCCAGGCATGTGATAGTAAAACTCACAAGTCTTAGAACCAAGGAAACCATTTTAAGGGAAGTAAGGGGGAAGAGATTCCTTATGTACAGAGGGAGGAATATCAGAATAATGTCAGACCGGTCCACAAAGACCTGGCAAGCCACAAAGGTCTGGCAAGACATTTTCAGGATACTAAATGAGAAGAATATGCAGCCAATAATTCTTTAGCCATCAAGGTTGTCATTCAGAATGGATGAAGAGATAAGGAGCTTCCAGGACCAGCAGAGACTGAAAGAAGACATGACCTCCAATTTGGCCCTTCAAGAAATAATAAAGGGGGTTGTATAAAAGGAGAAAGACCCCAAGAGTGATATAGAACAGAAATACACGGACACAATCTATAGAAACAAGGACTTCGCAGACAACATGATGACAGTAAAATCGTATCTTTCAATAATAACTCTCAATGTGAATGACCTAAATGGTCCCATAAAATGGCACAGGGTTGCAGATAAAAAGACAGGGCCCATCCATATGCTTTCTACAAGAGACTCATTTTAAACCTAAAGATACATCCAGACTGAAAGTGAAGGGATGGAGAACCAGCTTTCATGCCAACAGACAGGAAAAGAAAGCTGGGGTAGCAATTCTCATATCAGACAAATTGGATTTTAAGCTAAAGACTGTAGTTAGAGATATAAAAGGACACTATATCATTTTAAAGTTCCAACAAGAGGATCTAACAATTGTAAATATCTATGACCCCCATATGGAAGCAGCCAACTGCATAAGCCAACTATTAACCAAAATAAAGAGACATATTTATAATAGTACATTAATAGTAGGAGACCTCAACACTTCATTCTCAGGAATAGATGGATCAGCTAAACAGAACATCAAAAAAGAAACAAGAGCTTTGAATGACACACTGGACCAGATGGACCTCATAGATATATACAGAACATTCTATCCTAAAACAACAATACTTATTATTCTCAAGTGCACATGGAACTTTCTCCAGAATAGACTACATACTAGGTCACAAATCAGGTCTCAACAATACCAAAAGATTGAGATTATTCCCTGCATATTCTCAGACTACAATGCTTTGAAACTGAATTCAATCACAAGAAAAAGATTGGAAGAAATTCAAACACTTGGAAGCTAAAGACCACCCTGTTATGAATGTTTGGATCAACCAGGAAATCAAAGAATAACTTAAACAATTCATAGAAACCAATGAGAACAAAGACACATTGACCTATGGTATACAGCAAAGGCAATCATAAGGGAGAAATACATAGCCATCCAAGCCTCCCTCAAAAAATAGAAAATCCCAAATTTGAGAATCAACAACAAATTAAACCTAACCCACATATAAGAAGAGAAATTATTAAGATTAGACCAGAGATCAATGAATTTGTAACCAGAAATGTGATAGACCACATTTACAAAACTAGAAGCTGGTTCATTGAAAGAATGAATAAGATCGATAAAGCACTGGCCAGACTTATACAATAGAAAACAGAAAGGACCCAAATTAACAAAATTATGAATGAAAAGAGAAAGATCAGTACTAACACCAAGGAAATAAGTACAATTATCAGAAATTATTATCAACAGCTATATGACAATAAATTAAGCAACCTGGAAAATATGGATGCATTCCTGGAAATGTATAAACTACCAAGACTGAAACATAAACAGACAATCTGAATAAACCAATAATCAGTAACAAAATTGAAGCAGTGATCAAAAACCTCCCAAAAACAAGAGTACAGGGCCTGACAGATTCCCTAAGGAATTCTACCAAACATTCGAAGAAGAAATAATACTACTCTCCTGAATTTGTTTCAAAAAATAAAAACAGAAGAAAAACTTCCAGACTCTTTCTATGAGGCCAGCATTACCTTAATCCAAAAACCAAACAAAAACCCCATCAAAAAGGAGAATTCCAGACCAATATCCCTGATAAATACAGATGCCAAAATTCTCAACAAGATCCTAGCTAATAGAATCCAACAGTACATTAAAAATGATTATTCAACATGACCAGGTGGAATTTATCCCTGGGATGCAATAGTCGTTCAACATTCACAAATCAATCACTGTGATAGAGTATATAAATAAGAGAAGATATAAGAACCACATGGTCCTCTCAGTAGATGCAGAAAAAGCATTTGACAAAATACAGCATCCATTCCTGATTAAAACTGTTCATAGTATAGGGATAAAGGGAACATTCCTCAACTTCATAAAATCCATCTACGGAAAACAGTGAATATCATTCTCAATGGGGAAAAGCTGAGAGCCTTTCTGTTGAGATCAGGAACATGACAAGGATATCCATTCTCACCACTATTGCTCAGTGTAGTACTAGAAATACTAGCAAGAGCAATCAGACAATGAAAAGAAATAACAGGTATTCAAATTCACAATGAAGAAGTCAAACTCTCTCTTCGCAGATGACATGATATTTTATGTGGAAAACCCAAGACTCCACCCCAAATTACTAGAACTCAAATAGCAATTCAGTAATGTGGCAGGATACAAAATCAATGTACTGAAATCAGTTGCTTTCTTCTACACTAACAATGAAACTGTAGAAAGAGAAATTAGAGAATCAATTCCATTTACAATAGCACTAAAAACCATAAGATACCTTGGAATAAACCTAGCCAAAGAGGTAAAGGATCTATACTCTAGGAACTACAAAACACTCATGAAAGAAATTGAAGAGGACAGAAAAAGATGGGGAAACTTTGCATGCTCATGGATTTGAAGAATAAACATTGTTAAAATGTCTCTGCTGCCCAGAGCAATCTATACTTTCAATGCCATCCAATCAAAATACCAACAGCATTTTTTAAAGTGCTGGAACAAACAATCCTAAAATTTGCATGGAACCAGAAAAGACCCTGAATCACCAAGGAAATGTTGAAAAAGAAAAACAAAGCCACATCATGTTGCCTGATTTCAAACTATATTACAAAGTTGTGATCACCAAGACAGCATGGTACTGCCACAAAAACAGATACACATACCAATGGAACAGAGTAGAGAGCCCAGATATGGACCCTCAACATTATGGTCAAATAATCTTCAACAGCAGGAGAAAATATCCAGTGGAAAAAAGACAGTCTCTTCAATAAATGGTGCTGGGAAAATTGGACAGCTATATACAGAAGAATGAAACATGACCATTCTATTATACTATACCCAAAGATAAACTCTAAATGATGAAAGACCTCAACAGAGACAGGAATCCATCAAAATCCTAGAGAAGAACATAGACAGTAACCTGTTTGTCATAGGCCACAGAAACTTCTTTCAGGACACATCTGCAAAAGCAAGGGAAACAAAAATGAAAATGAACTTTTGGGACATAATGAAGATAAAAAGCTTCTGCACAGCAAAGGAAACAGTCAACAAAACTAAGAGGCAATCCACAGAATGGGAGAAGTTATTTGCAAATGACACTACAGACAAAGGGCTTCTATCTAAGATCTATAAAGAACTCAAAACAAAAACAAATAATCAAGTCTAAGAATGGGCAGAAGACATGAACAGACACTTCTCCAAAGAATACATACAAATGGCTAAGAGACACATTTTTCATGTGTCTCTTAGCCATCAGGGAAATTCAAATCAAAACCACACTGAGATACCAACTTATACCAGTTAGAATGGCAAAAAGTGACAAGGCAAGAAACAACAAATGTTGGAAAGGATGTGGAGAAAGGGGAATCCTCTTACACTGTTGGTAGGAATGCGAGTTGGTGCAGCCACTTTGAAAAACAGTGTGGCGGTTCCTCAAAAAATTAAAAACAGAGCTACCCTATGACTGAGAAATTGCACTACTGGGTATTTATCCCAAGGATACAGATATAGTGAAAAGAAGGGCCATATGTACCCCAATGTTCATAGGAGAAATGTCCACAATAGTGAAACTGTGGAAAGAGCTGTAATGCCCTTCAACAGACAAATGGATAAAGAAGATGTGGTCCATATACACAATGGAATATTACTCTCCCATCAGAAAGGATGAATACCCAACTTTTGCATCAACATGGAGGGACTGGAAGAGATTATGCTGAGTGAAATAAGTAAAGCAGAGAAATTCAATTATTATACAGTTTTACTTATTTGTGGAACATAAGGAATAAGATGGAGAACATTGGAGAAGGAAGGGGAAAATGAAGGGGGGAATTGGAGTGGGTGATGAACCATGAGAAACTACGGACTTTGGGAAACTGAGGGTTTTAGAAGGGGGAAGAATGATTGAGCCTGGTGATGGGTATTAAGAAGGGCATGGATTGGGGGCACCTGGGTGGCTCAGTGGGTTAAGCCGCTGCCTTTGGCTTAGGTCATGATCTCAGGGTCCTGGGATCGAGTCCCCCATCGGGCTCTCTGCTCAGCGGGGAGCCTGCTTCCCTGTCTCGCTCTCTGCCTGCCTCTCTGCCTACTTGTGATCTCTCTCTGTCAAATAAATAAATAGAATCTTAAAAAAAAAAAGAAGGGCACGGATTGGATGGAGGACTGGCTGTTATATACAAACAATGATTTATGGAACACTACATCAAAAACTAATATGTACTGTATAGTGTCTAACATAACATAATAAAAAAATTTTTTTTAATCTATGGCCAACATCATACTTAATGATGAGAAACTAAATGCTTTCCTACTACTGTCCCTTTTTACCACTCTGATTCAACATTATACTGAAACATGCTGGAAGTCCTAACTAATGCAATAAGACAAGAAAGGGGGTAAAAGGAATACAGATTGGGAAGGAAGAAATAAGACTATCTTCATTCACAGATGACATGATTTCCGATATAGAAAATGGACAAAATGGTCAAAAATACCTCCTGGAACTAACAAGTGATTATAGTGAGGTTGCTGGCTATGCAATTAATGTACAAAAGCCACGTGCAGCACTGACAGTTTGGAATTGGAAATAAAAAACATAATGCTATTCACATTACCATCCAAAAAAATTCAGTCTTCAGTTACAGTTCTTTTTTTAATTAATTATTTTGTTTTTTTTATTAACATATAATCTATTATTAGCCCCAGGGGTACAGGTCTGTGAATTGCCAGGCTTACACACTTCACAGTTACAATTCTAAGAAAATGTGTAATGGGTCTATATGAGGAAAACTACATAATTCTGATGAAAGAAGTCAGTTATTTAAATAAATGAATAGATATTCCATGTTATGAATAGGAAGACAATATTTTTGAGATAGCCATTCTTCCCAAATGAATCTATAGATTCAAGACAAATCCCAATCAAAAGCCCATCAAGTTATTTTGTGAATATCAACAAATTGATTCTACAGTATATATGGAAAAGCAGAACGTCCAGAATAAGCAACATAGTGCTGAGGAAGTGGAACAAAGTTGAATGACTGACAGAGTCCGATTTCATGACTTAATATATAGCTACAATAATCAAGACAGTGTGGTATTTGTGGGGGGGAAAAAAAAGTCGAACAGATCAATGAACCCAGATCTAAAGAGATACCTCATCAAAAAAGATATACTGGGTATTATAGAAGGCACGGATTGCATGGAGCACTGGGTGTGGTGAAAAAATAATGAATACTGTTGTGCTGAAAATAAATAAATTTAATTAAAAAAAAAGACATACAAGTGGCAAATAAGCATATGGAAAGATGCTCAACATGATATATCATAAGGGAATTATAAATTACAACAACAACCAAAGGTGGAAGGAACCAAGATGTCATTCAGTAAGTGAATGGATAAACGAAGAACTTTGGTACATCCATACAATGGAATGTTACTCAAGCAATGAGAACAAATGAGCTATCGAGCCACAGAAAGACATGGAAGAACTTTAAATACATATTGCTAAGTGAGGGAATCCAGTCTGAAAGGCTGTATGTTAGAAGATTCCAATTATATGATATTATGGAAAAGGCAAAACTATAAAGATATAAAAAGATTAGTGGTTGCCAGGGGTTTGGAAGTATGGAGGGATGACTGGATGGATCATAAGAAATTTTTAGGATGGTATAACTATCCTGTATGTTACTGTAATGGTGAATACACGACATTATGCATTTTTCAAAACTGACATGACTATGCAACACAAAGAATAAACCTTAATGTAAACTATAGACTTTAGTTAATAATAATTTATCAATATTGGTTTGTTAATTGTAACAAATGTGCCATGCTAAAAGATGTTAATAATAGGGGTAACTGTGGGAGTAGAGGGTGGTAATACCAGAACACTCTGTACTACCTGTTTGATTTTTCTGTAAATCTAACACTGTTCTTTAAAAAGCTTATTAGTTATCAGAAATGTTAAAATTTAAAAGTGGATTTTATAACAGAGAAATCACCTAAAATATTGTAAACAATAGTAGATGAAAATAGAATAGTGAAAATGTTTACCCCCAAAAAAGTCAGGATGGACAATTAAAGGAATAAAACAGAGAAGAAACAAAACAAACATGACACACCTAAATCCAAACATATCAACATTTACATTAAATATAAATCATCTAAACATACCAGTTAAAAAACAGAACAACAGATACTAGGGAAAAGAGAGACAGCCGCCCCAGCATCCTAGTCCTCAATATTTACTGTCTAATTGAGAAGTATAAGCCAGAACCAGAGAAAATGATAAGTGAACCCCATACTCATGGTGCTCCAATCACCCTGAAAAAATCTTTCAGTTTTTCAAGCACACAAAAATCATTTCTGCCTCAGGGACTCTGTACTTGCTGTTCTCTCCTCCTGGAACACTATTTGCATGACTGATTCCTCATCTTTTATCACTGAGTTAAAATGTCACCTCCTCAGAGAAGCCTTCTCAGGCCAGCTTATGTAGTTAGCCTGTCTCTCCTTCACTCTCTATCCCCTTGTCTTGCTTTTCTTCATATCCTTTATCACTATCTGACATTATCTTGCTTGATTAATTGTTTCTTTGTTATTTCTCCCACTAGGATGTCAGGTTCATGAAGGCAAAGAATCATGTCTGTTTTGTTCACTGCTATATCCCCAGCATGTAGTAAGTGTTCATAAATATCTACTGAGTGAGGGAACAAGGAACATTTAAAATATATTGAAAGTCTATATTTCATCAACATAAAATTGAAGCATGGAATGTGGAGTACAGAAAGTATTTTTGAATCGGTTGTGGTTAAATGGGGAAGTCTTCTTTTTTAAAAAGGTAAGCTTAAAGATTTTGAAAATGGTCAGATACAGATTTGCAGAAAGGGGGACAAGACATTCCAGGCCATGACAATTTCATAGGCATGTAAGCATAGTTTAACCCAGTTAGGCCATATCTAGGACTCAACTACATCTGGCAGGTGGAATTAAGTTATGCTTTCTTTACCACTCTCCACCCACAAACCAATTACACTGATTGATTTGTACTGGTACAAAATCTTCTCATAAAGGACATAAGCCACATCTCCTCTTGGATTTCTGATGAATGTATGGAGAACCCAGCTGAAGATTTATTTCTTTTTTTTCTTCCATTTTAATTTTATTTATTTTTTCTTTTTAATTTTATTTTCATTATTCCAAAATTCATTGTTTATGCACCACACCCAGTGCTCCAGGCAATACATGTCCTCCATAATACCCACCACCAGGCTGACCCAACTTCCCACCCCCCACCCCTTCAAAACCCTCAGATTGTTTTTCAGAGTCCACAGTCTTTCATGGTTCATCTCCCTCTCCAGTTTTCCCCAACTCACTTCTCTGCTCCATCTCCCAATGTCCTCCATGTTATTCCTTATGCTCCACAAGTAAGTAAAGCCATATGATACTTGACTCTGCTTGACTTATTTCACTCAGCATAATCTCTTCCAGTCCCATCTATGTTGATATAAAAGTTGGGTATTCATCTTTTCTGAAGGAGGCATAGTACCCCATAGTATATATGGACCATATTTTCTTTATCCATTTGTCCATTGAAGGGCATCTTGGTTCTTTCCACAGTTTGGTGATGGTGGCCATTTCTGCTATGAACATTGGGGTACAGATGGCCCTTCTTTTCACTACATCTGTATCTTTGGCATAAATACCCAGTAGTGCAATTGCTGGGTCACAGGGCAGCTCTATTTTTAATTTTTTGAGGAATCTCCACACTGTTTTCCAAAATGGCTGAACAGATGATAGGACCCCTGGGAAAGAATCCACCAATGAGCAAAAAGAAGTCAGGCATGGTGAGTCAGATTTAGAGGGGCTGAGAATGAGGAGCAGGAAGAGTTTGAATTTATAAGATAGCTGTTGTTGCCTAAATCCATCTCAACCCAAAAACTCTGACTAGGCAAATATGTGCTCTGAGGTATTAAGACTGCGAGTAAAAGGCAAATGAGCTGAATAAACTTTCTAACACCTCATGACCCAAATAACTATGCTACGAGATTCTCCTAAGGGAACATAATGCAGGAAGGAGAAAGCTTTGCCCGTTTTAACTCTGTAGTTGATTGCCAAGGTCTCATAATTCTATGATGATTGAGAGCATTGATATCCTGAATAATCAACAGGATACAGCAGGCCGGCAAGGGAGCAACAGCAGCACTGACAGTATGGAGCACAGGACCAGCAGCAGTGATGGTGGTCCAGTTAATTGTGAGCTCATATAAGATAACACCTGGGGACTTCCATAAATATTTTTTCAGTGTCTTTTTGAGAGGGACTGTCTTAAAATTACTGTGTGAGCCAAGGCCAGAGCCTGGGTCTGTTGGTTACAGCCATAAATCAGACAGACTAGCAGAATGAAATGTGATACAAAAATAACCTTCACACTAGAATGACTATACATTATTCACTCTCTGACAAGAGCAGTGTTTTCTTAGTGCTGTTAAGTGACTTGATGGTATTAAAAACCTAATAATTAAATGACAAATTCACATGGACAAGTCAATTAAAGTCTGCTTTGGTTAATCAATTTCTTTCTTGGTGCATGGTACTGCACTTCTAGAAAACCGGCTTATACTTGGGCATATTTAATGAATGTGTTCATCATCAGTTCCAGGACAGAAATGACACATTTTAAAATAGGAGTCCTAGAACCACATACAAGCCCAGAAAAGGGAACATTAACAATGGGATAAATAGAAGTCCCAGCCACAGCAATCAGACAACAAAAAGAAATAAAAGGCATCCAAATAGGTAAGGAAGAAGTAAAACTATTTGCAGATGACATGATACTATATATAGAACACCTGAACGACTCCACCAAAAAACTGCTACAACTGATAAATTAATTCAGTACAGTAATAGGATATAAAATCAGTGTACAGAAATACAACATATTTATATAATGAAACAGCATAAAGAGAAATTAAGGAAACAATCCCATTTACAATTGCACAAAAATCCGTAAGATACCTAGGATTAAACCTAACCAAAGAGGTAAGACCTGTACTCTAAAAACTATAAAACACTAATGAAAGAATTGAACATGACACAAAGAAATGGAAAGGCATCCCATGGATTGGAAGAATATTGTTAAAATGTCTATACTACCCGAAGAGATCTATACAGTTAATGCAATCCCTATCAAAATACCAATAACATATTTCACAGAACTAGGGCAAACAATTCTAAAATTTGTATGGAGCCCCAAAAGATCCTGAATAACTAAAGATACCTTGAAAAGAAAAGAAAAAAAAAAGCTGGAGGCATCACAATTCCAAACATTAACTTATATTCCAAGGCTGGAGTAATCATAACAGCATGGTACTGGCACAAAAATAGACTCATATATCAATGGAACTATTGATATATGAGAATATTTCTATTCTGTCAATGGAACAGAATAGAAAACCCAAAAATAAAACCACAGCTAAATGGGCAATTAATCTTCAACAAGGCAGGAAAGAATATCCAGCGGAGAAAAAGACAGTCTCTTTAACAAATGGTGTTTGGAAAACTGGACAGCCACATGCAAAAGAAAAAACTTGACCACATTTTTATACCATACACAAAAATAAATTCAAAGTGGATTAAAGAACTAAATGTGAGATCTGAAACCATTAAAATCCTAGGAGAGAACACTGGCAGTAACTTCTTTGACATAGGCCATAGCAACTCTTTTCTCAATATGTCTCCTGAGGCAAGGAAAACAAAAGAAAAGATAAACTATTAGTACTGTGTCAATGTAAAAAGTTTCTACACAGTGAAGAAAACAATCAACAAAACTAAAAGGCAACCTATGGAATGGGAGAAGATATTTGCAAATGACATAACTAATAAAAAATTCATATCCAAAACCTATAAAGAACTGATACAACTCAACACCAAAAAAAAAAAAAACCAAATAATTCAATCAAAAATTGGGCAGAAGATGATATTTAGATGGCCAACACACACATGAAGAGATGCTCAACATCATTCATCATCAGGGAAATGCTAATCAAAACTACAATGAGATATCAGTTCACACCTGTCAGAATGGCTAAAATTAGCGCCAGAAACAACAGGTATTGGTGAGGATGTGGAACAAAAGAAACCCTCATGCACTGTTGGTGGGAATGCACCCACTCTGAAAAACATCCTCAAAAAGTTAAAACTAAAATTACCCTATGATATAGCAATCACACTACTGGGTATTTACCCAAATAATGCAAAAATACTAATTCAAAGGAATACATGCACCTGTATGTTTATAGCAGTATTATTTATAATGGCCATGATATGGAAGCAACGAAGTGTCCAGTGATATAGGGATGTATAAAGAAGATGTAGGGGGAGGCAAGTTGTTGGAGAAGTAGGAGGCACTGTTTCAAATGCTCCCCTAAAGTGAGCTGATTATCTACCAAAGAACTCTGATCACTCAGGAAATCAGCCTGAGATTAGGATTATACACTTCTGGATCTCTATCAGGGCAGAAGATGTTAGTGGACAGGTAAAGTGGAGTGGGAAGATTGGACTGATATTGGAAGATAAACAAAACAGGGAGAGAGCCACCAGGAGAGAGCCACCAGAAGCGACCAATTGGTAAGTTATACCCCAATACAAGAGTGCCCTGTGATTGGGGATCAGCATTAACTTGGAGTCTGGTTGAAAACACTCAAAAAGAGCAAAAGATCTTAAGGGGAAATTGGTGAAATTGGGTGGTTAGGGACATGGGCTTAAACCCACGGACTCAGGATGGCCACCACTGGCACCAAGCTGGAGAGAGCGCGGGAGAAGTCAGGCCTTGGTCCCTGAGCCATTGGCATGCATAACAGCATCTGGTGGTGGTGGCGCATGAGAGAATCTGGTTTGGACGCCAGCCAGCACTCTCTAGAACCAAAGCCTTTTGCACTCTGCATGCACACTGCACTACCAGGGTCTGAGTCATGCTCCACACCCTCCCCTGAAAGAGGTCCATGCAGGCGCTAGCTGAACACTCCCAATTTGGGCCAGCATGAAAATCTCAGTGTGCTATCTCTGGTTGGGACCTCTCCAGTGGTCTGGAACTTCCCAGACAGCCCCATTAGAGGTAGCCCCTGGCAGCCAGCTCTCTGGGCTTGTACTTCTCATGGTTTTGGTAACACTGGGGAACAAGTGGGAGCTCCTGAGACACCTGAGACTGTAACTGAGGATGTGCTCTACTGGCAGCAGAGAGGGAGTTTATGTGCTCTAGAACACCCAGAGGGGAACAGACTGAGTCTTCTCTCTGAGCCAGAGACCTAGGTGCAGTTTGCTTTCCTCTAAACCTCCAAAGAACTGCCAAAAGCTGCCAAGTGGAGGAAAAAAACCCTCCAGAGAACAAAGGACTGAAAAACCGGTTTCCTCAGAGCCCAGTCCCTTGATAGGGGGCAGAAAGACTCAACTCTAGCAAGACTGCCTGAACAACAATGCGGCAGGCCCCACCTCCAGAAAGCCAGCCAAAAAATACAAAACAAAAAACAAGAGGACAACCACCACTACTTCACAGATACAACTTTTATTTTTAATTCATTCCCACTATGGTTGTTCTTTTTAATTTTTTATACTTTTTAACCTACTTACCATCACAATGGGATGTTCAATGCAACATATTCCACAATAACCTTTTAACTTGAACTTTTTTGATGCATATACTTGATGCATATACTTTCTATTTTTTTAAATATTCATATAGAAATAAGCTTCAAGGTAATCCTCTTTCTCCAGGCAATACTACCCCTTTATGTAAACAAGTTTAAATCCCCCTTTATCTCAGGAAAGTTGAGTCCTTTAACAAAGATATCAAGATATACCCAGGGGAATCAAAATAACCTTCCTCACCCACACTGAGAATTCATAACGCCCCTTCCATCTTTTTCTTCTGTCAGTGTTTCTGTGTATTTGTTTTTGTTATGGTAGTATACAAATCTTATACTTGGGGTTCATTTTGGCTGGGTTCTTTTTTTTTCTTGTCATTTACTTTTATCAGTCTTTTTCTTTGTCCATTTTTGTCTGTATACTTTATAAACATTACCTCTAGGGCCCATTCAGGCTGGGTCTTCTCTTTTCTTTTTTGTTTTCTTTTTTTTTTTCTGTCTCTCTCTCTCTCTCTCTCTTTCATTTTTCTTTATTTTTGGTGCTGACTCGCGATTGGCTCAAAAGCATTCCAGGATGCACCTTGTCTGCACCACAGATGATACATTCAGCTACATATCCCCTCAGCAATTTCTCACCAAAATGGCTAGGAGGAGGAATACCCAACAGAGGAAAAATTCAGAAACTGTGACCTCTCCATCAGAGCTATTGGATATGGACATAAATGGTATGTTGGAAAGGGAATTCAGGCTAACAATTATCCAGGTAATGGCTAGGCTAGAGAAAGCCTTTAATGACGAAATGGAACTGATTAGGGTAGAAGTGAAAGCCACCAGGGAAGATGTTCACAATGCTATCAATGAGTTCCAGTCTAATCCAAATTCTCTAACAACTAGGGTAACTGAGGCAGAAAATAGAATTAGTAATCTAGAGGACAAACTGATAGAGAAAAAGGAAAAGGAGGAAGCAGGAATAAACAGCTTAGAAGCCATGAAAACAGAATTAGGGAAATAAATGATGCCAAGAAACATTCCAACGTCAGAATTATTGGGATCCCTGAGAGGGAGAAGAAAGAAAGAAGACTAGAACATATAGTTGAACAAATTCTCCATGAACATTTTCCAAATCTGGGGAATGGAGCCAGCGTTCATGTCCCATAGAGAGAAGGAACACCCTGCAAGATCAACGAATCTAGAAAGACCTCGAGACACTTGACTGTAAGACTGACGAATCATAATTTTAGACAAGAGCTTTTGGGAGCAGCTAGAGGGAATAGATCCCTTACTTACAGAGGAAGGTCCATCAGAATAACATCAGACCTGTCCACAGAAACCTGGCAAGCCAGAAAGGCTTGGCAGGATGTATTCGGGGCACTAAATGAAAAGAGCATGCAGCCAAGAATACTTTATTCAGCAAGGCTGACATTCAAAATGGATGGAGAGATAAAGAGCTTCCAAGACTGGCAAGGTTTAAAAGAGTATGTGACCAGCAAGCCGGCCACAAGATATATAAGGGGGGGGGTTCTATAAAAGAAGAAAGAACCCAAGAGTGTCAAAGAACAGAAATTCACAGAGACAATCTATAGAAACAAGGACTTCACAGGTAACAAGATGTCAATAAAACCGTATCTTTCAATAATCACTCTCAACGTGAATGGCCTAAACACTCTCCTAAAATGGCACAGGCTTGCAGATTGGATAAAATAACAGGACCTGAACATATGCTGTTTACAAGAGACCCAGTAGGAAACTAAGGATACATCCAGACTGAGAGTGAAGGGATGGAGAAGCATCTTCCATGCCAATGGGCCTCAAAAGAAAGCTGGGGTAGAAATTCTCATATCAGATAAATCAGATTTTAAACTAAAGACTGTAGTCAGAGGTCAAGGAGGACACTACATCATTCTTAAAGGGTCTATCACCAAGAAGATCTAACAATGGTAAATATTTATGCCCCCAATATGGGAGCAGCCAACTACCTAAGACAACTGTTAATCAAGATAAAGTGTCATGTTGGTATGAATACGTTAATAATAGGGGATCTTAACATGGCACTCTCAGTAATAGACAGATCATCCAAGCGTAAAATCAATAAAGAAACAAGAGCATTGAATGACACATGGGACCAGATGGACCTCATAGATATATACAGAACATTCTACCCTAAAACAACAGAATACCCACTCTTTTTTTTCCTGTAATTTTTTTAAAATTTATTTTTTATTTTCAGCATAACAGTATTCATTATTTTTGCACCATACCCTCCATGCAATCCGTGCCCTCTATAATACCCACCACATGGTACCCCGACCTCCCACCCTCTGCCCCTTCAAAACTCTCAGATTGTTTTTAAGAGTCCATAGTCTCTCATGGTTCACCTCCCCTTCCAATTTCCCTCAACTCCCTTCTCCTCTCCATCTCCCCTTGTCCTCCATGTTACTTGTTATGCTCCACAAATAAGTGAAACCATATGATAATTGACTCTCTCTGCTTGACTTATTTCACTCAGCATAATCTCTTCCAGTCCTGTCCATGTTGATACAAAAGTTGGGTATTCATCCTTTCTGATGGAGGCATAATACTCCATAGTGTATATGGACCACATCTTCTTTATCCATTCGTCCGTTGAAGGGCATCTTGGTTCTTTCCATAGTTTGGTGACCGTGTCCATTGCTGCTATAAACATTGGGGTACAGATGGCCGTTCTTTTCACTACATCTGTATCTTTGGGGTAAATACCCAGGATCGCAATGGCAGGGTCATAGGGAAGTTCTATTTTTAATTTCTTGAGGAATCTCCACACTGTTCTCCAAAGAGGCTGCACCAACTTGCATTCCCACCAACAGTGTAAGAGGGTTCCCCTTTCTCCACATGCTCTCCGACACATGTTGTTTCCTGTCTTGCTAATTTTGGCCGTTCTAACTGGTGTAAGGTGGTATCTCAATGTAGTTTTAATTTGAATCTCCCTGACAGCTAGTGATGATGAACATTTTTTCATGTGTCTGATAGCCATTTGTATGTCTTTATTGGAGAAGTGTCTGTCCATATCTTCTGCCCTTTTTTAAAATATGATTGTCTGTTTTGTGTGTGTTGAGTTTGAGGAGTTTATTATAGATCCTGGATATCAACCTTTTATTTGTATTGTCATTTGCAAATATCTTCTACAAGTAACATGGAGGA
This sequence comes from Mustela putorius furo, assembly GCF_011764305.1. NCBI lineage: Eukaryota > Metazoa > Chordata > Mammalia > Carnivora > Mustelidae > Mustela > Mustela putorius. Next base: position 20,756,021 of record NW_025422048.1, on the reverse strand, counting down.
CAAGGGGAGATGGAGAGGAGAAGGGAGTTGAGGGAAATTGGAAGGGGAGGTGAACCATGAGAGACTATGGATGCTGAAAAACAATCTGAGAGTTTTGAAGGGGTGGAGGGTGGGAGGTCGGGGTACCAGGTGGTAGGTATTATGGAGGACACGTATTGCATGGAGCACTGGATGTGTTGCATAAACAATGAATTCTGTTATGCTGAAAAGAAATTTTAAAAATTAATTAATTAATTTTAAAAAGAATGTTTGGAGCCACCATGAAATCAAAGAAGAACTTAATTCATGGAAACCAATGAGAATGAAGACACTGGTCCAAAACCTATGGGATACAGCAAAAGCCATCCTAAGGGGGAAATACATAGCCGTCCAAGCTTTCCTCAAAAAAAATTGAAAAATCCAGAATACACCAGCTGTCTTTACACCTTAAAGAACTGGAGAATCAACAAGAAATTATGCCAACTCCACACACAAGAAGGGAAATAATCAAGATTAGAGCAGAGGTCAATGAGATAGAAACTAGAGATACAGTAGAATGCATCAATCAAACTAGAATCTTGTTTTTTGAAAGAATCAAAAAGATCGAAAAACCATTGGCCAAACTAATCCAAGAGAAAAGAGAGAAGACACAAATTAGTAAAATTATGAATGAAAAGGGAGAGATCATGAGGAACACCAAGGAAACAGAAAAAATCGTCAGAAATTATTATCAACAGTTATATGCCAATAAGTTAAGTACCCTAGATAAAATGGATGCATTCCTGGAAAACTATAAACTACCAAAACTGAATCAGGAAGACATTGGCAACCTGAATAGATGAATATCTAGTAAGAAGATTGAAGTAGTGATCAAAAACCTCCCCCTCAACCCGCCAAAAAAGAGCCCAGGAGCTGATGGATTCCCTGGGGAATTCTACCAAACTTTCAAAGAATAATACCTATTCTCCTGAAGCTGTTTCAAAAAATTGAAGCAGAAGTAAAAAGTCCAGACTCTTTTTATGAAGCCAGCATTACCCTGATCTCCAAACTAGGCAAAGACCCAACCAAAAAGGAAAATTTCAGACCAATATCCCTGATGAATATGGATGCTAAGATTCTCAACAAGATCCTAGCTAATTAGGATCCAACAGTACATTAAAAAGATTACCACCATGACCTGGGATACAAAGGTGTTTCAACATTGGCAAATCAATCAATGTGATAGAACAAATCAATAAGAGAAGAGAAAAAAAAACACATGGTCCTCTCAATTGGTGCAGAAAAAGCATTTGACAACATCCAGCATCTGTTCCTAATTAAAATGCTTCACAGTATAGGGATAGAGGGAATATTCCTCAGCTTCATAAAATCTATCTATGAAAAGCCCAAAGCAAATATCATCCTCAATGGGAAAAGGCTGAGAGCCTTCCCTTTGATATCAGGAACACAACAGGGATGCCCATTGTCACCACTCTTGTTCAATATAGTATTAGAAGTCCTAGCAACAGCAATCAGACAATAAAGAGAAATAAAAGGTATTCAAATTGTCAGTGAAGAAGTCAAACTCTCTCTCTTTGCAGATGACATGATACTTTATATGGAAAACCCAAAAGACTCCAACTCCAAACTACTAGAACTCATACAGCAATTCAATAATGTGGCAGGATACAAAATCAATGTACAGAAATCAGTTGCATTCTTATACACTAACAATGAAAATATAGAAAGGGAAGTGAGAGAATCAATTCCATTTACTATAGCACCAAGAACCATAAGATATCTGCAATAAACCAAACCAAAGAGGTAAAGGATCTGTACTGGAGGAAATACAGAACATTCATGAAAGAAACTGAATAAGACACAAAAGGATGGAAGAGCTTTCCATGCTCATGGATGGGAAAAATAAACATTGTTAAAATGTCTATACTGCCTAGAGTCATCTATACTTTCAATGCCATCCTGATTAAATTCCACTGACACTTTTCAGAGAAGTGGAGGAAATAGTCCTAAAATTTGTATGATCCAGAAGAGACCCCGAATTGCTAAGGAAATGTTGAAAGAGAAAAAACTGGGGGCATCACGTTGCCTGATTTCAAGCTTTACTACAATGCTGTGGTCACCAAGACAGCATGGTACTGGCACAAAAACAGACACATAGACCAGTGGAACAGAGTAGAGAGCTCAGGTATGGACCCTCAACTTTATGATCAAATAATCTTTGACAAAGCAGGAAAAAAAATGCAATGGAAAAAGACAGTCTCTTCAATAAATGGTGCTGGTAAAATTGGACAGCTATTTGTAGAAGAATGAAACTCGACCATTCTCTTACACCTTACACAAAGATAAACTCGAAATGAATAAAAGACTTCAACGTGAAGCAGGAATCTATCAGAACCCTAGAGGAGAACATAAGCAGTAACCTCTTCAACATTGGCCATAGCAATTTCTTTCAAGATATGTCTCCAAAGGCAAAGGAAACAAAAGCAAAAATGAACTTTTTGGACTTCATCAAGATCAATAGCTTCTGCACAGCAAAGGAAACAGTCAACAAAACAAAGAGGTAGCCCACGGAATGAGAGAAGATATTCCCAAGTGACAATACAGACAAAGGGCTGATATCCAAGATATATAAAGAACTCAAGTTCAACACATACAAAACAGATAATCATGTCAAAAAATGGACAGAAGACATGAACAGACACCTCTCCAAAGAAGACATACAAATGGCTAAGAGAGACATGAAAAAATGTTCATCACTAGCCATCAGGGAGATTCAAATAAAAACCACATTGAGATACCACCTTACACCAGTTAGAATGGCCAAAATTAGCAAGACAAGAAACAACATGTGTTGGAGGGGATATGGAGAAAAGGGAACCCTCTTACACTGTTGGTGGGAATGCAAGTTGGTGCAGCCACTTTGGAGAACAGTGTGAAGATTCCTCAAGAAATTAAAAATAGAGCTTCCCTAGGACCCTGAAATTGCACTACTGGGTATTTACCCCAAAGATACAGATGTACTGAAAAGAAGGACCATCTTTACCCCAATGTTCATAGCAGCAATGGCCACAGTTGCCAAACTGTGGAAAGAACCAAGATGCCCTTCAATGGACGAATGGGTAAGGAAGATGTGGTCCATATATACTATGGAGTATTATACCTCCATCAGAAAGGATGAATACCCAACTTTTGTATCAACATGGATGGGACTGGAGGAGATTATGCTGAGTGAAATAAGTCAAGCAGTCAATCATCATATGGTTTCGCTTATTTGTGGAGCATAAGGAATAACACAGAGGACATGAGGAGATGGAGAGGAGAAGGGAGTTGAGGGAAATTGGAGGGGAATATGAACCATGAGAGACTGTGGACTCTGAAAAACAATCTCAGGGTTTTGGTGGGGCGGGGGTTGGGAGGTTGGGTGAGCATGGTGGTGGGTATTATGGAGGGCAGGTATGGCATGGAACACTGGGTGTCTTCCATAAACAATGAATTCTGGAACACTGAAAGAAATTTAAAAAATAAATATTTTTTTAAAACGTTTTTAAAAAAAAGATGTAGTCTATATATACAATGAAATACTATTCAACAGTAAAAAAAAATGAAATCTTGCCATTTGTAATGGCAATGATGGAGCTAGGGAGTATAATGCTCAGTGATAAGCCAAAGAAAGATAAATACCATATAATTTCACACATATGTGGAATTTAAGAAACAAAACAAGCAAGCAAAGGTGGGGGAAGAGACTAATCAAGAAACAGACTCTTAATTATAGAGAACTAACTGATGGTTACCACTGGGGAGTGGAGTAAGGGTATGGTTTAAATTGATGATGGGGATTAAGGAGTACACATGTGATTAACACCAGCTGATGTATGGAATTGTTGAATCATTACATTAAAAAAAAGAATTGGGATATATATCTTTTAAAAAATTATTTAAATGGGATAAATAAAACTCAGTTGGAATGTCACAGGAAATGTCATCTCATTGTTTGTGTTCTTGGAGATAGAAGAACACTTCCCAGAATGCTTTTCTACAAAACCATATATTCCACTTTGGGCCAGCTCTTGAAATAACAGGAATGGGGCACCTGGGTGGCTCAGTCAGTTAAGTGTGTGCCTTCAGCTCAGGTCATGATCTCGGGGTCCTGGAATGGGAGTTCCTGCATCAGACTCCTGCTTAGTGTGGAGTCTGCTTCTCCCTCTCCCTCTGTTCCTCTCTCTCCCTGCTCATTCTTTCTCTCCAAAATAAATAAATAAAACACTTTTTTTAAAATAATGGGAAAATACCCAACACTTACTTCTTGGTCTTACTGTGAGCCAGATACAACTCTAAGTATTTACATGAAAAATCATACTCAGTCCTCCCAAAATTCCTATTAGTCAAGCACTTATTATCTCTATTTTTCAATTGAGCAAAATAAAGCTTAGGAAGTTTACATAGTGAGTGGCAGAGACAGTATTCTAAAAGTCCAGTATCAGAGATAAAGCTCTTACATTTGAGTGCTTTCTATGCACACCTAATGCTTGCATCCCAGTTCCATCACAGCCTACCCTTCTGAGCAACCCTCATACAGCATGGAAAATAAGCTAAACAAAAATTCATGAATTTGTCTGTTCAGCCCATTCTCTCCATGGGCAAATAAGCATGCTATTTAGTTGGAAACCTATGCTCTTTAACTCTTAGCAAACATGTTGGTAGCAAAATCATTCTCCCAGCACCAGTTTAAAGTACTTAGTTTGCCTCATAAGACAGAAGTGTTCTATTCCACATCTGGATATGATCCCCAGACTAGCTATTAGTAGGACATTCATTTTAAGTTGGTTTTCCAGCATTGAGATGACTCACCAAATCATCCATTTTCTCTGCTTTGGTTCAAGGTTCAGTCTTACAAGGAAATAGGCCATAAGGGGGAAAAATCTTGCAAATAAAATTTAACCAATTTTTAAAACTGTTTCTTCTATTTCCCCTGCTTTGTATCATTTTATATCAAATGCCTGATGACCTAACCATTTTTCATTTTCTGTTTTTGTACAGATAAACCTAATTTACAATTCCAGCTTTGCTGCTTTCTAGCTCCATGTTTAATCTAGGGCAAATTAATTAACCTTTCTTTGATTTAATTTTCTCAGCTCTAAAATGGGCACACAGATCTCTCCTCACAAGGGATTTAGTGAGGAGAAAGTGAGCATATGTGTGGAAACATTTGGCAAAAAAGATACAAAATAATATATTATCATTTCGCTTTAAATTGCATAAATTCTCAGAAGGACAAATCAAAAGTGACAATAAAATAATCTTATAAATCCAACAAGAGAAGATTTTTGATGTATGACACTTTCCAGTTGTCTATCTATGAACCTCCACTGCTCAGTATTAATGATTTGTATAGACTGTCATTTTCTTGGCATTCAAAAATGGCCAGAGCTCAACCAATCTGCAAACACAGTCTCTAGTAAATACACAAACAATTTCAGTCTTCATAAATTCAGTTCCTAGTATCCATCATTTTGACCAATACCTAAACTAAATGCTCAGGTTCCTTAAGAACAATGTTTAAAGCTAAGTTATTGGCCCAAATTGCCAGAGAGTGGGTTCAATTTTTTTTTATATTGACTCAGTCAACACATTTTATTTTAATTGCATGTAAAACTACAGAATCACTGAATTGCAATTCTTTTCCCCCTTTATAACGTTTCTTTATTGTTTTTTGTTTGTTTGTTTGTTTTTCTTTTCAAAGGTTTTTATTTGAATTCCAGTTAGTGAACATACAGGGTTATATTAGTTTCAGGTGTACAATTCAACAGTTCTATACATTACTCAGTGTTCATGACAGGTGCATTCTTAATCCCCATCACCTATTTACCCACTCCCACCTTCCAGCCTTTCTTTTTTTAAAATTTTTTATTTTTTATAAACATATAATATATTTTTACCCACAGGGGTACAGGTCTGTGAATCGCCAGGTTTACACACTTCACAGCACTCACCATAGCACATACCCTCCCCAATGTCCATAACCCTACCCCCCTCCCCCAAACCCCCTCCTCCCAGCAAACCTCAGTTTGTTTGGTGAGATTAAGAGTCACTTATGGTTTGTCTCACTCCCAATCCCATCTTGTTTCATTTATTCTTCTCCTACCCCCTTAACCCCCATGTTGCATCTCTACTTCCTCATATCAGGGAGATCTCATGATAGTTGTCTTTCTCCAATTGACTTATTTCACTAAGCATGATACTCTCTAGTTCCATCCACATCATCACAAATGGGAAGATCTCATTTCTTTTGATGGCTGCATAGTATTCCATTGTGTATATATACCACAACTTCTTTATCCATTCATCTGTGGATGGACAACTAGGTTCTTTCCATAGTTTGGCTATTGTAGACATTGCTGCTATAAACATTCAGGTGCATGTGCCCCTTTGGATCACTACGTTTGTATCTTTAGGGTAAATAGCCAGTAGTACAATTGCTGGGTCATAGGGTAGTTCTATTTTCAACTTTTTGAGGAACCTCCATGCTGTTTTCCAGAGTGGTTGCACCAGCTTGCATTCCCACCAACAGTGTAGGAAGGTTCCCCTTTCTCCGCATCCTCGCCAGCATCTGTCATTTCCTGACATAATTTTAGCCATTCTGACTGGTGTGAGGTGATATCTCATTGTGGTTTTGATTTGTATTTCCCTGATGCCGAGTGATAAGGAGCACTTTTTCATGTGTCTGCTGGCAACCTGGATTCTTTGCAGAAATGTCTGTTCATGTCTTCTTCCCATTTCTTGATTGGATTATTTGTTCTTTGGGTGTTGAGTTTGCTAAGTTCTTTATAGATTTTGGACACTAGCCTTTATCTGATATGTTGTTTGCAAATATCTTCTCCCATTCTGTCAGTTGTCTTTTGGTTTTGTTAACTGTTTCCTTTGCTATGCAAAAGCCTTTGATCTTGATGAAATCCCAATAGTTCATTTTTGCCCTTGCTTCTTTTTTTTTTTAATTTTTTATTTTTTATAAACATATATTTTTATCCCCAGGGGTACAGGTCTGTGAATCACCAGGTTTGCCTTTGGCAATGTTCCTAGGAAGAAGTTGCTGTGGGTGAGGTAGCTGCCTCTGTGCTCCTCAAGAATTTTGACAGATCCCTTTCTCACATTGAGGTCCTTCATCCATTTTCAGTCTATTTTGGTGTGTGGAATAAGGAAGTAGTCCAATTTCATTTTTCTGCATGTGGCTGTCCAGTTTTCCAAACACCATTTGGACATTCTTTCCTGCTTTGTCAAAGATTAGTTGACCATAGAGTTAAGGGTCTATTTCTGGGCTCTCTATTCTGTTATATTGATCTATGTGTCTGTTTTAGTGCCAGTACCATGCTGTCTTGATGATGACAGCTTTGTGATAGAGCTTGAAGTCCAGAACTGTGATGTCACCAACTTTGGCTTTCTTTCTCCATATTCCTTTGGGTATTAGAGGTCTTTACTGGTTCCATAAAAATTTTAGGATTATTTGTTCCATTTCTTTGAAAAAAATGGAAGGGATTTTGATAGGAATTGCATTAAATGTGTAGATTGCTTTAGGTAGCATAGACATTTTCACAATATTTGTTCTTCCAATCCAGGAGCATAGAACATTTTTCCATTTCTTTGTGTCTTCCTCAATTTCTTTCATGAGTACTTTATAGTTTTCTGAGTATAGATTCTGTGCCTCTTTGGTTAGGTTTATTCCTAGGTATCTTATCATTTTGGGTGCAATTTTAAAAGGGATCAACTCCTTAATTTCTCTTTCTTCTGTCTTGTTGTTGGTGTAGAGAAATGCAACTGATTTCTGTGCATTGATTTTATATCCTGAAACTTTGCTGAATTCCTGTACAAGTTCTAGCAGTTTTGGAGTGGAGTCCTTTGGGTTTTCCACATATAGTATCATATCATCTGCAAAGATTGATAGTTTGACTTCTTCTTTGCCGGTTTGGATGCCTTTAATTTCCTTTTGTTGTCTGATTGCTGAGGCTAGGACTTCGAGTACTATGGTGAATAGCAGTAGTAATAATGGATATCCCTGCCGTGTTCCTGACCTTAGCGGAAAAGCTTTCGAGTTTCTCCATTGAGAATGATATTTGCGGTGCATTTTTCATAGATAGTTTTGATAATATTGAGGTATGTGCCCTCTATCCCTACACTTTGAAGAGTTTTGATCAGGAAGGGATGCTGTACTTTGTCAAATGCTTTTTCAGCATCTATGGAGAGTATCATATGGTTCTTGTTCTTTCTTTATTAATGTGTTGTATCCCATTGATTTGCGGATGTTGAACCAACCTTGCAGGACTGAAATAAATCCCACTTGGTCATGGTGAATAATCCTTTTAATGTACTGTTGGATCCTATTGGCTAGTATTTTGGTAAGAATTTTCGCATCTGTGTTCATCAAGGATATTGGTCTGTAGTTCTCTTTTTTGATGGGATCCTTGTCTGGTTTTGGGATCAAGGTGATGCTGGCCTCATAAAATGAGTTTGGAAGTTTTCCTTCCATTTCTATTTTTTGGAACAGTTTCAGGAGAATAGGAATTAATTCTTCTTTAAAGGTTTGGTAGAATTCCCCTGGGAAGCCATCTGGCCCTGGGCTTTTGTTTGGAGATTTTTGATGACTGTTTCAATCTCCTTACTGGCTATGGGTCTGTTCAGGCTTTCTATTTCTTCCTGGTTCAGTTGTGGTAGTTTGTATGTCTCTAGAAATGAATCCATTTCTTCCAGATTGTCAAATTTGTTTGCGTAGAGTTGCTCATAGTATGTTCTTATAATTGTTTGTATTTCTTTGGTGTTGGTTGTGATCTCTCCTCTTTCATTCATGCCATGGTCTTATCAATCTTATTAATTCTTTCAGAGAACCAGCTCCTAGTTTCGTTGATTTGCTCTATTTTTTTTTCTTTTTTTGGTTTCTATTTCATTGATTTCTGCTCTGATCTTTATGATTTCTCTTCTCCTGCTGGGTTTAGGGTTTCTTTCTTGTTCTTTATCCAGCTCCTTTAGGTGTAGGGTTAGGTTGTGTACTTGAGACCTTTCTTGTTTCTTGAGAAAGGCTTGTACCGCTATATATTTTCCTCTCAGGACTGCCTTTGCTGTGTCCCACAGATTTTGAACCATTGTATTTTCATTATCATTTGTTTCCATGAATTTTTTCAATTCTTCTTTAATTTCCTGGTTGACACATTCATTCTTTAAAAGGATGCTGTTTAGTCTCCATGTATTTGGGGTTTTCCAAATATCCTCTTGTGATTGAGTTCTAGCTTCAGAGCACTGTGGTCTGAAAATATGCAGGGAATGATCCCAATCTTTTGATACTGGTTGAGACCTGATTTATGACCCAGGATGTGATCTATTCTGGAGCATGTTCGATGTGCACTAGAGAAGAATGGGTATTCGGTTGCTTTGGGATGAAATATTCTGAATATAACTGTGATGTCCATCTGGTCCAGGTGTCATTTAAGGCCTTTATTTCCTTGTTGATCTTTTGCTTGGATGACCTGTCCATTTCAGTGAGGGGAGTGTTAAAGTCCCCTACTATTATTGTATTATTGTTTATGTGTTTCTTTGATTTTGTTATTAATTGGTTTATATAGTTGGCTGATCCCATGTTAAGGGCATAGATATTTAAAATTGTTAGATCTTCTTGCTGGACAGATCCTTTGAGTATGATATAGTGTCCTTCCTCATCTCTTATTATAGTCTTTGGCTTAAAATCTAATTGATCTGATATATGGATTGCCACCCCTGCTTTCTTCTGATGTCCATTAGCATGGTAAATTGTTTTCCACCCCCTCTCTTTAAATCTGGAGGTGGCTGGGTCTAAAATGAGTTCTTGGGTCACCTTGGTGGCTCAGTGGGCTAAAGCCTCTGCTTTCAGCTCAGGTCATGGTCCCAGGAACCTGGGATCAAGCCCCGCCTCAGGCTCTCTGCTCAGCAGGGAGCCTGCTTCCCTCTCTCTCCATCTGCCTCTCTGCCTATTTGTGATCTCTGTCTGTCAAATTAATAAAATCTTTTAAAAAATAAAAATAAATAAAATGAGTTTCTTGTAGGCAACATATAGATGGGTTTGTTTTTTTTTTATCCATTCTGATACCTTGTGTCTTTTTGTTGGGGCATTTAGCCCATTAACATTCAGGGTAACTATTGAGAGATATGAATTTAGTGCCATTATATTGCCTGTATGGTGACTGTTACTTTATATTGTCTCTGTTCCTTTCTGATATACTACTTTTAGGCTCTCTCTCTGCTTAGAGGACCCCTTTCAATATTTCCTGTAGAGCTGGTTTGGTGTTTGCAAATTCTTTCAGTTTTTGTTTGTCCTGGAAGCTTTTAATCTCTCCTTCTATTTTCAATTTTAGCCTAGCTGGATATAGTATTCTTGGATGCATGTTTTTCTCATTGAGTGCTCTAAATATATCATGCCAGCTCTTTCTGGCCTGCCAGGTCTCTGTGGATAAGTCAGCTGCCAATCTATTATTTTTACCATTGTATTTTACAGACTTCTTTTCCCAGGCTGGTTTCAGGATTTTCTCTTTGTCACTATGACTTGTAAATTTTACTATTAGGTGACGGGGTGTGGACCTATTCTTATTGATTTTTGAGGAGGGTTCTCTGCACCTCCTGGATATTGATGCTTGTTCCCTTTGCCATATTAGGGAAATTCTCTCCAATAATTCTATCCAATATACTTTTGCTCCCCTCTCTCTTTCTTCTTCTTCTGGAATCCCAATTATTCTAATGCTGTTTCGTCTTATGGTGTCACTTATCTCTTGAATTCTCCCCTCGTGGTCCAGTAGCTGTTTGTCCCTCTTTTGCTCAGCTTCTTTATTCTCTGTCATTTGGTCTTCTATATTGCTAATTCTTTCTTCTGCCTCATTTATCCTAGCAGTGAGAGCCTCCATTTTTTATTGCACCTCATAAATAGCTTTTTGATTTCAACTTGGTTAGGTTTTAGTTCCTTTATTTCTCCAGAAACGGCTTTTATATCTCCCAAGAGGTTTCTCTAATATCTTCCATGCCTTTTTCCAGCCCAGCTAGAACCTTGAGAATCGTCATTCTGAATTCTAGATCTGACATATTACTAATGTCTGTATTGATTAGGTCCCTAGCCTTTGGTACTGCCTCTTGTTCTTTTTTTTTGTGGTGAATTTTTCTGCCTTGTCATTTTGTCCAGATAAGAGTATATGAAGGAGCAAGTAAAATACTAAAAGGGTGGCAAAGACCCCAGGAAAATACACTTTAACCAAATCAGAAGAGATCCAAAATCATGGGGGGGAGAAAGGGGATAAAAAGAGGTTCAGAAAAAAAAAAAGAAACAATTAAAAAAAGAAAACAAAGAAAAAATGTAAAAATTATATATATATATATATATATATATATATGATAAACTAGTTAAAAATGTTTAAAAAGATAAGGGTAAAAGTTAAAGAAAATTTAGCAGAAGAAAAAATAATTGAAAAAAAATTAACTGCAAGACTAAAGAATCATGGGGAAAAATCCATGAGTTCCGTGCTTTGCTTCCTCCTCCTCTGGAATTCCGCTGCTCTCCTTGGTATTGAACCTGTACTCCTTGGTAGGTGAACTTGGTCCTGGCTGGGTTTCTTGTTGATCTTCTGGGGAAGGGGCCTGTTGTAGTGATTCTCAAGTGTCTTTGCCCCAGGCGAAATTGCACCGCCCTTACCAGGGGCTGGGCTGAGCTCGGGTTTGCTTTCAGGAGCTTTTGTTCCCTGAATGCTTTCTGTAGAGTTCTGGAGGACGGGAATGAAAATGGCTGCCTCCCAGTCTCCAACCCGGAGGAGCCAAGAGCTCGGGGCCCCACTCCTCAGTGCGCCCTCAGAGAATAGCGCCCAATTACTCCCATCTCCCTTGACTCCAGCCATGCTCCGAGCTCATCGAGCCTGCGACCGGTTCAAGGTAACCCCAAGCTGAGAGCTCACTCCTCGGCTCTGTCTCTGTAGCCAGCTTCCCCATTCTAATTCCTGCAAGTTCTGCGACACTCAGACACCCCAGGTCCTTCTGTGACCCTGTGGGACCAAGGGCCATGCTGACCCCGTGTGGGCTTCACCCCAGTTTAGCCTCTGGAGTGATGTCCCTCAGCAGAACAGACTTTTAAAAGTCCTGATTTAGTGCTCCGTTGCTCTGCCGCTTGCCAGGCGCCAGCCCCTCCCCCGCGGTCTATCTTCCCAACGCTTTGGATTCACTTTCCACCAGTCCTACCTTTCAGAAAGTGGTTGATTTTCTGTTTCTAGAATTGCTGTTCTTCTCTTTGATCTCCCGTTGGATTTGTAGGTGTTTGAAATCTTTAGATAAGCTCTCTAGCTGATCTCCTGCCACCTGATGTAGTCTCAGCCTGCTACTTCTCCACCGTCTTGACTCCTCCTCCCGGATTCAATTTTTAATTAAAACAGACAATGGGGAATCATTAGCTGCTTCAGAACACGTCCAAACATATTATTAGTTTTTCCTAACCCTCAGACATTCTGGAATACCAGAGTCCAGAGCAGCATAAAGAAGTATGCTTTCAAAAAAGGGAAATTAAAAATGAGAAATTACAGATGGAAATTGAATCCACCAGACAAATTTTCAGCAAGAAATTAACATATGCCACATTTGCAAAAAAGGATAAAATAACCAATTACTCCAAATACCCATATTTTATATTAAACCTTTATTAAATATTGAGATCAGTTGAGTTCCATCAATATTACACATGTCCTGCAATATTATAATCATACATATTTCATTAACTACATATCCACAGCTTTCTAATAAGATTTCCATTTGGACTTCCTGTCTTTGGAGCTTATATTAGTATATAGGCACTTGGAGTCCATGAAGAAGGGAAGGAAAAACATAATAACCAAAATGTTTTTCATTCTCATGTCAGCAGGAACTGTAGCTTGAGACACATAATTGAAAAGCAATACTGACTTGAAATACTGCATTAGACAAGAAAAAAAATACAGCAGCAGATTCAGAATGGAGAAAAGAAAGCATATTATTTGTCACAGTAATTGCAGGCTTTCATTTTTTTTAATTTATTAGATATCATTTCACCAAATTTCCTCTCTTCATTTGCATGAAACTCTGACATCTGCTTCTACAAAATACTCATTATCTGGTAGAATTTTGAAATCTAGAGCACACAGTAAGAGGCATAGACAGGCAGCCCTCACGTTACGAACCAATAATTTATGGTGTTCTATTATTACTTGTTTAATTTCTGACATTTGCCTTTCAAGTGATCTCTTCAATCTGAATGAATGCTACCTGCACTTAACCTTCACCTTTATTTTTTCTCTACCACTTTTTAGGTCATGCTTGTCTTGACTTGACCAAGTAGAGCAGGACAGGGTCACAGTGAAATGTCAGTGTCAAAATAGATTTGCAAAAGCAAAAGCAGGGATAGCCTGAGATTTGTTTTCCTAGAGAACAGGAGAAGGCTGCCACAATCTGGCCTTTGAACCAAAGAGAATTGGGAGCAGAGTTAGGATCAAATATAGGGTCATCCCAGCAGGGAATGACAGATCCAAGTGGATGAAGATGAGAGTTTACATGCCTGGGCAAAACTGAGGCCAAAGCTATAAAAGGCCTGACAGCTAAAGTCTATACAGACAAATCCTATGTATAGCATTTCCTTGTTATCAGATACCTTTTGAAGGCATAGGACCCCAACCCCTTAGATACGCCTCTATCAGTATGAAGAGCACAAATCTCTTCACATTAAACTTCTATGATACCTAGCATGCAGTAAATGTTTAGAAATTGTCTAAATAATGTGCTATAAAATACAAATCTATGATCTTTTATATGCAATTCCAAAATACAAAGTGCTCTGAAATGAAAAGATATTTATAACTCATTGGGCATCAAAATCTGACTTGAACAATTATGAGGTTATTTATAGTCTACATATATCTTTCTTAGAGTGAATGTTTATATACTTTGCTGAAGAAATATTACTGTGTTTGATGGAGCACTGCCCTACACTCCACTAAGGACATCATAAAATGTTTGGTACACACATTGGATTACCTCACAAAAATCTGAAAAATTCTGAATTTCAAATCACAGTTGCTCCTAAGAATCAGATAAGAGATGTGGACCTATATTAAAAGCAGTTGTCAGGGGACCTAGGTGTCTCAGTCTGTTAAGCAGCCAACTCTTGGTTTCAGCTCAGGTCATGATCTAAGTGTCCTAGGATTGAGCCCCACGTTGGGCTCTGCTTGAGATTCTCTCTCTCCCCCTGCCCCTTCCCCTGCTCATACTTCTCTAAATAAATAAATAAATAAATCTTTAAAAAAATAAATAAAAGCAATTGTCTCTAAATACTGGAATTGTACACTTTGTTTTTTAAACTTTTCTGTATTTTCAATATTTTCTATAGTACATATCTTTTTATAATTATAAAAATATCTTAATAAAACATCTATTCATCACAGATATTGTAGAACATCTCTCTACTCATTCTTTCAATAGTTAATTCATTACATACACTTAAATAAAACATAGTTCTCTAAACATTATATTATAAATCAGGTTTTTTATCAATAGAAACTTTCACGTTATTCCAAATGAGAATGAGAGGTATCTTAATTTTTCTTCCCCATTCATTTTTTAAAATGAATAACTTCAGGCCAACATGCTTGTTTTAGAGGGAATTTATGTATTGAATAACACTGCCTTTCAAACTTTTCTGCCAAAGCAGAAGAAAATGAACAGTTACTCCTCAGGGCCTGAGGGCATAAAGCCTGCTGTTTGTCTCCCTATGTGCCCAACTCAGGTCCTAGCAGGAGTGAAATGATTTAAAAAATGAATAAGCTAATAACTAATTTTCTTTTTAGAGCATTGTCTAAAAACAATCTTGCTTGTAATACTTTAAGGATCAAAGAAACTTTTCAGGGACACATACGCCTTATTTATGCATCTCTCTAGATGTTAATTAGTAATCTGGAGCCAAGAATTTTCTCAGTGGTCAGCTTAGGATTTCCCAAATGCCTAGAAGTTTTAAGCGGAAGTGATGAGGAACATATAGGGAAGGTACTAAAAATGGTTTGAATTTTTGTACTTATCTCTGCAGCCAAATCAAGCTTCATAGATTAGAAACCTGGAGTAGAATCTTGAAGCCAGGTGTGGCCTGCTTGAGAGGTGTGTAGGGGTGTGTGTGGGGGGGTGTGCGTGCACGTGCACAGGCATGTACACATGTGCACACATGCACAAGTGCATACTTTACATATTTTAAGCTATACAAACTGGTTTGAAGCCAAAGATTCAGGGCCTAAAAGAAACAGGCAAAAACTGAAAGTAATCTGTTTTCATACAAATAAAATCAGAACTAAAAGAGGCATGATTTCTTCTTTCCATTTTCTCTGGAATCCTAGTAGGTCTATTGAAAATGGAGTGGGTTAAGTCAAATTCTTTATTGACAAGGCTAGATTAAGGATATCTGCAAGTATGTTTAAGGAGATTCATCTTCCCCTTAGAGGAAAACCAGGTGGTGGGTACTATAGAGGGCACAGATTGCATGGGGCACTGGGTGTGGTGCAAAAATAATGAATACTGTTATGCTGAAAATAAAAAATAAATTAAATTTTTTTTAAAAAAAAAAGCTTGTTTCTGCCCATTCTTCTTCAACTGTTGTGGAAGAGGAATCAAATGCATCTTGTGGGCCATGATGCTCAGCAAAGAAATGCCTTACACTGAAACAGACTGGAACCCTGGACAATGCTCAACATAATACGACATAATACTCCATGCTCTTGGTAGCATAATTCTTTTCTGCTTGGAGGCACTGCTCTTTATGTCGAGGGTCTAGCTTGTAAATAGGCAGAGCTACTAGTGTGAAGTAAGGAAGTCCAGGAAAGGCCCTAAGAAAGTCTAGGAATGAGCCTGTCCACTCATCCATTCAGTCATTCAAAAATATTTACTGAGGGGCTACCATTGTCCAGGCTCTTACCTGGGGGATACAAAACTGCGTATAGTGTGAGAACACGGAAAATCACCACTCACTTGTGATTTAATCTCAGAATATAACAGGAAGGAATGAAAATTTTCCTCCTTACCCCTGCCCCCAACTTCATCTCCAACTAGAAGATGTCTGAACATCCAATGGTTGTACTTCATCTCATCAGCTAAATGGTGCATTTCCTGTTTTGGTGGCCTTTTGTGCTGCATCAGCATGTCCGCATCACGTTGCAGAAGTTCTGCATCCTTTCCAAAAGCAGGTTTTGACAAGGTGAGATAGAAGAAAGTCAAAGGGGTCTAGGAACCTGTCAGGGAAGGTAGGGGTAAAGGAAAGGGAGGAAATGCAGGCCTATCAAGGGAAAACAAAAAGAATTAAGGCAACAACTAGGGGCAAAAAAAAATTAAGATCAAATTGCTAGCTTTAACAATTTTGCCAAAGATTGGCTTTTCAATAGATAACCGAGCCAGGAAATAGACTGGGGACATGGGGCACCTCAGCAAAGGAGCAGAGGAGACAGGTAAGTATGTGGAGGAAACTGTAAGCCAGACGCATGTGCTCAGGATTCACACAGTTGTTCCTACTTTTCTTTATGGTAACTGTAATTCAGACCACTGAGAGATCTAAGTCTTTCCTCCCTGTCCCACTCACCTATACTCCTGGACAGGTTCTCAGACTCACCAAGATCTTGTTTCTAGTCTGAAGACTACATGACTGTGTGATTATAAAACAGGAAGTCACACAGGACCCTTTAATGAAATCAAGGCCACAAATACTATCTAAGAAAGGCTTCCTACACAAACTTAGGGTAAGACATAAAGTGTCACTTGTCATAAATCTGTGCAATTATAGAAGAGATAAATCCACATTCGGAGCATGATGTTGATGGATCAAATTCCCAATGTCTTGATCTCACTCTCTCTTTCTCTCTCTCTCTCACACACACACCTCATACATTCTTCATTGTCATTCTCAAAAATATATACCTAGAAACATTAATATATCAACTACATCTTTGAGAATCTTGCATTCTAAAGCATCTAAAATATTCTTTGATGGATAATTGGAAAATATTTCCACCAAAGGCCAGTTATTTTTAAATTAAAAAAAAAAAATCTCGAGAGCCCAGCTTTAGTCTGCACCCTGACTCTGGGCACAAACTAAACATCTAATTTTGATTATCAGTCTTAAAAACGTGTAATGAAACAGTTAAGGGGATATCAATGTGAAAGTATGGGTGACAGAACAAACACAACCACAATGATGGAAAAACTCCAGAAACCTCATCTTATTCCCAGAAGGTCATTTTCCTATTACAGTGGATAACGCATTTTGCTTTCTTCAGTGAAAGGAACACACCTGACAGGCCAGTTTTAGAGCGTGCCAGTGACTTCAGTGAAGGCCTCCTCCTTAGAAGACACTCATCATGAAGTTTTCCATGCCACTCAGAGCAAGTGAAAAAGCTTGAGGCAAAATCCAACAAGTTCAATCAGTTTCAACTTCACAAAGGCAGAAAAATACCCAGTTAGATTTGCCTTCATGAGAAAGTACATTTAAATATGCTTAGAGAGTCTTTTTTTTTTTTTACAAGATCCCTCTGTTTGCATCTGATCTACTCACTGCAATATAACACAGGCATAAAACAGTGCAACTGTGTTTGTTTTAATAAGGCCATTTTGAGCAGCTGTTTAATGATCCATGGTGTTAAATGAAAACTACAGGTGTTCCAAATGCAAACCTTATGGCCCAAGGCCCCCCTTATTAGAGCTTCACAATTAGCAGCCAACTGCTCTTAGGCTGTGCAAAGAATTGCCGCCATCATCATTACATTATTTCCTAATTTCATTCTCTGCCTAAGTGTCTTCCCCCAAAGGAAAAACCTGTTTGGCATGAAGAAGCAACAACAGTGACAAAACTAAAAGGGAAGAAGAACACAAACCGTTCCCTGTCCAACCACAGGCAGCCCTCAATTAGGAAGGAAAAAGCTGGCTGAAAGGCTCAGACACTTGAGGAATACTTGAGTGGCTTCATAGTCAAACTGAGAAAAGTCTTGAAACTATCAATGTTCATGAGGATTCCATTAACTCTTTCCTCCCCATGACTTTCCAAGCTTTATTACTCTGCTAAACTAAATTACCAGAAGCCATGTAACTGGACCCTATCCCTCTGGCTTTTGCTTTTACACAACTATCATTTTAACCTCGCAGCTTTAGCTTTCACTAAAGCTGGTACATATAATAAGCAGTAAAGAAGAAAACCTTCCTTATCTCGTATGAAATTGCTAATCTATACCATCATTCATTACATAGCTCAACACCCTTTACATAAAGATGCCTGAGACAAAATTAATCAGAGCTCAGCAACAAGTTTCTCTCTCCATATCAATGGGTATTCTTTCTTCTATAAAAGTAATATTTCCTAATTCTGGCTGCACATTAGAATCATAGAATCATCTAATATTAAACATATTCCCATGCCAGCTCCATCCTAGACCAGCAAAATTTGGATTTCTAGAAGTGAGTGAGGAACAGGGCTGTTGAGTTGTGCAGCATCAGAGGTCACCATTTACAATGTGCTTGGCTAAGCTCCAGGATTATACTCTGCTGCCAAGATTGAGAACCACTGCCCCAGAAAATGAGAGTTTTATAACTCATTGCCTTTGCCTCTTCATTTTGGTTACTAAGAAGCTCAAAACTAATTGTATTGAATTGCAGCAGTTTTCCTCCGCCAGACGTTTTCAATATAATTTTCACTCTGAATCCCCTTGCATTAATGGTTTTACCAATACTTTAATGTAAGCTACCAAATATTCTTTTTGTAGATAAAGCAAAATAAAACAAGCAAATATGTAAAGTAAAAATTTGTTCAGAAGCAAAGGTAGATCAATATATGGATATTTAGGGGTGCCTGGGTGGCTCAGTCGTTGGGTGGCTGCCTTTGGCCCAGGTCATGATCTCAGGGTCCTGGGATCGAGCCCCACATCGGGCTCTCTGTTCAGCAGGGAGCCTGCTTCCCCCTCTCTCTGCCGGCCTCTCCGCCTACTTGTGATCTCTCTCTGTGTCAAATAAATAAATAAAATATTTTTTAAAAATATATATGGATATTTAATAATCAAGTCAAACACAAGATGGCCAAAAATGAGCCCCTAGTTCCCCTCATACTAGCTCTTCCCTAATTCTCCACATTGCAGTAAAGGATGCCCCATTTGCTCAGTTGCTCAAAAGTGATCCTTCATTCTTCTCCTCTTTCATCCCACATATTGCAAACATCAGCAAGTTTTTTTAGTTACACCTTCAAAATATATGTAAAATATAACCACTTCTCACCATTTCCACAGCTACCAGTATTTTGGGGGGTGGTTTTGTTCATTTTGGGGTTTGGGTTTGTAGTTTTGTTTTTGTTATTGCTTTTGGTAGCTTCAAACAATCCCAGAATCTCTGGGGCTTCTAGAAATACTTATTTCTTGCTCAAGTTACATGAGGGCTGCAATTCAACTAAACTTTGGGGGGTTCCACTGGGATGAACTTAGCTCCATGTGTCCACAAAGGACCCTAAAAGCCATGCTATTCTCAGTGGAGAACAGAAGCTCATGGGCAACAGAGCCAAACCGTAAGTGCATTTGCAGCTCTGCTTTAATAGGATATAGGTTACATCTTCTCAAATTTAACTGGCCAAGTCAAGTCACAGGGCCAAGCCAAAAGTTAAGGGGAAGCAAAAATATATTCAGCCTACAGGAAATCATGACAAGAAAGGAACAAATACTTTTGAACAAATACACAATTACCACAGTCTCCTAATGGCTACCCAGTTTCCACTCCTGATGCCTTTGGTTGTTTGTTTTTTTCTCAACACAGCAGCCAGAAGATTCTTATTCAAATTCAAAACTGATAATGTAACTCCACTGCTTAGAACCCTTCAATGGCTTCCCATCACATTTATAAATGATTTGTTTGTTTGTTTATAATTCCCTTCATGGTCTTGCCCCTGCCTACCTCTATGGTCTCCTCTCCTTAGGTTCTATACTTTTTCCCTCCAATCCCCTTAAGAAATTCAGACATTGATACTGGTGTTGACCCCAGCCTGAGCCATCTCTTTTTTCTTCAGAATCCAGACATCCCTATCATATACTCCTCCACTCAGCTGGATATGGTCAGAGAAATCCATGACTAGTCTGTGACTTTTTCCCAAAGCAATTTGTTCTTCTCCAGGAGAAGGAAACAATCTCCAGAAGTGAATGAGGTGATATTCTATGGCTGGTGCAATGCACTGAAATGAATCCAGATCATAGTAAGGAGTATGTTTCACCATTCCCCTGTTTACGACTAAGCAGAGAAAGAAACAGATGGGCCAATTTTACCATCTTACAAAAAAACAGTGCTTGCAATATGGTTTCCAATACGGAATTTTGTTGGGGGACTGAATAGCCAAAGAAATTATTTCAGGAAGACAACAATAAACCTAGTTATGAGCAAGCAGCATGTTTTTGATTGATAGCATTCATTAAAGTGTGGACCAACAAATGAGCCAGACTTCTGCCATATGTAACTGTCTTTGGAACAAAGTTTAGGTAGAAACTGAGCCTACTGAAACATGCCCAAATCCTCTACCTCCCACCTGCCAGTGCTTGGAAGTCTTCACAGAGAGCCTTGCCTCTGTTGGTTCTGTTAGCAGATGTGGTGCCTGCCTCTGACCTCTGAAGAACACTGCCTTACTCTAGGTGAGATCACCCACACTGGCTTTGTCTATTCTCACTAAGAAGCAGGTTAAATCAGAGCAGAGGAAAACAATCTTGCCCAGAGAGATACATCAGGGAGGTATAGAAAACACTTTTACTTTTTTCCTTCAAATTTATTTAAATTCTAGTTCGTTATCATACAGTGTAATATTGGATAAAATGCTTCTAATCTTAACTTTGGGGAACACTATGTTTCATGAAAGGTAAAGAGGAATGCAGATGACCATTGTATGGCCATGTTTAGAAAATAGGAAATGTATAATCATGGTGGACTTTAACAATGCTTAACTTAATTCCCAATTTCTGATCCCCAACTACCACCCCCCCTTAGGTAGATCCCAGTATAATTCCTTCACTTCCAAATGAGAATTCCCATTTACGGTTATTTTAGCAAGCATAATTTGTTAGGCAGAGGTGTAAGACAAGCAAAAAGAAAAAAAAAGCACAAGGCAAGCATAACTAGAACATAAAACTGCATATAGATGCAGAGGAATCAAATAAAGAGGAGTCTGATCATGCCAGATGTTGCATGGAAGGCTGAAGAGTTTAGACATTCACTTAATGTTAACTCCTCACTTGGCTGGGGGAGGTTGGTGGGCCATAGTGAATACAACAAAGAAGGAACTACTTGTAAATCCTAGCTCTGACATCACTCACAGGTAAAAATAAACTGTTTTACAAGAATTTGAGCAGCACCAACAGTCCTCATGCTTTGTCTATACCCTCCTCCCACTGACCCAGCCACTACCACCACAGTCAAAATCCCAGTAATAATGTAACAACAACATTAGTGACTAACTTTACTAAGCACTTATTATACTCCAGAATCTATTCTAAGCACAGCATATAGATTATTACCCATTCCTCTAGTTCAAGACATTAAAATTTCCTGATAAAATCCATAAGTTTCTGGAAATAATACATTAATCTATTATCAACAACTAACATCTAAATATTCATTAGAACTTAGATGCATCTATACATCTATATGTATAGAAATAATACATTAATCTATTATCAACAACTAACATCTAAATATTCATTAGAACTTAGATGCATCTATACACACATACACACACACACACACACACACACACACTCATTTATGTATATACTAAAAAAATAAATCCAATCAGATGGGCGCTTTCAAGCAGTAAATGCACAAGCTGTGAGTATGCAAAGGGAGGCTTAGAATTAAGTTTTGGAATTGGCAGTAGAGAGCCTAATTGCTCTGCATAAGAAAATGTGTAATACCTTTAGATTCCTCCCGAGAGGACAGGAGCAAAAAAGTAAAGAAAAGGAAAGGGGCAATGAGGAAAGATCAAGGAGGCTAAGCAACATGGTGGAAGGTTGGATCTTGGGCTAAGGGACTTTGAAGGACAAGAATAGCTACTACTCCATTTAAAGTTGTTTGCATGCCTGTGGTAAAAATCCCTCCATATCACCCAAGCTTCATTAAAATGGGCCAAATCCACTTTCCTTGTGTGAGTGGGTTTTTGGAAAATTAAGGAAAGGAGCTATGTTCTGAGTTTCAGACAACGTAATATAGAATAGAAACTGCACATACAGCAGAGTGAGAAGACCCTGTCACGGCAAGTGTTCAAAGCTATGGGTGACTGCAGTGGCATTCACAGCTTGTGGAGGGCTTTTAACTTTTCACAACCACTGGGATAGAGGTTCCAGCTAATCCTATTTAGATTCTAAGGATGATGAAGGTGATTCTAGCTGACATTATATTGCATGTATATAGGATTTTCTTAAAATAAAATGCAAAAACAACAGGAACTAGAAAGTTTTCCACCACAATTTGGTTGCCATAGGCCCCTAAAGCTGAGCTTTTTTTTTTCTTTTTCTTCTCCTTTTTGTTTATGTGTGTGTGCATGTGTGTGTTTTCCCATTTCACTCAAAGCTGGAAATGGTAAATTCCAAAAAACTGTCCAGCAATTCCAATCCTAGGTAGATCATGCCTGCATTCTGAAATCTGTAAGTGAGCTTTATGAAGAAAGAAAACTGATAGGTAGAAGAATATTGCAAGCCATATGCCAGTGTCAGGCAGAGAAGCTACAGCTGTGCTATCAATTAGAACATTCTAATACCCAGTTATGAAGACTGACACTTTGAAAGTAATTAAGTATTAGATATTTTTAGGTAATTGCTGTTGCAAGAACATACAACCTGTGCATTTGGGAAATCGAAGACTTGATAGTGGCATCTTCCTTGGAGGCTGCACTATCTTAATTGTCCCTAATCATTTTTCAACACCTATGGTGTTTTGTGATTGCCTCAAGCATAGCAATTGGTCAAATGTGAAACAAGGGAGAACCACCACCTCTTCCTTTTTGCTAAGTATCATGGAAAGCAGCGGGGGCATATTGGAATATCAAACTAAACCACAATGACAGAAATAGCCCACTGACATGCTAGATTCCCATTAAAAGCATACACTGCTACAGCTAATTTCCCATGGCTAGTAGGGGATTCGAGGAGTCAATAATCATTCTGTCAAAATGCTGAGATCCTCAGAGATGTCTCTTTCTGGCCAGGATAAAAAGAGGAAAATCTTAGCTAATCATTATTTTAGTTAACACATTGTCACTGTGTGTCCCTACCATGTGATCAAGTCCTAGGACACACATTTTGTGGGAGACAGAAGGGTCCTCAATAACAGCAAAGAATTCACAGCAGCACTTTTGCACAAAATCACAGAATTGTAAAGAGCTTCTGATAACAATCATACCTGAAACTCACCCTTTACCAGTCAAATCAGAATTTGGAGTAGGTGTGGGAGAGAAGGGGTGGGAAGGCATTGGACATATATCTTTATATGTATTTTAGAACTCCCCAGATGATTCTAATTCAGTCTGGGTGGAGAAACACTTATTCATCAAACACCTTTGTTTCACAGGTGAGAGAACTGAGACCCATAAGTCACACATTAGTGACAAATCTACACCTAGAATCAAGCCTCTGAACTCCCTGTGAGAGCTCCTTTCTCCCTCGTGTACTGCTGCTTCCTGTCAAAGGAACCAAGATTGATAGAAAATAAGGAACTTACTCAAGATCACACAGCTTATAAGTGGCAGGACTGATACTTGAACCCAGACAATCTGATTCCACAGTCTGTGCATTTAGCCACTATGCTATTGGCATCCCAGAACAAAGCCAGTCAACAGGATCTGTCCAAATGATAATGACACCAACAGTGCTGAAGGAATGTAGAGAAGGGAGCAGTGCATAGAGGGAGGCCATGTTTTAACTGGATTTGGAGATCTGGTGGGATTTGGAGAAGCTGACTAGCCAAATTAGGGAGAATTGTGGGAATGATATCAGTGAGAGAATGGAGATGGAAATCCACAAGGTATACTTATAAGGAAAACAGTTGCTATAATTCTTTGAAAATAATTTCAAACTTAAAAGTTGCAAGAATAGTACAGAGAATGCCTATATATTTTTTATCCAGTTTATCTCATTCTCTTCCCAGCACACACACACACACACACACACACACACACACACTTGATCAGCTTTGTTTTGGGATGCAGATAGCAGAGTGCCCAAATGCATAGACTATATATAAACATACATACATGGGTGTATGTATAATTTATTAAATAGAACTAATTTCTATATCTTATATAGAACTTTATACATATTTAATATATGCATTTATAATTTATTTTCAGAACCATTTAAAGGTAGATGACATACACCAATCCCCTTGCCCCCTAATACTCCAGTTTGTACTTCTCCTAAGGACAAAGATATTCTCTTAAATAACCACAGTATAGTTATCAAATTTGGGAAATTTAACATTGTTAAAATACTTTTATCTTCTGCACATATTCTTATTTCATCACTTGTCCCAATAACATCCTTTATGGCATTTTGGCTCCTCCAGTATAGGAAGCAACCCAACATCATGATTGCATTTATTTGTCATATTCCTTTAGCTTCTATTAGTCTCAAACAGTTCCTCAGTTTTTGTCTTTTATGACATTGACATTTTTGAAGAGCAGAGACCCAGTATTTTATATATTGTTCCTCAATTTTGGTTTGTCTGATGTTTCCATATGATTAGACTCATGTTATGCATTCCCAGCCAGAAAACTACTTAAGCAATGTGTCCTACTCAGAACACTACATTTGGAGGATGTCTGCCTGTGATATGGGTTTTGATCGCCTGGTCAAGGCATTGTCCCATTCTTCCACAGTATAATTACTATTTTTCACTTCAAAGCTAAAACCCATCTATGACAAGACACTTTTGAGGTTATACGTATATCTAGATCTTCACTACCAAAGTTTGCACCAGTTGATGATTCTTGCCTGAACACTTCTATATTATGATGGCAGAAAAATGATGATTTACTTAAAAAATTAAAAATAGAGCTTCCCTATGACCCTGCAATTGCACTACTGGGTATTTACCCCAAAGATACAGATGTAGTGAAAAGAAAGGCCATCTGTACCCCAATATTCATAGCAGCAATGGCCATGGTCGCCAAACTGTGGAAAGAAC
This sequence comes from Mustela putorius furo, assembly GCF_011764305.1. NCBI lineage: Eukaryota > Metazoa > Chordata > Mammalia > Carnivora > Mustelidae > Mustela > Mustela putorius. Next base: position 20,730,812 of record NW_025422048.1, on the reverse strand, counting down.
AAAGATGCCCTTCAATGGATGAATGGATAGGGAAGATGTGGTCCATATACACTATGGAGTATTATGCCTCCATCAGAAAGGATGAATACCCATCTTTTGTATCAACATGGACGGGACTGAAAGAAATTATGCTGAGTGAAATAAGGCAAGCAGAGAGAGTCAATTATCATATGGTTTCACTTATTTGTGGAGCACAAGAAATAACATGGAGGACATGGGGAGATGGAGAGGAGAAGGGAGTTGAGGGAAATTGGAGGGGGAGATGAACCATGAGAGACTATGGACTCTGAAAAACAATCTGAGGGTTTTGAAGGGGCGAGGGGTGGGAAGTTGGGTCAGCCTGGTGGTGGGTATTATGGAGGGCACGTATTGCATGAAGCACTGGGTGTGGTGCATAAACAAAGAATTCTGGTACACTTAAAAGAAATTTTAAAAAATTTAAAAATTATTTTTTAAATGTGATGATTTCCTAATTTTACCACTCCCTCCACATATATCAGTTGGCATTCTACTCCAAGGAATCCTTTCTCCCCAATTTATTTGTTTATTTATTTGTTATTGGTGCACCCTATAATGGTTCCTACACCTGGCTCTGTTATTCACAATAGGGGCTGGTTAAAATATTATGGTATATTTCGGTGCCTGGGTGGCTCAGTCAGTTAAGCACCGGATTCTTGGTTTTGGCTCAGCTCATGATCTCAGGGTCACCAGATTGAGCTCCACATGGGGCTCTAAGCTCAGCACTGAGTCTGCTTGAGATTCCTTCCCCTTAACCCTCCTCTCCCCTCCACTCCTCCCTTGCTCTCTGTGAAATAAGCAAATAAAATATTGTAAATATTATTATATAAGCAGGGGAGGTTCCAAATATATGCAAAAGGGTTTTGACACTTTAAGAGAGAAACAAGGCAGGCACATCTGGAGAGAAAAGGAAAAAACTAGTAAACCTACAGGAAGTCCTGGTGGTGGGTTAAATCAGATATAATGCCCATTAAAAATGCAGCTAACTATTTATAGTAATAAACCTGAAATCCAAATAAAAGCACTTTGCTGTTTGCTTGAAAGCCCTGTATCTATTTACATGTAGCATCTCAATTTGCAGCCACCAGCCCAGCAAAGATTGTTTCAAGAACCTAGTTTTGTCCAAAAAAAAAAAAAAAAAAAAAACCACTTCATTCAGCTAAATGCATCTTGACAGTTAGATTTCTCACAGCTCCAGAAATAGATATACTTTCTTGAGATGGGTTGGCAGAGAATGGGGATTGGACTACAGGAGGTGGTAATTAATCTGATAAAAATCACTCAAACTGTGAAAAAATTAATCTTCCTGCAATTTCAGGGTATGTTAGCAGTTCAGTTAGGATTTGTGCAAACCATACCAGCAGCTATGAGATACTTTAGCAATCAAGAGCTGATGAGGCCCAGGGGATTTAAATTCAGGTTGAAATAAGTCATGTGAGGAATATGCATCAAATTTCTTCATTAAAGCACACTGAGAAGGCCATTTCTTTTCCCAAGTGCTTTATTTTTCCCTCCTATTTTACTCCTTCCCAAAAGCATACTTATATGTGAATCTGCTTTGGTCACAGCTAGGTCTAGACAGACCAAGTAAGTTTGGGGCTACATTCTCTCTGCAGCCCCCTCACATTAAGAAACTCAAAAAATGATTTCCTTATATTTTCTGAAACTGAACCCGATTATGGTAAACAAAGCTGATACCAGTTTTGTCTCACTCTGTCTTACAAAAGATTTTTGTGCTGCCTCAGAATGTAAAAAGTTGTAAAGGAGATACGGTCTGCATGAGAAAATGTTGGAGTATTTTGGGAGTGTCAGTAGTTAAGGGATCTAAGAGGAGAGTTTTTTAAAAAGATCTTGTTCCAGAAAATTCAAAACACAGGGCCAATGTACAAATATAAAACAACAGGGATATCTTGGCACTCGTTTTATTAGAGTTTGGTTGAGTTTTTAAGCCTTTTTGGAAAAGGGACAAATGCTTTTAAGGTGATAAATGTAACTGGTTTACACAAAGGATTCAGGTTCTAAAAGCCAGAAGTGAATTCCCTAATTTTGAACTGTATGATGAGTCCGCTGTTCCATCAAAATGACTCTTCTGCACCAACAAACCTGACTTCCCGTGTTCATCCACCATGAGAGCCTTAAACAGTTGGTTGTTAACCAAGTAGTGAGTCAATTCCCTTCTTGGGAGAATTTACATTTCAGTTCCTGGAAGGTCCAAAGCAGAGGAATACTCGCTGTTGTGCACAAACCACACACAGGATGTTTTTAAAGGACTATTGACATGTTGGAGACATAAGATTCAAATTTGCTATTAAGCTGCTGTAATATTGTTCAGTTTCTGAAATGATTTTGTGATTCTTAGAACAATGGTATTTCTAATAGATCTCTTTGGCCTTGAAACATACTTATTCACAACATTTATCATATGCAGCAACATTCAGCTACAGCAGAGTAAATAGGTTTAAAACCATGCATTCTGCCCGCTGGAATGTTTTATCATTATGCCTTGGCATCCTCAAATGCAATAAATGTGGAAATTTGGAATTTAAGGACTTGATTTCCAGTCTCATTGGCCTCTCTCCCTTTGAATTAATGTGGTGTCATTGAGTTCAGCAATAAAGCATCTCATGCAAACAGAGAAAAAATATCAACTTTCTTCCTGTGCATATGTGAATTTGGCAAAATATCCATAAGAAGGCAATATAAAAGTAAAAATGAGTTACCCATCATGTATATCAGAAAGTGAATTTAATGCATAACTAACACCCTGCAGAATTTGTGGTTCTGGCACACTGGGGGAGGTGAGACATTAATTGAGTCAAACTTTGGAAGAAAACCCTTTTTCTAGTGATAAAAGCAAAGCAGTATTCTGGATGATTTTCTCTAAGTAATATTACATTTAAATCACCTTATCATCATCATCATCAACAAAGAATTGCTATTTAAAAATTCCTGTTTCTAGGCATGTACAATATAGAGAAGGCATTATACATATGCTCCCATTCTTACTTAACACTAGTGTCTTGCCTGGCTCTTCTCCTCTCTTGTTGTGCCACTTCTTATCACTTAAGCCATTTGCAGAATGAGCCACAAGCTTGGGACCAACATGTTCCTTATCCCTGCTTCAACCACGCAGAGCAAAAAATGTTGATTATCCTCAACTTTCATTTCCTCTTCTTCTAGTTTTAAAGCCACCCTATTCAGATGCCACCAGACTTCCACCTCACCAAATATCTTGTGCTTGTGCATTCTTTCTGCTTCTAAACTCTGCAGTGCTATTCTCCTCCGTTCCAGAAAAATTGTACCCTTGATGGATCTCTGGATGCTGGCCATCTACCTGAACTGTTTCCTGTTGCCTGTACTAGATTTTTCTGAACATGGAGCTGAATTCATTACTGAGATGGGATCTCCCAGACATTTTGGCTTAATTTTCAGTCCAGCTATCTCTTGCCCTGGCCCATCTTGCTGCCCTCTAAAACATCTAACATTGTTCCACACATTTAACACTTAACCACACCCTGACTTGTTTATGACCAACTATTTACTTCATGTATTCTGGAGTAAAATCAATTCTTAACTTTTCCTCTAACACCACCTTTTGACAGGCAGTAAGAAGCATTAATATAAAAAAGGTCAGGCTGGGTAGCTCAAGAAAGCCTGTATTTCAGGAAAATTATACTTGTATAAAGCACATTAAAATGCATTTCTAAAATCCCTAAGGATTATTAAAGGCCAGGACAAGTGAGGCACTGCCCTTGGATGCAAAATGTAAGGAGGTAGCAAAAGACTCAGAATCAATACAAACAATATTTTAATGCAACAATTTTTAAGTAAAAAATTATACAAAACACACAATGAACACATTATCAAAATTTTAAATAAATACAGGATCAGTAATGGCAGTATCTAGCCATATTGGAGTTTTAAAGCAAAAGAAAAAAATCAGCAATATTGACTATCATAAGTAATGTCCCCTGCCTTCTAAAGATGAAGATCCCAAACAAAATGGAAACCTGAGTTGCTACATAAGTATATAAACTGAAGAAGCTCAGAAAAAAATTAAATTGTTCTCTATAAGAAAGGAGACAGGGGTAGCTGGCTGGCTCATTTGGTAGAGCATGTGACTTTAATCTCATGGTCATGAGTTCAAGTCCCACCTGGGGCAGGGGCCTACTTAAAATAATAATAATAACCATGAGAAACTATGGACTCTGTAAAACAATCTGAGGGTTTTGAAGGGGCGGGGGTTGGGAGGTTGGGGGAACTAGGTGGTGGGTATTAGAGAGGGCATGGATTGCATGGAGCACTGGGTGTGGTGCAAAAACAATGACTACTGTTATGCTGAAAAGAAACAAAAAAAATTTTTTAACCATAAAAAATAAATAGAAAAATAATAATAATTATTAAATTAAATTAAAAATTTAAAAAGACAACAGAAGGGGGATAGAGGTAAAATAGAATGTAAGAGGAGGCAAGAGAGCAGAGGAACTGAGGAGAGAGGATGAGTAGAGTAAGAAAGAGGTGAAAGATCTGAGGAGAGTTAAATAGGAAAGAGACATGAGGAATCAGATTAAATTTCACTCTGTATACAATGTAACCAGGTCTTACATTCCCCCATGAAATGTCAGCAAAATGTACATTTCCCTTTGGGGGAAGTAGATTTATTTGTGGGATAAATGACAGAGTGATGAGTCTTATCTCAGGAAAAGCATAGGGCAAAAGAAGAGGCTACCCACAGAGAGTACAGTCTAATCCTTCTTCATCTGATTACTCACAAAGTTCTAGTAATGCTACTTCTTAACTATTTCTTTAATCTGTCTACTTTTTTCCATCTATACTGCAATCATCACCTTAGGTCATCATCATTGTCTTTCACCTTAACTATTGCACTAACCTTCCAACTGATCAAGGTTTCACATCCCCTGCTCTCTAGTTCATTCCCCATGCTGCATTTCATTTCTAAAAACCTCATGTCACTCCCGCTGCTCCTAGGATAAAGCCTGAATAGTTCAACATGGCTTTCAAAGCCTTTCATAATCTTGCCCTGCTATTATATTTTACCATACACCATTATAATCAATGCACCAGCTACAGTAGACTTCTTCAAGTTATTTGAATACACTATGATAGCGTGGGGGGAAATTAAAAAGCATAAAGGTAGCACATAGGAAACAAGTTGCAAATTCAAGAGCTATACCTCAAAATTAAAATAATTAGAAGAACAGTAGGATAAATGGAAGCTAATCAAGTCTAAGATCTTCTTCATTATCCAAACTATACCTAAAGACATTCATTTGGTTTATGGTATATCATTTTTTCCTGTTTCATTCTGTAGTCCAAGTCACCAAAAATATGTCATTGGAATAGATATTAAGTTTTTGAGCTTTGACTAAATTATAAATGTCCCACATAAAGATGGCAGTCCGGTTGTTATATCTGCAGCACAGAAGAAACATTAGTTAATTCTCTAATAAAAAATATTATTTACATTTCTTCTGTGAAATATTCATTTCTCTGCTTCAAACAAGATATGTTACTTTCGTAAAATTCATTAATACCCATTAGTCAAGGACAATATGTTTGAACTTTCCATATCCTTAGATTGACCACAGAGACACAGACTTCCACAAATACTGGCATGATCTCGTATAAAATCAAGGTGAAGGGTCTATCTAAAGTTAACAAAAGCCTATTCTTCTCAATAGAGGTATAAACTGGGCTTAGACATATGGATTTTCTGGTTTTTCTGTTTTTCTTTTTTTTTTAAGTTTTTATTTATTTATTTGACAGACATAAATCACAAGTAGGCAGAGGCAGGCAGAGAGAGAGAGAGGAAGCAGGCTCCCTGCTGAGCAGAGAGCCCGATGCGGGGCTCGATCCCAGGACCCCGGTATCATGACCTGAGCCGAAGGCAGAGGCTTTAACCCACTGAGCCACCCAGGCGCACCTGGTTTTTCTGTTTTTCTTATACTTTGGTTGCTCTTAGATCTAGAAACTGACCTAAATTCTATGCTATGCTGTCCAATGTGGTAGCCACTAGACACCTATGGCAATTTAATTTTAAATTAATTACAATTAAATAAGATTTAAAGTTAAGTTCCTCAGTCACACTATCCACATTTCAAGTGCTCAATAGCCATAGGTTGTCAGTGGCTACTGTATTAGACAATGCAGATATAGAACATTTCCATCATTACAGAAAATTCTATTGGACAGAGCTGTTCCCATACATTCCAAAGCCTCGACCTCCCTTGCCCCAGTACAGGAATCAAATGGAGCTCTAATTCCTCCATTCCCCTCTCCCCACATTCTGAAAGATTTAGATATTTTTTAAATCCCCTATTACAACCCAACTTCAGTTAACGTAGAGACTCTGACAGTTTTATTACTATATTTATCAAGTCACTCCATGACTTTTAAGAAATTATTATTCTAAAAACCCATTTATCCAGACCAAAATTGGTAGCTGTATGAAGTCTATTAATTTAATAGAAACTGACTTCCAGCACATGGTTCCTGGCTTCCTTGTCCCCTAATGTGCTCTGTACCCGGCAGCACTCACAGTACACATCCTTTCCAAGAAAGCTTCCCTCCATCAGCCACATTCACAGACCCATTTAAAATCATGTTCAGGCATTTGCTTTATGTTTTCACAGTCACAGGAAATTATTTCTTTCACTTGAGTTTCATTTTTTCTTTCCATTTTTTTAAAATTACTGTCTCCCATGGTAATAAAGCATTTGTGGTCTTTGCAGTTGGATAATTGGAGAAGAAACACTGACAGGCATCTTGCTATATCAATAATGCATTGTCCTTCACAAACAAAAAGCACAGCTACTGACCCACTTCTAGTAAAACACGGGCCTTGTACTGTGTCTCTAGTGGTGAGAATGAGTTTGCCTTAACCCAACTGATAATGATCATTGTGTAATAGCTGTCTAGAGTTTAGGTGCCAACTGTGGCCAGAATAGGACTCAGTCTGTGGTAAGGGCCAGGACTCATCTTTAACGAAAGTCAGGAAAATATACTGTGGTCAGAATCAAGGCTCATCTTATATCTGAAGCTGATGGCCAGAAAATACATGAAGATTAAGTATTAGTAGTCATGGATTTTAACTCTTTGACCTAGCAAGGTACAAATAATATTTTTGGCAGTAATCTTTAACTCTCTCCTCTACTACAAGGATAGTACGTTTTTGAGGTGTGCATGCTGTCACTCTCCCATCCCACACCTACTGAGTAGACATCATTAACTGATCATGGCCTTCTTTCCTGCTGGTTCAGAGAAGGCCTCAAACCACTTCTCTCGGCAGTGCCCAATGCAGCCATTACTATACGAACAGAATTGGCCACCATTCTTTTCTGGGCACACTTTCAGTCACTGGAAAGCATCTTCTTGAGTTATCTCTTTTCAATTTCAGGACTACACATATGTAATATATTAACTGTCTTTCCAGAGACTTGTCCATGATTCCACTGGAATCATTAGTTCATCATTCTTGAGAAAAAACAGCTGTTACAGTTTTAAGTTCTCGAACTTTCTCCAACCACAAATCCAAAGAATCTTAGTGATGGAAAAACCCTTAAAACTCACCTTGTTTAGCCACCTTTCTATTGAAATTTCTTTCTAGCATTCTCAACAAGTTGTTATTAGGTGATTCTTGGACCATTCGAGACCCAGAGCCAAACTAGCAACATTTCCGAAGGCATTCATTCCACCATCTTTCACTGTAACTTTCTCTATCAGCAGAGTTCCCACTTCTGTATATTTCTTCCTTATATTGTACCCAAAATCTCTCCTGATTTCTTCTACCAATCATCCCTGCTTCTGCTTCATGATACCTTACAAAAAATGCAATCCGTTTTTCACTTCTGTATGACAGTCTTTCAGATGTCTAAGGACAGTTATCATGGCCATCCCTGCGCCTTCTCTTCTCCAAGCTAATCAGGCCCTATTCCTATGACTGGTAGTCATCAAGTCCTTTTACCATCCTAGTCATATTTTTTTTAAATAATAAACCAAGAGCTTTATGATGTAGCAGGCAATTTATAATGAATCCAAGAGAGCCTGTCTTCTCTGGGAAGACAGGATGTCTGTAAAAACCCCTGAAGATTTACTTCAAAAAATAAGTTCTCCCTTTTACCACAGCTTTTGGCTCTGTACCTGCCCAAATCGTCCCTACCCCATTTGAAATGGGCAGAGCACACAGGTATAACTGACCAACACTGGCCAGCGACTCCAGTAGACAGTTACCACCTAGTTCTGTGTTACTTGTGGATGAAGGCATAGATTAGCAGATCCAGCAAAGGATTTAGGAAACAGACAATTTCTCCCTTCACCTTGAAAATAAAATAAATTTTAGTGGATGAATGTCCTGAAATGGTTTAGTTGGGAGTTCCTAGGAAGATGGTCCTTTGTCAACAATTCTTCATCAGCCTATACATACAAAATTCTTCTCAAGGTAACATGAGTCTTTTTATTTTTTAAAACAGTCATTCTTGCTTTAAGAACTCATAATGGAGGAACGCCTTGGCTCAGTGGGTTAAAGCCTCTGCCTTCAGCCCGGGTTGTGGTCCCAGGGTCCTGGGATCTGGGATCGAGCCCCACATAGGGCTCTCTGCTCAGTGGGGAGCCTGCTTCCTCCTCTCTCTCTGCCTGCTTCTCTGCCTACTTGTGATCTCCATCTGTCAAATAAATAAATAAAATCTTTAAAAAATAAAAGAAATCATAATGAAGCCTAGTGCTCCTACTGCTAATGCCTTTTTTGCAAACTGGAGTAACACCATGCTGCTGTTTTCTGTAGGCTTCTCAAACCCTTTATAAATTGTACCTCATTAGCAAGTCAATGTCATTTCTGTCCCGTGAGTGCACAGCCTGCACAACTGCACTGCTCTTAAAGTTTGTAAGCACTTTCAGTACCACAAACTAGGCTCATTCCTTCACGGCTTGATTCTTTGTGCTAACGGGAGAGTTATGTAAGGCTGCATGAAATGCCGGAAGCATGTCCCCTTACTACAGAATGCCATCCACCTCGCTAAGGTCCAGGCCTGGCTCAGTGTCTGCTGCTGCCGCCGCCTCTTCCTGCTTGTCCACGAATTTGTTCTCATCAAACTCATTGATGTCCACCTAGTGGAAGTGCTAGGACAGTGTGTTCTGGGCCACAGTTGCAGGGGTGTCGGGGAGGTGAGCATGGACTTGGCGCCCACCCAGCTGGCTCTACTCTGGGTCCAAACTTGGCCCTACCCTGCTGGACACCAGCTAAGCCTGGGGCCTAGTCATCTTTTTTTTTTTTTTTAAAAAGATTTATTTGACAGGGTGCCTGGGTGGCTCAGTGAGCTAAAGCCTCTGTCTTCGACTCAGGTCATGATCCCAGAGTTCTGGGATAGAGCTCCACATCAGACTCTGCTCAGTGGGGAGCCTGCTTCCCGCGCACTCTCTCTCTGCCTGCCTGTCTGCCTACTTGTGATCTCAGTCTGTCAAATAAATAAAATCTTTAAAAAATGATTTATTTCACAGAGAGAGATACAGTCAGAGAGGGAACACAAGCTGTGGTAGCTGAACAGGGAGCCCAATGTGGGCCTGGCTCCCAGGACCTTGGGATCATAACCTGAGCATCTTTAGCCAATCAAAAAAGCAAAAGTTTATTTTAAAACTTCTAATATTTTGTCCTTATCACTCTGTAATAAAATGTGCCATCCAAATCCAAAAAGAAGAAGGAGGAAGAGGAGGAGGAGGCAGACAATGACTGAGATACCCAGGCACCCCCAGCCATCCTTTTTTAAATATGCTTCAGCTTATCAATCTCAAGTCTCTAAACTGGATGCTTTACATTTGGATTGCTCGTAGCTGTTAAAGCAAAGCTGTTATTTTTCTTTCTGTAGCTATTATACCTCTATCAATGTAGTTTTTAATTTTTTTAAGATTTTTTTATTTCTTTGAGAGGCAGAGATCACAAGTAGGCAGAGAGGCAGGCAGAGAGAGAGAGGTGGAAGCAGGCTCCCTGCCGAGCAGAGAGCCCAATGCGGGGCTCAATCCCAGGACCCTGGGATCATGACCTGAGCTGAAGGCAGAGGCTTTAACCCACTGAGCCACCCAGGTGCCCCTCAATGTAGTTTTTAAACTTACACTCCTTTCCTTTGGAAATCGACTCACACTCTTGACTCACAGAGCTTCCTAATCACTTTTTTTCCTCTTTCCCAACAGTTCATCCAACATATTATGTCTTCTTTTAAAATACTTCATGGGTCTCTTCTTTTCTTCCATTCTAGTAACTCCCAACTATAATTTGGGCCTAGTCACTTCTTCCCTGAATTACTACATTCATCTCCTAACTGGTCTTCCTATCTCTATTCTTTCTCTTATTCTTATTCATCCTCTGACCTACTGCCACTTCCTAATGCATCATTTTGACTGTAGTTTAGTATAGTCGTTCAAGGCTTAGGCTTTGGAGCTAGACTATTGGGTTCAAATCTCAGCTCTACGGTTTATGAGCTCTGTGAGCTTGGGGAATTCACTTAACCTAAAAGCATTATTTCATTCTTCTTTCAAATATGGCTAATAATGGTACCTATCTCCTAGAGTGGAATAAATGAAATATCACATAAAAGTTAGCCCCCAGCTTGCTGCATGATAAACATGTAATATGCATGAACTAGTATTATTATATCTACTGTTATCACCCAGCTGATCAAAAATCCCCGGTGTTTTCCACTGCCTATCAAAAAAACTGAAATATATTTTACACTGTTGGTGGGAATGCAAGTTGGTGCAGCCTCTTTGGAGAACAGTGCGGAGATTCCTCAAGAAATTAAAAATAGAACTTCCCTATGACCCTGCCATTGCGATCCTGGGTATTTACCCCAAGAATACAGATGTCGTGAAAAGAAGGGCCATCTGTACCCCAATGTTTATAGCAGCAATGGCCACGGTCGCCAAACTGTGGAAAGAACCAAGATGCCCTTCAACGGACAAATGGATGAGGAAGATGTGGTCCATATACACTATGGAGTATTATGCCTCCATCAGAAAGGATGAATACCCAACTTTTGTAGCAACATGGACGGGACTGGAAGAGATTATGCTGAGTGAAATAAGGCAAGCAGAGAGAGTCAATTATCATATGGTTTCACTTATTTGTGGAGCATAACAAATATCATGGAGGACAAGGGGTGTTAGAGAGGAGAAGGGAGTTGGGGTAAATTGGAAGGGGAGGTGAATCACGAGAGACTATGGACTCTGAAAAACAATCTGAGGGGTTTGAAGTGGCAGGGGGGGTGGAAGGTTGGGGTACCAGGTGGTGGGTATTATAGAGGGCCCGGATTGCATGAAGCACTGGGTGTGGTGAAAAAATAATGAATACTGTTTTTCTGAAAATAAATAAATTGAAAAAATTTTTTTAAAAAGTCAATACAAAAAAAAAAATAAAGCTATAATGCCAAACTACTACAAACTGGCTTGATTACTTTGAACAAGTTACCTGTTTCTTCACCTATAAAATGAAGGGGATACATTAAATTATCTCAAAAGACCCTTCAAGGTCAGACATTCTATAATTCAACATTCTAGTCATTTTTTCCTCTCCTATCCAATTGTACTAATCCTAGTTCTCAAAAAAAAAAAAAAATGCCACTCCCCACTTGCCCTCCAAGATGTTGTTCAAATGGTATCCCCTTCATGAATCCTTCAGTCAGATGAGATCAGTCTCTTCTCTGAAGTCCTAGAACTATTAGTTTCCTTGGCTCTGTGATACCGATCACATTCTACCTATGGACATATGTCTTATACCCCCCACCAGACTAAAATACAGGTACTGTATCTTTTTCAGCTATGTATTCAGCTCACTGTGTTCAATACTATGCCTCTTACATTGTAGGATATTACAATGCTTATTGAATACTTGAAGAATGAAGTTTTACTTATATATGACAGAATTTTCATCATTTGATAGTGTATGTATCTTCAACCAATTCATGTTTCTTGAACATATTTAAAAGACATATTTAAAGAATATTCAGGAACACACACAAAAAACAAATAACCCAATTTAAAATGGGCAGAGGATCTGAATAGATATATTTCCAAAAAAGACATACAAATAACTGACAGACACATGAAAAGATACTCAACATTGCTCATCATCAGGAAATTGCAAATCACAGTAAGATATTGCTTGACACATATCAGAATGGATAAAATCAAAAAGATAAGAAATAACAAGTGTTGGTAAGGATGTGGAGAAAAAGGAACCCTTGTGCCCTATTGGAGGGAAAGTAAATTTGTATGGCCACTGTGGAAAACAATATGAAAGTTCTTCAAAAAATTAAAAATAAAAATACCATATGACCCAATAATTCCACTACTGGGTATTTACTAAAAGAAAACAAAAACACTAATTCAAAGAGATATATGCACCCCTATGTTTACTGCATCATTATTACAGTAGCCAAGATATGGAAGCCACCCAAATGTCCATCAATAGTTGGATGGATAAAAAAGATTTGATATGTATATACAATGGTATATACTCAGCATAAAAATAAATGATGAGATGATGAAGCCAATATTTACATTCAAATCTGCTAAACAAGAATCACCACTGTTTAACAAATATACCATACATATCATAGTATATTTATACTTTTTAACCTGCCTTTTCACTCAATAAATATTATAGAATCTTTAAATGTCTATAAATATAACTCTACATTGTCATTTCAAATGCATTTTTAGTATTTCATTATAAGGTATACCAAAATTTATTTAGTCTTTTATTGATAGAAATTTTTGTTATACCTAGTTTTTCACAATTTTAATATTACTGTGCCAAAAGCCTTTTATGTACATACATCTTCATGCATATGAATTACTATTTCCTCAGAATAAATTCTCAGAACTTTTATGACACTTCCAGGATGTGACAAGAATGATCTACAAAATATTCCAAGGAAAGAGACAAGCCAATTGCTTTATAAAGTTAAGCACAAATTCCAAAACGAAGATGTGTTTAATGGAGAGTACAGAAAGAAAAAACAAAAGCAAAATAACAAGGAGATAAGTGAGGAAGAGAAAACTAAAAACTAAAGATAGGACCTATGAAAATTTGAGAATAGGTGAGTAAGAGAGAAGAATATTATCTGGTGGTGGCCTTAATGGATAAAATGGACAAACTGACAGTGTAAAATGAGAAATTTGGATCATGGGGTTCTTTTCAGAATTATTTTTAGAGCAGAGAGAAGGCCGGGGGCATGGTCTTATGTTGAGGTACCACTCAGAGAAGAAAGAGACAGCTAATAGAAGAGCTGACATGATAACTCCAGAAGTGAATGGCAGGATCCAGTTGTTGGAAAAGAGAAATACCCTCAGCCCTGCCAGCCTCACTGTTGAGTTCAACACAACTTTGGAGGAGAGAATTTTCAACAAATCTTTGAAGACTGCTGTTTTCAGGGGCACCTGGGAGGAAGAGGAAATGGTTGTCAAGGTGACACAAGGAATCTGGTTGCAGAAGGTGCTGAAACTGGCAGAATTCATACTTCTCAAAGCACTAGGAAGAGTAAAAAAGGGATAGGCAATATTTGATTGACAAGTATTAGAATTTCTCTGAAATTTTTAAAATGTCAAATGCTGTGAAATATGTCTGGATCAAAACAATAATGTTTGCTGTATGATTTTCCTCTAAAACTCTTGCAGAGAAATGAAATAGCAGGTGTATTGATTAAATCAAAGAATATAGTACATAGCAATGGATAGGTAAGGGAAGAAACTGAAGTAAGAGAGAAGCAAGGAAAGGCTACCATTGTATATAGAGGACACACCTCTCTTATGGAACCCGATGCCATGTTTGAAAGAAGCAAAAGTCTAAAGACAAAAAGTGGATGGTTTCTATATAACCAGTTAAATATTTTTCAGATTAAATCATTCTGGTAAGATGCACAGAAGGCCAGAGAAGCTAAAATCAGACGAAATGAAAAGTTATAAATATGTAAGTTAAAGGCAAATATCCTAGTAACAAATTCTGTAAGTGGTGAAAATTCTTGGCATCTACTTTTTAGGAAAAAAAGACACAGGACTAACTTGGGGAATCAAAATAAAGATCAAAATAAAATAAAAATAAATTGGAGAATTTTAAGTTATAATATAGTCTAAGACTAAGCAAGCAGATTGGGTGGTATAAAGTTATCCTAATAGGAACCACTGAGGTAGCTGTCTGGAACAATAAATCCAAATTTCAGGAAGGTCACATTCTAGTACCTGGAAGAAGACAAAGTGGGTGTGATCAAGTTGGAGGTGTTAGGAGAATTAATATAGTGAAGAAAAAAAATGCCTCAATTTAGGCATCAGACATACCTCAGCTTGCATTTTAGTCCTGAAATTTACTAATTATATGACCTTAGACAAGTTATCTTCCCTAAGCTTTGGTTTCTTTATTGTAAAATGAGCATAATAATGGTATGGACCACAGAAGGATATTGTAAGAAATTGGTAAGATAATATACATAAAGTTCTTAGAGGAGTTCCTGGCATATAAGAAGTGCTCGATAAATATGGGGATATCAGGGGAAATGTTCCCCAAAATTTTAATAGTTATATCTCTTAGTGGTAAGATTTATAGAATTCTTTACTTCCTCCTTTGTTTTATCTCTTAAATGGACTTTTTTTAAGTTCAGTAGTTAATATGCAGTGTTATATTAGTCTCAGTACAACGTACTGATTCAACAATTCCATATATCACTCAGTGCTCATCAAAACAAGCACACTCCTTAATCCCCATCACCTATTTTACCCAACCCCCTCCTTAATCCCCACTGCCTACTTTACCCATCCCACTCCCACCCACCTCCCCTCTGGTAACCATCAGTTTGTTTCCTATAGCTAAGTGTCTGTTTCTTGGTTTGCCTCTCTATATATTTCTTTCCCTTTGCATGTTTTTCATTTTGTTTTGTTTTTTAAATTCCACATATGAGTGGAATCATATGGTATTTGTCTTTCTCTGGCTGACTTATTTTGCTAAGTTTTATGCTCTTTAGCTCCATCCATGTCATTGCAAATGGCAAGATTATATTCTTTTTAATGGCTAAATAATATTCCATTGTATATGTATAAGATATCTTCTTTATCCATTCATCTATCAGTAGACATTTGGTCTCCTTCCATATCTTGGCTATTATAAACAATGATGCTATAAATATTGGGATCCATATATCCCTTTAAATTAATGTGCTTGCATTTGGGGGCAAACATCCAGTAGTGTGTTTACTGGATTGGAGGTAGTTCTATTTTTAACTTTTTGAGGGACCTCCATACTGTTTTCCACAATGGCTGCACCAGTTCACACTCTGACCAATAGTACAAGAGGGTTCCTTTTTCTCCATGTCCTCACAATCATTTGTTTCTTGTGTTGTTGATTTTAGCTATTCTGACAAGTATGAAATGATACCTCATTGAAGTTTTGATTTGCATTTCCCTGATGATGAATGATGTTGAGCATCTTTTCATTTGAATGGACTTTTTAAATAACATCTTATTTTGAAATAGTTTAAGACTCAAAAGAAATAGCAAAATTATAATAGAGTTCTTATATACATTTCACATAGTCTCTACCAATGTTAATATCTTACATAACCATAGAACAACATCAAAACCAGAATGTTAACTTTGCTACAATACTATTAACTAAGGTACAAACCTTATTTAACATTCACCAGTTTTTATATGCACTTTTTTGGCATGCAGTTCTATAAAATTTTATTACATGTGTAGATCTGAGTAACCATCAACACAAACAGGACACAGAACTGTTCATAGGGCTTTTTAAAATGATACTTTAGCATGTTTTCTTTTTTAAAAAAATACAGTATTATAATTATAAAATTATAATATTTTTCTTGTCCTTTAAAATATTCCTGCCAAAACTTCTAAGATGAAGAAGAAAAACCAGAAGTTTATAGCAGTAAATATCTACATTAGAAAAAAGAAAGGTCTTAAATAAACCACCTAACATTACACTTCAAGGAGCTAGAAAAAGAAAAACAAAGACCAAAGTTAGCAGAAGGAAAAAATAATAAAGGTTAAAGCAGAAAGAAATAAAATAGAAAATAGAAAGTAATAGAAAAGATTATGAAATTGGAGGAGGAGATGAACGATGAAAGACTTTGGACCCTGAAAAACAAACTGAGGGTTTTGGAAGGGAGGAGGGTTGGGGGGTTTGGAACACTGAAAAAAAATTTTAAAAAAAGCTGAGAGCTGGTTTATCGAAAAGATAAAGAAAATTAAGAGACCTTTAGCTAGACTAAATAAGAAAACAAGAAAGAGAAAGCAAATAAATAAAATCAGAAATGAAAGATATTACAACTGGTACTATACACATACAAAGGATCATAGAGACTACTATGAACAATTATAAACCAACAAATTGGACAACCTAAAAGAAATGAGTAAATTCTTAGAAATATGCAACTTAGAAATATTGAATCATAAGGAAATAGAAATTCTGAACAGACCAGTTATGACCTAGAAAATTAAAATAGTAATCTAAAACCTCCAAACAAAGGAAAGCTCAGAATAGAACCAGATGGCTTCATAGGTGAATTCTAACAAATACCTGATGAAAAAATAACATAAATACTTCTCAAACTCTTCCAAAAAAGTGAAGAGGAGGGAACACTCTCAAACATATTGTATAAGACCAACAGTACCCTGATACCAAAGCCAAATAAGGACAGTATGAGAAAAAAAAAAAACTACCAAACATCTCTGATGAATATACATGTAAAAATTCTCAACAAAATACTAGCAAACAAAATTCTACAGCATATTAAAAGGATCATGTGCCAGAAAATAAAAATTAAAATAAAAAAATAATAAAAGGATCATATGCCATGATCCAGTGGGATTTATCCCTTGGATACAAGGATGATTCAACATACACAAATCAATAGATGTGATACATTACACTAAAAGAATGAAAGATAAAAATCATATGATTCAGTAGATGCAGAAAAAGCATATGACAAAATTCAGCATCGTTTAATGATTTTAAAAAGTGGGTACTGAAGGAACATACCTCAATATAATAAAGGATCATATATGGCAAACCCACAACTAACATCATACTCAGTGGTGAAAAGATAAAAACTTTTCTCTAAGATCAGGAATAAGACAAGAGTATCTATCCACTTTCACCATTTCTATTCACAACAGCACTAGAAGTCCTAGTCAGAGTGATTGGACAAGAAAAAGAAGTAAAATCCATCTAAATTGAAAAGAAAAATTAAAATTGTCCCTATTTGCATATATGACATGATACCAAATACAGAAAACCCTAAAGACTACACCAAAAAACTTAGAACTAACACATGAATTCCATAAAGTTGCAGGATATAAATCAACATACAAAAATCAGTTGTGCTTTTATACACTAATAACAAAGTATCCAAAAAAGATTAAAAAAAAATAATCCAGGGACACCTGGCTGGTTCAGTCAGAGGAGCATGAGATTCTTGAACTCAAGGTTGTGAGTTCAAGCCATATGTTGGGTATAGAGATTACTTAAAAATAAAATCTTTTTGGTTTCACTTATTTGTGGGCATAACAAATAGCATGGAGGACATGGGGAGTTAGAGAGGATAGGGGAGTTGGGGGAAATTTGAGGGAGAGGTGAACCATGAGAGACTATGGACTCTGAAAAACAATCTGGAGGGCTTGAAGTGGTGGGGGGGGTGGGAGGTTGGGGGAACCAGGTGGTGGGTATTGGAGACAGCATGGATTGCATGGAGCACTGGGTGTGGTGCAAGAATAATGAATACTGTTGTGCTGAAAATAAATAAAAAATAAATTAAAAAAAGAAAATAATCCAATTTACAATAGCATCAAAAATAATAAAGCACTTAGGAATAAATTGAACCAAGGAGGTAAAAGATGTCATTGAAAACTATAAGACTTTGATGAAAGAAATTGAAGAACACTCAAACTAATGGGAATGTATCCTGAGTTCATGGATCAGAAGAACTAATATTGTTAAAATGTCCATACTACCCAAAGTCATCTATAGATTCAATGCAATTGCTATTAAAATCACAATGGCATTTTTTCACAGAAAAAAACCACAATCTCAAAATTTTATGGAGATAAGCAAAATAAAATTTTGTGGAAATAAAAATAGCCAAAGCAATCCTAAGAAAGAAAAAGAAAGTGGGGGGTATCATGCTTCCTGATTTCAAATGATATTAACAAAGTTACAGTAATCAAATGTCCATCAACAGATGAATGGATAAAGAAGATGTGGTGTATATATATACAATGGAATACTATGCAGCCATCAAAAGAAATGAAATCTTGCCATTTGCAATGATGTGGGTGGAACTAGAGGGTATTATGTTGAGAGAAATAAGTCAATCAGAGAAAGTCAATTATCATACAGTCTCCCTGATATAAGGAATTTCAGAGGCAGGGTGAGGGAGTTTGGGGGGTAGAGAAGGAAAAAATGAAACAAGATGAAATTGGGAGGGAAACAAACCATAAGAGATTCTTAATCTCACAAAACAAACTGAGGGTTGCTGGGGGAGGGGGTTGTGAAGAGGGTGGTTGGGGACATTGGGAAGGGAATGTGATATGGTTAGGGCTGTGAAGTGTGTAAACCTGATGATTCACAAACCTGTACCCCTGGAGCAAACAATACATTATATGTTAATAAAAATAATTACTAAAAAATCAGGAGAAAAGTTAAAAACTTTAAAAAAATTAAATCTTAATAAGAATGTAATTCCTTGGGGTGCCTGGGTGGCTCTAGAGTCTCTGCTTTCGGCTCGGGTCATGATCCCAGGGTCCTAGGATGTCAGGCTCTCTGCTCTGTGGGGAGCTTGCTTCCCATCCCCCTCTCTCTGCCTGCCTCTCTGCCTACTTGTGATTTCTGTCTGTCAAATAAATAAAATATTTTTTAAAAGAATGTAATTCCTTTTTACATAAAATAATACATATAACTTAATAAAATAAAAATTCAATAGCAAATGAGAAATAAAATCACAGAAAATTCCCTCAAAGTAGTACAAAAATGAATAGGAGTCAGAAAATAGAAAAAAAAATTAGTGTCCTCCATAATCAATCCAAGAGTTCTAATATCCAACTAATTAATATTAGGTCCTGAAAAAAGAGAGAGAGAGAGTGAAGAAGAATTTTCAAAGAAATACCATTAGAGAATTTCCCAGACCTGAAAAATCAGTATCCAGATTGAAAGTGTTCACAAAAGTTCCAACAAAATGAATGTTAAAAGCTTTGCCTATACCAAGGCACAGCACTGAAACTTCAGAAAAGTCCCAGGATGACACCTGTATAAGGGACTAACCAGTCCAGATAGGAAAAAGAAAGCAAAGGACCTCAAGGAAAAGAAATCTTATGGTGGACGAGTGAATATGAAGGAATATTTGAGAGAAAAGAACAGGTGGGAGGCATATTTGATAGAACTTGGAAACAAATAAAGAATGCTATTTACTTTGATTATAATAATATAAACACTGACACCAGTTTAATGAAAAAAAATGGTGACATGACTGTACTGAAACGATGATGAAAATGAGGTAAAATATATGAGAAAGCCAAATTTTTAATCTATCACCACAAAAAATAGATATTAAAAATTTTAAGTCAATAAGTAGTGAGTGAGGACATTGTCTAGAATTATGGAAGGAAATAATAGAAGAAACAGCTAAAAATGTTGAAAGTGGTTGCTTCCAAGGAGTCAGACCCAGGCATATGTTAGGAAGAGGTAGGGGACTGCTGATTTTTATCATAAATGCTTTAAATTTTAAACTATGAAAATAAGTTACTTTGATTTCTTAAAAAATAACACACTTCTGCTTCTTGGAATTTGGAGTAAATATATTTTTCCTTATTCTCCCCACTAAGAACAACTAAAAACCCTGGAAATTATATATAAAACAAGCATAGGAAGACTCTTGAAGGTGGAGAAAAAAAGACAGACCAGCTAGGGACTTCCATTGTTGAGGAACAACATGGCTGTAAATTTCTTGTTTTCTTTTTGCTTACTATATCGCAGACTTAGAGATGAAGAATCTAGCAACCCAGAAACACTAGTGGGTACAGATAAAAAGAAACCACCAATTAAAAACTGCTTTCACTAGTCCAAGGACCAGGAAAGCATAGCAACAGTAAACTTTTAGACAATTATTATTATACTCTAGTTAAACATCATAGAAAACAACAGTAGCACCACTTTTATCCACGCCAACAAACGCTGAATGGAAAAGAGTCATCCACTCTTGCAAAGCCATAAGATGCTGCCCAAAACCTCCACTGGGTCATACCAGAGAAGACCATATAAGGAGTTGGAACTTCATCACTCCTCAGCAATAATGAGACCCCTAGAAATCACTTGAGCAGCACCCCCAGAAGTAACAAGGTGACCTCCACACTGATGTTGGTGATGTTAGAGAAAGATGAAAGTCAGATTTTCCACCACTGTTCAACATAAATGAGACCAGTCTAAAACTTTCAGTATTAGTGAAAGTCAGAGGCAGCAGTAACAAGACATATCCACATATCCACCCTTCCCAGCCAGGGAATCATCGATGGATACCTAATGAGGAGATGGAAATCTTACCCTTGACCAGCAGTAATGAAGATTCCCCACAACCTTGGCTGTCAATTGAGGTTGAATAGGGAATATAGATTTGTACCCCTACCTGGAAATAATGAGGTGACACCCTTCTTACCCTGCCAAATCAGTATCTAAAAAGGTCAGCTAAAATAGAAGGTTTAAATAAGATCCAGAGCCTCATCTAGCCAAAATGTCCAAACTTCAACTGAAAATTTCTTAGCATACAAGGAACCAGGAAGATCTTGAACTGAATGAAAAAAGACAAAATAAATGGTAACACCAAGATAACACAGAGGTTAGAATTATTTGTCAAATATTATAAACCATTATCATAATCATGTTCCAATATGCAATTATAAAGACACTTGAAGCAAATGAAGAAATAGAGAAACTTGTGGAAAAAAAACAGAAAGTCTCAACAAAGGAATAGAAGATATAAAGAACAAAATGCAAATTTTAGAACTAAAAAATAAAATCACTGAAATATAAGGCTCAGTTGATGGTCCCAACAGCTGAATGGAGGGGATAGAGGAAAGAATCAGTGAAATAGAAGAAAAAACAGAAACTACCCAATCTGAATAACTTACACAAAGCTGCACTGACTTGTGGTATTATACCAAGAGATCTAATATTTATGTCATTGGAGTTCTGGAAGGAGAGGAGAGGTTACATCTGAAAAAAATGTTCAAAAAAATAATGGCTGAAACTTTCCCAAATGCAATAAAAGATATAAATATACAAGTTCAAGAAGCTAAGTGAACTCCAAAAATGGTAAATGCAAAAAAATCCACACCAACACACATCATAGTCAAACTTCTTAAACTAAAATCAAAGAAAAACCATTGAAAGTGGTGAAAGAGTAATGATTCCTTATCTATAGGAGAAAAAATTTGAATAATAGCACACTTCTCATCAGAAACCATGAGTGCCAAAATAAGGTGGCACAATGTCTTTCATGTGCTGAAACAAAACTATCACTCCAGAATTCTGTATCCAGCAAAAATATCCTCAGGAAGGAAGGGAAAATCAAGACATTCTCTGACGCAGAAAAATTAAGAAAATTTATCATGAGCAGACTAACCTATAAGAATGGCTAAAGAAAGTTCTCTAAACACATAGAAAATGGTAAAAGAAAGAACCTTGGACATCAAGAAAAGAAAGAGCACAGTAACCAAAAATATGGGTATATACAATAGGTTTTCCTTTTCGTGAGTCTTCTAAATTATATTTTATTATGGTTGGTGCAAAAATTATAACATAGTCTGATATAGTTCTAAATATATGTAGAGAAAATATTTAAAACAATCATATTTTAAACAGGGAGGGGGAAGGGACCTAAAGGGAGCTAAGGTTTCTATACTTCATTCAAACTGTTAAAATGATAACACATGTAATACAAAAAGCAAACACTAAAAATGCTATACAAAGATATACTCAAAACCACTATAGATAAATCAAAATGGAACTCTAAAAAATGTTCAAGTAATCCACAGGAAAATGAGATAAATAAAACATATAAATCAAAAACAGGGTCCATAGTATCTCATGATTCACCTCCCCTTCCAATTTACCCCAACAAGGTGGTGGGTATTATAGAGGGCATGGATTGCATGGAGCACTGGGTGTGGTGAAAAAATAATGAATACTGTTTTTCTGAAAATAAATTAATTAATTAAAAAAAAGAAACATAAGAAGAAAAAAGACAAACCAAAAAAAAAAAAGGGAACAAACAGAAAACAAAAAATAAAATGGCAGATTTAAATCCTAACAAATCAATAATTTATGATGGTCTAAATATACCAATTAAAATACAGAGATTAACAGAGTGATTTTAAATAATTTTTTAAAGATTTTATTTGTTTAATTGACAGAAATCACAAGTAGGCAGAGAGGCAGGCAGGGATTGGGGGTAGGCAGGCTCCCTGCCAAGCAGAGAGCCTGATGTGGGGCTCAATCTCAGGACCCTGGGACCATGACCTGAGCTGAAGGCAGAGGCTTTAACCCACTGAGACACCCAGGTGTCCCAAGAGAGTGAATTTAAAAACATGCTCCAACTTTTGGGGTGGATGGCAGTTAAGATGGCAGAGAAGAAGAGGACCGTAAGTTTGTCTGGTCCCTCTAGTTGAGCAAGATCATTATCAGATCATCCCAAACACCTGAGAAATCAAATGAAGTTCTGAGAAAAGAAATTCTGTAGTTATTCAAGTAGAAAAATGACCAATTTGTGGAAGGCAAAAGGTGCAGAGACTTGCACCCTGGGTGATATATCTGAGGATATGGCATAAGGGAGAGAGACTGCTTAAGGAGATTACTGCAAAATATTATAAGCAACAGAGCACAAAAGTGGAACTTTCAGAAGTCTGCTACAATGAGATATATTCCTGGCTTAAAGTTGCCAAGATGGTGAAGTGTGGTAGAATAAAGAAGCTGAGAGAAAGAGAGATAAACACCTACTGGATCACGAGGGCAGAATTCCAGAGACAAGTGATACCATAAGATGAAACAATATTAGAACAACTGGGATCCTAGAAGAAGAAAGAGAGAGAGGAGCAGAAGTTATATTGACGCAATTTATAGCAGAGAACTTCCCTAATTTGGTGAAGGGAACAAGCCTCAAAATCCAGGAGGCACAGAGAACCCCCCTCAAAATCAATAAAAATAGGTCCACACTCTCATCTAATAGTAAAACTTACAAGTCTCAGTGACAGAGAGAAAATACTAAAAGCAGCTCAAGACAAGAAGTCTCTAACATACAATGGTAGAAATGTTAGATTGGCAGCAGACCTATTTACAGAGACCTGGCAGCCCAGAAAGACTGGCATGATATATTCAGAGCAGTACATGAGAAAACTATATAGCCAGGAATACTATATCCAGCTAGGCTGTCATGAAAATAGAAGGAGAGATAAAGAGCTTCCAGGAAAAAATAAAAACTAAAAGAATTTGCAAACACCAAACCAGCTCTACAGGAAATATTGAAAGGGGTCCTCTAAGCAAAGACAGAGCCTAAAAGTAACATAGATCAGAAAGGAACAGAGACAATATACAGTAACAGTCACCTTACAGGCAACACAATGGCACTAAATTCACATTTCAATAGTTACCCAGGATGTAAATGGGCTAAATTCCCCCAATCAAAAGACACAGGGAATTAGAATGGATAAAAAAAAGAAAGACCTATAGATATGCTTTCTGTAGGAGACTCATTTGAGACTCAAGAATACCTCCAGATTTAAAGTGAGGGGGTGGAAACCATTTACCATGCTAATGGACATAAAAAAAAGGTGGGGTGGCAATCCTTATATCAGATAAATTGCGTATTAAACCAAAGAGTATAATAAGAGATGAGGAAGGACATTACATCATACTTAAAGGGTCTATCCAATAAGAAGAGCTAACAATTTTAAATATCTATACCCCTAACATGAGATCAGCCAATTATATAAACCAATTAATAACAAAAGCAAATAAACACGTTGACAATAATATAATATTGGGGGACTTTCACAAACCCCCAACTGAAAAGGACAGATCATCTAAGCAAGAGATCAACAAGGAAATAAAGGCTTAAAATGACACAGTGTACCAGATGGTCATCAGAGATATATTCAGAACATTCCATCCCAAAGCAACAGAATACACATTCTTCTCTAGTGCACATAGAACATTCTCCAGAATAGATCACATCCTGGGTCACAAATCAGGTCTCAACTGGTACCAAAAGATTGGGATCTTTCCCTGCATATTTTCAGATCACCATACTTTGAAACTAGAACTCAACTACAACTACAAGAGGAAACTTGGAAAGAACTCAAATACATGGAGGCTAAAGAATGAATGGGTCAACCGGGAAATTAAAGAATTGAAAAAATTTGTGGAAACAAATGAAAATAAAAACATAACTGCTCAAAATCACTGGGATGCAGCAAAAGGTAGTCATAAGAGGAAACTATATAGCAATACAACCCTTTCATAAGAAAGAAGAAAGGGCTCAAATACACACTTAATCCTACACTTAATGGAGCTGGAGAAAGAGCAGCAAAGAAAGCCTAAACCCAACAGAAGAGAAACAAACAAACAAACAAAAAGATCAGAGATCAATGAAATAGAAACCAAAAGAACAGTAAAACAGATCAACAAAACTAGGTGCTGGTTCCTTGAATGAATTAATAAGATTGATAAATCCCTGGCCAGACTTATCCAAAAGAAAAGAGAAAGGACTCAAATTAATAAAATCATGAATGAAAGAGGAGAGATCACAACCAACACCTAAAAAATACAATTATAAGAACGTATTATGAGCAACTATGTGCTAGCAAATTAGACAATCTTGGGGGGAACAATGGATGCATTCCTAGAGTCGTATAAACTACCAAAACTTAACCAAGAAGAAATAGAAAACATGAACAGACCAATAACCAGTAAAGAGATTGAAGCAGGAATCAAAAATCTCTCAGGGGCGCCTGGGTGGCTCAGTGGGTTAGGGCCTCTGCCTTTGGCTCAGGTCGTGATCCCAGGGTCCTGGGATTGAGCCCCATGTCAGGCTCTCTGCTCCGCAGGGAGCCTGCTTCCCTTCCTCTCTCTCTGCCTGCCTCTCTGCCTACATGTGATCTCTGTCAAATAAATAAATAAAATCTTTTTTAAAAATCTCCCAACAAACAAGAGCCCAGGGCCAGATGGCTTCCCAGGGGAATTCTGCCAAACACTTAAAGAAGAATTAGCACCTATTCTCCTGAAACTGTTTCAAAAAATAGAAATGGAAGGAAAACTTCCAAACATTTTAGAGGCCAGCATTATCTTGATCCCAAAACCAGACAAAGACCCCATCAAAAAGGAGAATTACAGACCAATATCCTTGATGAACATGGATGCAAAAATCCTCATCAAAATACTAGTCAATAGGATCCAACAGTACATTAAAATGATTATTCACCACAACCACGTGGGATTTATTCCTGGGCTGCAACATCTGCAAATCAATCAGTGTGATACAATTCATTAATAAAAGAAAGAACAAGAACCATATGATACTCTCGATATATGCTGAAAAAGCATTTGACAAAGCACAGCACCCTTTCTTGATTAAAACTCTTCAAAGTGTAGGGATAGAGAGTAAATAGCTCAATATCATCAAAGCCATCTATGAAAAACCCACAGTGAATATCATTCTCAATAGGGAAAAACTGAAAGCCTTTCCCCTAATATCAGAAACACAGCAGGGCTGTCCACTATCACTGCTGCTATTCAACATAGTATTTTAAGTGCTAGCCTCAGCAATCAGACAACAAAAAGTAATACAAGGCATCCGAATCAGCAAAGAAGTCAAACTCTCACTCTTTGCAGATGATATGATACTTTACATGGAGAACCCAAAGGATTCCATTCCAAAATTGCTAGACCTCACATAGGAGTTCAGTAAAGTGTCAGGGTATAAAATCAATGCACATAAATCAGTTGCATTTCTATACACCAACAAGAAAGAAAAGAAGAAATAAAGGAGTCAATCCCATTTACAATTACACCCAAAACCGTAATATACCTAGTAATAAATCTAACCAAAGAAGCAAAGAATTTGTACCCAGAAAACTATAGAATACTCGCAAAATAAGTTGAAGAAGACATAAATAAATGGAAAAACGTTCCATGCTCATAGATTAGAACAAATATTGTGAAAATGTCTATGCTACCTAGAGCAATCTACATACTTAATGCAATCCCTATCAAAATACCATTTTTTTCAAAGAAATGGAACAAATAATCCTAAAATTTATATAGAACCAGAAGACACCCTGAATAGTCAGAGGAATGTTGAAAAAGAAAAACAAAACTGGTGGCATCACAATTCAAAACTTCAACTCTAATTACATAGCTGAAATCATCAAGACAGTATGGTACTGGCACTAAAAAAGACACATAGATCAATGGAACAAAATAGAGAGCCCAGAAATGGACCCTCAACTCTCTGGTCAGCTAATCTTTGATAAGGCAGGAAAAAATGTCCAATGGGAAAAAAAAAAGACAGTTTCTTCAACAAATGGTGTTGGGAAAATTGGACAGCCACATGAAGAAGATTGACCATTTCTTCTGGACCATTTCTCCTGGACCATTTCCTTACATCATGTACAAAAGCAGATTCCAAATGGATGAAAGACCTAAATGTGAGACAGGAATCCATCAAAATCCTTGGGGAGAGCATAGGCACCAACCTCTTCAACCTCAGCCACAGCAACTTCCTAGATACATCACCAAAGGCAAGGGAAGCATCAGCAAAAATGAACTATTGGAACTTCATCAAGATAAAAACTTCTGCATAGCAAAAAAAAAAACATTCAACAACACCAAAAAACAACAGACAGAATGGGAGAAGATATTTGCAAATAACATATCAGATAAAGGGCTAGTATCCAAAATCTATAAAGAACTTACCAAACTCAACACCCAAGGAACAAATAATTCAATCAAGAAATGGGCAGAAGACATGAATAGACATTTCTGCAAAGATGACATCCAATGGCCAACAGACACATGAAAAAGTGTGATACATCACTGGGCACCAGGTAACTGCAAATCAAGACCACAGTGAAATACCATCTCACAACAGTCAGAATGGCTAAAATTACCAAGCCAGGAAACGACAAGTGTTAGTAAGGATGTGCAAAAAGGGGATTCCTCCTACACCATTGGTGGGAATGCACGCTGGTGCCACCACTATGGAAAACAGTATGAAGGTTCCTCAAAATATTGAAAATAGAGCTACCCTATGATCCAGCAATCACATTACTGGGTATTTACCCTAAAGATACAAATGTAGAGATCTGAAGGGGCACGTGCACCTGAATGTTTATAGAAGCAATGTCCACAATAGCCAAACTATGGAAATAACCTAGATGTCTATCAACAGATGAATGGATAAAGAAGGTGTGGTATATATATATACAATGGAATATTCTGAAGCCATCAAAAGAAACAAAATCTTGCCATTTGCAATGATGTGGATGGAACTAGAGGGTATTGTGCTAAGCAAAATAAGTCAGTTGGAGAGGGACAATTATCAGATGATCTCACTGATTTGAGGAATTTGAGAAACAAGTGAAAGGATCATAGGGGAATGGTGGAAAAAATGAAACAAGATGAAACCAGAGAGGGAGGTAAACCTTAAGAGACTCTTTGTCTCAGGAAACAAGCTGAGGGTTGCTGAAGTAGAAGAGGGTGGGAGGCATGGGGTGACTGGGTTATGGACATTGGGGAAGGTATGTGCTATGGTGAGTGCTGTGAATTGGGTAAGACTGATGAATCACAGACTTGTACCCCTGAAACAAATACATTATATGTTAATTTTTTTTAAAGATTTTATTTATTTACCTGACAGAGATCACAAGTAGGCAGAGAGGAGCCAGGCAGAGAGAGAGGAAGGGAAGCAGGCTCCCCACTGAGCAGAGAGCCCAATGTGGGGCTCCATCCCAGGACCCTGGGATCGTGACCCGAGCTGAAGGCAGAGGCTTTAACCGACTGAGCCACCCAGGCGTCCCAATTATATGTTAATTTAAAAAAATAAAAATAAATATGGGACACCTGGGTGGCTCAGTGGGTTAAGACCTCTGCCTTCGGCTCGGGTCATGATCTCAGGGTTCTGGGATTGAGCCCCACATCGGGCTCTCTGCTCCCCAGGGAGCCTGCTTCCCCCCCTCTCTCTCTGCCTGCCTCTCTACCTACTTGTGATCTCTGTCAAAAGGATAAAATATTTAAAAAATAATAATAATAAAAATTTTAAAATAAAAATAAATAGATTTCATACCTTATACAAAAATTAACTCAAAATTAATCAGGGATTTAAATTTAAAATAGAAAACCATGAAAATTTTAGAAAAACATAGGAAAAACATTTGAGATTTAGGGCTAGGCAAAGAGTTCTTAGACTTGATGGCAGAAGCACAATTCATAAGAGAAAAAGTGATAAATTGAACTTTTTCAAAACTAAAAATGTTTGCTCTGGAAAAGACCCTGTTAAGAGCATGAAAAGACTAACTACATAATGGGAGAAAATGTTTGCAAAATACAAATCTGAGAAAGGACTTTTATCTAGAACATATTAAGAGCTCTTAAACTCAAAATTTTTTTAAAAAATCCTGTTAGAAAATAAGCAAAAGTCATGAACAGACATTTAACTGAAGATGATGTACAGATGGCAAATAAGTACATGAAAAGTTGCTCAACATCATTAGCCATTAGAGAAATGTAATTTAAAACAAGATATTACTAAACACTTGTCAGAATGGCTAAAATAAAAAAAAATGTGACTCCAAATGCTGGTGAGGATGCACAGGAACTGGATCTCTCTTATGTTGTTGGTGGGAATGCAAAATGATATATCCAATGTGGAAATGGTTTGCTACTTTCTTATAAATGAAACATGCAATTATCATACAACCCAGAAATTGTGCTCCTGGAAATTTGTCCCACAGAAATGAAGACTTAATGTTCATGTGTACACAAAAACCTGTACACAAACATTTATAGCAGCTTTATTCATAATAGGCAATAACTGGAAATAACCCAGATGTTCTTTAATGGATGAATGATTAAATTGTGATATATCCATACCATGAAATACTACTCAGCAATAAAAATGCTTAACTATCAATACATGCAACAACCTAGATAAATCTCCATGGAATTATTCTGAGTGAAAAGAAAAAAAATAGTCCCAAAAGTCTACATACTGTATTACTCTGTTTAAGAATCTCGAAATGACAAAATTTGAGAATGAAGAACAAATTGGTGGTTTTCAGCAGTTAAGGAAGGGATGTAGATGACTATAAAAGGACAACACAAGGGGTCCTATGGTGATGGAAATATTCTGTATGTTGACTGTATCAATGTCAAAATCCTGGTTTTGATATCATACTATAGTCCTGCAAGATGTTACCATTGTAGGAAACTGGGCAAAGGGTACATGGGATCTCTCTGTATTATTTCTTATAACTTTTTTGTACAGTCACTTCAAAATAAAAAGTTTAAAATAATTATTGTTTTTAATTAAACAAAAACATGAAGCACTTATTAACTCCATGATGAACAAAAAGTTTTATATAGAAAGACATAAGCATCATAATATGCTACTTGGCTCAACAGTGCACCACACTTACATAGCTATCCTAAGACAAATACTAAATACTCATTTGAACAAAGATGTTTTAATTATATTGTGTGTATGTAGGGAAAAGAAGATGAGCAGGGGATAAAGTGAGTACTAAATCCTCATATTCCATAACAGAATGTCAGTAGATGCTATCTAAAATTTATGTATCAGGAAATATCAATAAAAGCATATTATTTATACAAAGGGAAAACAACTACCAGAAGGAGTATTCAAACAAGACTTAAGTGGACAGGCTAGATATGAAGGGAGAGAGAGAATGGGCAAGGCCCTTCTAACTGGAAAGACTTTTGTTAGTATTTTATGTTTTGCCATTGTGTAATATATTGATAAAATTTGGTAAACTTTTCAAAGAAGGAGGAACATCAACCTCCTAAATAACAAATTCAATGTCCTCTTCTCTAGCTTCAGCTTCCTAGACCTCTCTGCAGTATTCAACATTATTGAAATATCACCCAATTGTTCACCTCTCACTCACAGCCAAATATTTTGAAAGAGTTGTCTATATTCAGTTTCCACTTCTTTTCCTCCATTAAATTCTCAATCCACTACAAGCTGGTTTCAGCCCTCACTACTACTAACCACCACTGAAATGGTTTCAATTAAAGTTAGCACTCCTCTCCATGGTGTAAATTTACAGTTACCCATTCCTGCCTGCTTCTGTCTCTGTCTCTCTTCTCCCCTCTCTGCCCCCAAGTATCTGTTTATTCCTTATATTTCTCCTCTGGAGTTATGTCCTTGGCTTTTTCCTGTACTCTACATACTCTCTGCCTAAACTCTACATTCACTTTATTTGTTTAAGATTTTATTTATTTATTTGACAGAAAGAGATCACAAACAGGCAGAGAAGCAGGCAGAGGACGGCAGGAAGCAGGTTCCCTGCTGAGCAGAGATCCCTATGTGGAGCTCGATCCCAGAACTCTGAGATCATGACCTGAGCTGAAGGCAGAGGCTTAGCCCACTGAGCCACCCAGGCGTCCCTCTACATTCACTTTAACAGCTAATTGTGATATATATCAAAGATGGAATACTGGCTGCTTGAAAACTCCTATGGCTAAGTAGCTGGGTGTTGTTTGGCTGACTTACCAGATTATTTTTAACTTCAGTGCCCTTGGGCAGGACCTATGCACATCTCCTCTTTTTGTCATTACCTCATATCATCCCCAGCCTGAATCATCCATTTATGCTACCTGCCTGGATCCTAAATTTGATTTGCAACTCCTGCTACTGTGACTCTCAAAACTACATCTGCAGCCCCACCTACATTCTTACGCTATAAATAATATATCCAACTTTTTGCTGTTATCTCCATTTGAATATATGACAGGCCCCTCAAACTCAACATAGGTAAAATTTAGTTATAGGTAGGACTTCCCTCTCAAATCCTCTAATCCACCTGGTTCCCCTGTAAGTGAATGGCTCTCCCTGACACCCAAGTCCAAGCCTGAAATTGGTCCTTACATTCTATTCTCCACCTTGTAACTTGCATTCCATTGGGTAGTGAGTCCTGTCAATTCTACACCCCTCAGTCTCTCTCAGATGTATGTATGCCCTCTTCTTCCTCCACACTGCTATATTTTTAATTCCAAGTTGTGTCATCTTCACCTGGATCACTACAATAACTTCTGTAAGGCTTTTCATGATTAGTTCCCTATCCCTCCAGGCTCATCTCTTTACCACTCAATTCACACCCTAGGTTCAAGCCTAGCACTCTCAGGAGCTCTCCAGGCTCTCTACACCTCAGTGACTGCATACTCTCTCTGTTTGAAATGTTCTTCCCATTTTTCTGCTTGAAAAACCCTTATTTCGGAAAAACCCATATTCACCTTCATATTTCAACTTTCTAGAATGCCTCTCTTGACCCTTTATATCTTGTCTAGGATAGGTGCCCTCAGCTCTTTTCACACATATCCCCCACTGAACTAGTTTCTGGTCAGGTAAGGTATTCATCTCTGTATTCCACACAACTTTTAAAATGCCTGGTACATAACAGTCCATCAATAAGATTTCTTAGTTGGATGTTTCCTGGTGTAAAATCTATCTTCATTAGATTGGTGACCAAGAGTTTTTGCAACCCAGCTCCATATCTCCATTTTCATCCATATCTGTCACTATACCAATACATGTATCTAATGCTCCAAATAATGTAAAGAATCAAAAATATCACATTATATGTTTTGACCAGGGAGAAAGTCTGTAAAACCCAAGAGTTATATTCACAAATTTAGATAAATTGCCACTGTGACTCTTAAATAAGTAACCAAATTAGTCTACTTTATTCCCTGAAGTCCCTGTGCTGGTTTCCCACATCTATCATTGCTCATGGTCTCTTCAATATCTCTTCTTATAATAATAAGTCTATTTCTCATACACCAGATTAAATACTGTCTTCCTGAAACCTGATCATTTCTATCCAGTCAGAAATAGAAATGATTGCTTCTGCCCCTGATCTCCTCTGTACCTTGTATTCTCTGATAACTATCCAGTTTTTCCTTGTTCTGTAGTTTTTGTGCGCATAGCTTTTATCCACTTCCAGACTATAATCTTCCACAGAGCAAGTAACATGTCTTTTTTAACCTTTGACTGCCTTATAACATCCTGAACTTAGCAGGAACTCAGTGCATATTTTAAATAAATATTAAACAAAATCAGATTAGAGGAAGCATTTTACCTAATTACAAATGTACTTGGCATTTGATTATCATCTTCAAATCCAACTGCTTTGTGAATTTGAAAAAAATAAAACATATGCATGGCAATACCTAATTATCATGGTGGTATTTCCCATTTACAAATATCAACACAGGGAAAGAGGGTTTTCAAAGTCACTGAGAGGAGCAGACACTCTGGTTTCCATTTCTAAAACCTAAGCTACAGAATCCATTTTTATATGGTCTGCTTGGACAGTGAACTGATTGCCTCAGCCTCCTACTGAAACTATATTGGCAACTCAGAGGTATCTCTTCAAACCCTGAGTAGGTTCCCTGGAGCCTTCCTGAGATAAGGAGCTGTAATTTAATTTGCCATTGCATAACCCAGTCACGAAAATCACGAAGGAGTTCACGTTTTCATTCCCTTCATAGTAGACATTTAATTATATGATAATTACTTACAGCTTGCTGCTCAGCTTTTACTTTTATGAAATGTAAATTACACTTCACTCAAAAGTGCAAGATGAGCATTTAAAATACTTCACTAAATAGATTTAAAGAATTTTCTGACATTTTTCCCCAGGCCAAGAATTAGAAAGGCAATATACCTTTAAAGGAAACTTTCATTTAGATATCAGGAAAGTTGAATTCTTAATAAATAGAATATCTCAAAGGGAGAAAAACTTCCAAGTTAAAAAAAAATGTATATTGGGTTTTGAATAGGCTCAGTGGCCCCAGTGAAGCCAAAGCCTCATCTCTAGAAATAAGCAAAGTACTTTATCAACTGTGCTTTACTGGTAGATTCATTAACTGAGTTTTACTGGCAAGGCTGAGGAAAAGATACTGATGGCAATGATAAAATGATACAATTTGAATGACTGCTTTTCGAAATGAATGTTAAACGTATCTTATTATTCTTCTAGCATTATTTTCACTTGATTTAGAATTACAGAATCCTAACAGAGGTGAAATGATTGGGGAAATCATATCCATTGCTACATTATGTATTCAAGTAGAAAACATAATCTGAAGAATGCAAAGTCACAGCTGACTCAAAAGAATCGTGGACCATTCTCCTTAAACCTTAAACCTTGTATTTAGACGCTTTGACATTATTTATTGCCAGCCCAAAATTTAAGAGTGTTCAAGATAAGTCCCCATATTTGTTTCTGGTTTCTCATCCAGATTCTTGACAGAAAACTTCAAAGGAACTGGAAAATGAACAATTACCAGAAAAGCAGACAGGTCCTCTAAATTTTCAAATGGTAAATAAATACATAGACATTTAAGTAAATTTTTGCCATTGTTTGCTTGA
This sequence comes from Mustela putorius furo, assembly GCF_011764305.1. Taxonomy (NCBI): domain Eukaryota; kingdom Metazoa; phylum Chordata; class Mammalia; order Carnivora; family Mustelidae; genus Mustela; species Mustela putorius. Next base: position 20,697,066 of record NW_025422048.1, on the reverse strand, counting down.
GAAATCACTAAGAATTCAAGGTCTACTACCATTGATAACAGTAAAAGACATTATGCTTGTAAAGAAGTTTTTAATTTCAAAGCATTTCCACACAAAATCATAACCTGTTAGAGCTAGAGAGAACCTTAAAAATCATCCAGTGTAATCCTCCCTTATCTTTAATATATTTATCCTTATTTTATTTATTTTTATAAACTTTTAATTAACTTGTAACATATATACAAAAAAATAAATCTCAATTTTACAAATTAATTTTTATAAAGTGATCATACCTGTATTACCACCACCTAGATCAGGACTTACAACTAGATCAGCATTCTAAAAACCTCTATCATTCTTCGGAGATATAAATAGAACCTCTATTGCATCTGACTTTTTTCTCAGCCTTGTATCTCTGGGAATCATCTAGTTGTTTTGGGTAATATAGTTTGTTCTTTAAAAAAAAAAAAAAGTTCTTTTTATTTATTTTAGAGAGAGAGCATGAGGAGGCGGGGCAGAAGGAGAGTGAGAGAGAATCCCAAGCAGTCTCCACACTGATCGAAGACCCTTAAACGGGGCTTGCTTTCACCACCCTGAGATCAGGAACTAAGCCAAAACCAAGAGTCAAACACTTAACTGACTATACCACCCAGGCACCCTTTGTTTGCTCTTTTTAACTGCTATGTAACATTCTATTATTTAAATAGACCACAATTTACGTAACTATTCCAATACTGATGAACATTTAGATTGCTTTCTATTTGGTGTCATCACAAATAATGCTGCTGCAAACATTTTGTACATATATTTTGGTGTACACATATATACATTTCTGTTGGTATATACATATAGGAACAGATTTATTAGATCTGGGGTACATATATATTCAACTTGAGTAGATACTGTCAGTTTTCCAAAATGACTGTACCAGTTGACATTCCAATCATATAGTAAATGAGAGTTCCAACAGCTCTCCATCCGTGACAATATTTAGTGGTATTAGTCTTTTTAATGTTAGCTATCCTGATAGATGTATAGTGGTATCTTGTTGTGGTTTTAATTTGCATTTCTCTGATAACTAATGATGCTTGTTAACCATTTCAATATCCTACTTTGCAAAATATTTGTTCAAGTCCCTGTAAATTTTTAATTTGGTTTTATCTATGTTTCTTAATTGATTTGTAGGAGTTATTTATATATGCTGAAGACAAGCCCTTTGCCAGTTGTGTATATCACAAATATTTTCTTCCACACTGGTTTGCCTTTTCATTCTCTTAATGGTGTTGTTTTAGATAAATAGAAATTCTTAATTTCATAAAGTCCAAAAGACAGGGCTCAAATTAGCAATATAAGGGAAAAAGAGAGATATCACTATCAATATTATATATGTTTAAAAAGATAATAAAAGGATAAAATAAAAACTCTATGCCAAAATTTTTGGACAATAAGTTAATACATCATCTATATTCATCCTACAAGCTTTTACCACTATGTTAGTCTAAAAAAACAAAGATTAGAAAATGACCAAGGGATTGTTACTTACAACTGTGGAAAGATTTCACTTATTTACTTACTTCACATTCTTTTACATATTCTAAATGTTCAGCATTACAAAGCAATGGAGACATAACAACAAACAAAAAAGACTAGACTCTATCCTTATGGAGATTACAAACCTATAAGAGAAAGAAATATTAACCACCACCTTAACTCATTGCTATTATGGCATGTGCTACATAGAAATGTTACAGGGTGCTATACATGTGTATAATGGAGGCCTAAATAGAGTACGGGGCCATGGAAAACTTACCTGAAAGAGTGAGACTGAGACTTGAAGGATGGTTATGAGCTGGTTATGTGAAAGGGGGTGGAAGAACAGGGAGGATGATGAGAAAGGGAAAATTCAGAAAGAATGACATCCCTCTCTCACCCCATCCCTGATGTGCTTGCAGAGAAGTGGTTGTGCATTCTCACGTGCATGAGCGCGTGCGTGCGCGCACACACACACACACACACACACACACGCACACGCACACAGCCTACCCAGAGGAATATGAGCCTTGTAACCTAAAAACCTGGGGACTCAACAGCTTCAGATCAAAGTTAACAGAATGTGTTCTAAAGCCAATGCAAAAGGAGACAGAGAGCTAAACCGATATCCTAAAATGAAGTGGCTCTGAGGTTTGGTACCTCAGATAAAGAGGTAACTAAACCTTCAAGAAAGTATCCTCAAAACTGGCAGAGCTGCTGGAGTTTCACAGATTCTACAAGTAGAAGGTATTAGGCACCCTGTTCGCTGACAGTGCCCAGGGAGGTGACAAGACCTCAGAGGAAAATGGCAATATGGTATACAATGAAGGCTAGACTTCAGGCCATTCTGGGACTCCCACCCTGGATAGAAACCCCCATTCCTCAGCTGGGCCCAGGGTCATCAGACCTCTCAACCTTGAAGTGACCATACAATATGTAGACTGAAGACTCCCAGTGATTTTCCAAGATACCCAGTAACTTAACATGACTCTGGAGACCTACCTCAATAATGACTGAGATTGAATTCCAACCAAATTTTGAGAAGGGGTGTGGCCTCTTATATTAAATTATGTTTAGAGAATAAAAGAAAGACAGTACTTCTTTCACTCCATATTTTAGAGTAAAATGTATGCCCACCACAAGATTTAATGCTAGGGGGAGGTAGTGGAATCTGGAAAGTGTCTCAAAGCAGTTTGGCCTGAGTTACAGGTGTCTTTTCTAGGCTTCCCTTGATCTTGAGTGGAGAAGGAGCAGTTAAAGGTGCAGGGTCAGGATGAACAAATACTTAGTCAATGAAAAAAGAATGGTCCTGGTCCTTTCAGGGACCCATTCCAATCTCCAGAAAGTCATTCTTTTTATCTGACTTCCATCTCTCCCACAGGAGAAATACATAGACATTTAGTCTGCTGTGCCTTAATCTATTGTTTCCCAGCAGTGAAATTATGCCTCCCAAGTGGGTGCCAAGGTTACAGAAGCAAAAATGTGCTTCATGCTTAACTGGGAAAGACGCTCCTCCTTGAGCTATGAGTCATTAGTGGATCCTGTCATTAGGTACAAGAATAAAAATTTGCATAGAAATCATTGCAGGGAATTGTTTTTTCCCATGCCAGTATTGATTTTCCAGCACCGTTAGCTGCTTAATGCTACTGCTTTTAAATGATTACTCTAGAGGAGTCCCTCAATAGCAGGATTCTTCAACTGAGATGCTAGGACATTCATTGAATGTGATTCGACAACCCCAATTGACTCTGGAGACCTGCCTATCTATAGAGCAATCACAGCAGCCCCACACGGTTTAATAAATAATGTGACCCTTCTAAATGCAATACTCAGGCTACAGCTCAGTTAAAAATATGAACCTTTCTGGTTCTGTTTACCTGCTAAAAATCAATGATCAAGTCATACATTTGTAACTACACATAAAGGTGAGTATCAAAGCTTATTTTAAAACCTCTTCTTGTTTCCACCTCTGTATATATGGGAAAACTCTGAAATGCCTGAATTCACTTTCCTGCCTTAGTAGTTGAGTGACTCTAGCTAGAATCTCCTTTGACTAATCAGAGGTATTTCAGTGTTCAGTATTTGGAACACCACTGTTGCTACTGAGACTAGAGAAGCTGAAAAGTTTTGGAGCAAAAGCATAGTGAGGTAAGGACTGCTCAGGGAGCACTTTAATACATACTAACTTACCCAACCCCAGCAGGAGCTTCTTGTCTTCTGATTCAATTTTCTCCCTAAATGTTGGTCCCAGGAGGAAGGCTCTGGTTCATCAAGTCAATCCAGTCGACCAAATATAGAGTATCTTGGTAGGATTGGTATAAATGTCAACTCACAAATTCAGATGCTCACGAATTTTTTTTTTATAATTTTGTCTTTGAGCCCCCAGATCTCCATGTAGTATAAAATTTAATCACAGTCAATTCAAGCACTCCCCACAATTTCTGGAGTTGTGACTAAGATAAACAGAAGGTATTTAGTCTTCAGATGTCTTCTTCTGTCCATCCTGGAATCCAGTCATCTGCGGCCTTGACTGTCTATGTGAGGATATTCAAATTCCACCCAGGCCTCAGTCACAGTTGTACTCAGATCACTGCTGTGCCGCTTCAACCCTAAGTTTACATTTTCTCAGGTCTCAGGACACTTTGTGACTACCTAGAAAACACTGGATTTTCCCATACTTTATCAGAATCCAGAGAATTATAAGATCACTCAAGCCATCTCCTGTGATATAACATAAGCAGCCAACTCTACTGGCTCTGGTGCCAGGCTGGGTTCAACAGGAACTTACAAGGCTTGTTGCCTTCCCCTATGCAGGAAGATGTAAGGCACAGTCTCTTTCTCAGAGACTCACCTCCCCACCTGTTTGAGTATTATTATTTATTCAACTTGAGTCCTGGCTCACAGGGACAGGTTATACCACCTTCTTAAGGGACTTACCAAGGATTCACTCAAGGACTCACTCCTTTGTTCTAACTCTCACTCCTTTCATATCCCATGGAATTTTAATCTAGTCCAAGGAGAGAAAAGCCTGCTCTGATTGGTCCTGTATCTTTTCCAGTGTATTGTGTATGTCATAAAGCGTATGCTCTAAATTCTTTAAGCTCAAAAGTCCTGGTTCCTGAAACTATAAATAGGATTTTAAAACTCAAAGGCTAAGAATTAAATTTTGTTTTCCGTTCTATTACAGTAACCTTTTTCTTAAGAGATGTCTTTGCTAAATATGGGAAGGGCTATGTATAAGGACATGCACACACACACACACACACACACACTCACTCGGGATAATTTATTAAAACATTATCCAACATACTACTATATACTTAAAGCTATAGCAGAAACTACAGGAGACGAAAGAAAGGCACAGTCTGTGTGCTAAAGAGAATAGAGTTTCATTATGCAGACCATGATTTATATACCTGAAACACTCAAAAATGCATTGTCACATATAATCCAGGGATAGCTTGAATGCTACTCAAAATGCTATAGAGAAGTCAAGTTAAAGTTGTATCAGTATGAACCATAAGGGTCAAAGACAGTTCCATGGAAATGACTAACCTGAATGGAAGAAGGTAGAGAGGAGGAGATAATAAATGAATAATTTCATCCCAAAAACTTTTCTCCAGACAGGTGTCAAGATCTTTATATTAGGTCTTTTATGGTGTTTTCACTGTCCTCCTGTGTTTTTGATGAAAAGGCCTATGTCTTTCTAAAATCAATTTGCTCTACAAGCCAATTCACTTATTATCCAATCAAGAAATGGGCAGAAGACATGAACAGACATTTCTGCAAAGAAGACATCCAAATGGCCAACAGACATATGAAAAAGTATGCAACATCACTGGGCATCAGGTAACTACAAATCAAAATCACAGTAAGATACCACCTCACACCAGTCAGAATGGCTAAAATTACCAAGTCAGGAAATGACAAGTGTTGGTAAGAATGCACAAAAAGGGGAACCCTCCTACACCAATGGTGGGAATGCAAGCTGGCTCTCCAACATATCTAGGAGAGCTTGGAGGACTGGCTTGAAACAACACAAATTTATTCTTTTATGGTTCTGGAATTCAGAAGTCTTAAACGGGTTTCAGTGTCCTAAAGTCACAGTGTAGACATGTCTGGTTCCTTCTGGAGGTCCTTAAGGGAAAATCCATTTGCCTTGGTCAGCTTCTATTAGCTGCCTGTATTCCTTGACTTTTGGTCCATTCCTCCATTTTCAAAGTGCATCATTCTAGTCTCTACTTCTGTCATCATATTGCCTTCTCCTCTGCCTCTGTCTCCTCCTGGGTCCCTTTTGTGATTACACTGGGTCCACCCAAATAATACACAATAATCTTCCCATATGAAGATCCTTAACTGAATCACATTTACAAGGTTCAATTTGCATATAAAATAACATATTCCAGGGATTCCAGGGATTAGGATGTGGAAATATTTGGGGTACCATTATTCACCCTACCACAGGGAACATTTCAAATTGTACCATGGTTTAGACACTTTGCATGTCTACACAGTTTATGGGTTAGAGATTTTAAAGAAATGTCAAATAAGTTGGTGTTACCTTTACCCAGTGATCACCATCTTCCAAAGACTTTCTGTGGATTGAAGGAGGTGATTAGAAGGTGGGGGGTGGGGGAATGCATATTACAAAAGTTCTGCAATGGGAAATTTGGACTTGGCCTCTTACCTGAGTAACTCCACTGTCAATTAGGATCAGGTTCTGCCTTGTGCTTTCATTTCAAGCCTCATTTCATGACATTTCAGTGCTTCTGCTGTTTTTCAGTACAATTTGCTCTTTGTCCCAAATGGTGCTCTCAGCCTGGCTGAAGATTAAAGGCCAGGTTCCTTCAACTCTGGCCTTGATCGAGGAAATAGGAAGTGGACATTTAGAAAATTTATCTGGGAAGGGAGGGAAATTAAAACTGAAGGGAATCCAATTGTTCTTCAGAAATGTCGAAAAAAATTAGAGCAATGGCGACTCAAAATGACATCCTGCTTAGTTTACAAGCTCTCACTTGTTCAGCAGTCTGTAGGACAAGATAGCCTGAGTCTCTGTGCCCAGGAAATCAGTAAAAGTCTCAGAAGCTGAGGGCAAGAATGTAGTGGTGAGCAAGAAAAGATGCTATCCAGGGCCATCACTTCCTAAAGTTTATGTTCTAGGAATAAATGTATACAAGAGCTGCCAATGATGGTGTACTTATTATATGCTAAAAACTGTTAAGCACACTAAATGCATTTTGTCATTTCCTTTATCTTCACAACAGCCATATAAGGTAGTTAATATCACCCCATTTTATATATAAGTTAGGAACCCAAGGCACAGAGAGGTTAAGTGACTTGTCTGATGTCAAACAGTTCTTAGAAGATAGAGTTAAAATTTGAATGAGGTATGTCTGACTCCAAAGCCCATGCTGCTATTCACGACATTATACTGTGCCACATAGATCTGTGGTTGAGGACTTTTGTGTTAGAGATGTGGAGGTTTATGGTGCCAAATAGGTCATCATACCTGCTCGCTAATACTATTGTCCTCAAGGACTTAATTACCACATTAAGGGAAGCATTAGAGACAATTTCACCAGGTATGCATGAATTATAATATTTGGTAACAGTTGTGATCCAGGCATGTGTGTCCTTAAAAAACAATTATGTGGTCATATGTTGGCCAGGGCCAAAGATAAGATGACATACATATTATTATTCAGGTGTAAACACCTTCTAGAGAACTGTGTCTGACCAGGGCATTAATTCCAACATATATCCTACTTGGAATGATGCTGTTTTCTCTCCATGTGCATTTTTTTAAAGCCCCGTACAATCATTCCCTACATACTTTATAAATGTGTAACAAGTTCTATAAATGTGGAATAAGTTCTAGGTCTCATGTCCTCCAAGCAATAGTTTCCAGATATCCTCTGTTTCCAACCACCCAGACTGGTTCAGAGGTATGAAAGACTTCAAAGGCCTTGGATCTGAGATTTTTTTAGAGAAAAAAAAAAAGAAGGCAAATAGGTACCTTACTCAGAAGATTTAGAAAAGGTTATAATTATTTGGAAGTTTGATTATAGGAGCCAGTTAAATTTGTACAGGACCTCAGCTTAATGACTGAGGCAGGACATCAAGACTTGCTCATCAGGAGCTGCCCCTATGCCTCAAGCCAGTACCTACACCTCCATTATATATTGTTTCAAAGTCTGCAGGTTTGGGTCACTCATTCAACATACCTTCATTAAAGGACCAACTATATACCCAGCACTATGCTAGAAACTAAAAGGGTACAAGATGGACAAGACATAATTCTGCTCAAGATATTATATATATCTTGCTAATCAACCTCCTCAACAAGTAGGAACCATAGAAAACTATAGAAACAAAAAGAGAAAGATAGGTTCCATGATTAAGTTTACTCAAGTCTGGGTCATTTTCCTTTTTGTCTTATTATTTCTTTGTCTCCTTCTCTCCACAACTTTTCTATCCCTGATCTCATTCTCTGAATCTCGGATCACCTTTCCTGTTATCCCCTCAAGTTATAGCTCATTTTTTTGTTCTTCACTATCTTCTTGCTGCTTCATGAAGATTTGTTCCCAACTCCCTTTGATGCCTAATATCTTCACCTATTCATAGTCATCACAGTACCCCAATCTTAACATATACACCACCAACAACAACAAAAACAACACAGCCTACAGTTTGAATTATGAGACCATGTGAATAAAAAAACTGGCAACCACTTGGTGGCAGCATACCCAAATTCAAATAGCAGAAACTGTTTTAAGTGAGAACAGCCTGAATTTACAAAACTAAAGTTAGAAAATGCCAGATATGCAAAGTTAAAGTTAGAAAATGATAACCATGTCACAGTTATAAAGTAGTATCAATTGTAGTTAGGAAGACTGAATTGAGAGTGTGTTACAGTCTTAATAACTGCAGACAGAGAGATAGAGATGCAAAATTTATTATGGGAATGGGGGCACATTTTCAGGGCCATAGCTACAAGAAAGAGTCCTAATGTTTTAGCACTAATAGCAGAGAGCCTGTTGTGTCTCCATATTCCCTTAGAGAAAACTGAACTTAGACTAACTGAGTAATCCAGACAATTGAAAACAATGATAAGCCAAATGAAATGTGTATGTAGACATTTCTTTTGGTAAATGGGTCGTAAAAATAGAATACTTACAATAATAAAAGCAGCAAGTATGTGCTTTGGGAAACGCACACACAAGGAGTCAAATTCTCCTCTAGGATTTGTATCAAAAGTCAAATGAGTTTTCACTGATGCTGAAGTCAGTGGGTTGTCATAGATGTCCTCCTAAGGCTCTTCTATTGTACACAGAAACTATATTCTAATTGTTAAGTACCTAGACCAGCACAATTATTAGTAACCCAGCACAACAAACTGTCCCATATCTTTGGAAATATGGGGCTCAGAATAGCTCTGCAATTGGCCCCTTAGTCAAATGATATCAACTGATTAAGGAAGGCCTATACCTTGCATCCTAGATACCTGAAAAACAAATATCTTCTCCATCTCTCATTAAAGCTTTTCTATTTCTAGGGAAACCTATAGTTTTCATCCATAAGACACGCAAGCTGAGAAGTCCTGTAGTAAAAACTATGAAGTATCTTAGCTTAGCTGGCATGCATATAGTCAATGTCAATCAAACATATATATTGAGCTCTTACCGTGGGCCCATCCCTGTGCCAGCAGCTATAGGATAGACAGAAAAAGTACTGGCATGGTGTCTGATCTCAAGTGCTTAACCATGTAGTTGTGAGATAAGATTAACATATAAAACAATTGTATAAAAGAACATATATTGAGTTGGATTATTCAGAGAGTAGGTACAATGTCATAGAAGAAAGTCAATGTGGACTGGGGGTTTTGTTGAGAACTGCGAGGGGTCTGAGATTTTACTCTACTTAAATTCTAGCAAGTTGACCTGCCACAGCTTCATGGATACTGGTAGAAAATATGAGATTCCTGGATTAGAAATGAGAGACAATGTATTCTTCATAGCAATAACATTAGTAAGAGTATCTGCATTTTTGCATTGGTTCCATATTCCCAGTTCCTGAAGGATAATGTGAAGAAGGCCAAATGGCACCTGCACATCAAGTAGGTTGCATTATAGAAGAGGAACACTGAGCTGAGGGAACTCATGCTTAAAGAATATCTTTTACAATGAGCAATAAGCACGTCTGCCCTTTGTTCCAGATGGAGACACTATATCTGTATTGCAAGGCTTTTCCCTATACAAACATCCTTAGAAAAATAGTCTGGTGGAATGGGAAGTCAGTGCCCTCACTTGCAAGATACTCAGATACATAAGAGACTCAGTAGTTAGACAAGTTGGTAGAGTCATGGCTTTGGGAGTGAGTGTAGATCACAGAACAAATGGCTAATATAAATCCATGTCCATTACAAAGCACATGTCCTAAAGAAAAGAGATTTCCTGAAATGGCTAATAAAATCCTAAAAATTCAGAGCTGCAAACACCTTTGTTCAACATACCCATTTTGCAGCCATGGAGAGAGAGTCCCAGAGAAGTCAAAAGGTCCTAATATTATTGTGATGTACAGCTAGCATGTTTCTTATGTCTGATTAGGTGGATGTATTCTGTGCCCACTGATCTATGTCCTGCTTTTCATAGTAGAATGATGGTTGAGCACCTCATTAGAAATAAAATTATTACCTGTACCAGGTTTACGCTAATGTACTGACATCTGCAGCACTTGTTAAATGAACCATAAATCAAATACACTGAAGTCATTTCCCACCAAATCAAGTCAGGCTTTGGTCAAAAGAATTAACATTGTAATACACTTAATGCCTGACATTTGAAGAGGGCCTCTGACTAGATCACTTTGGATAAAGAGAAAATCTTGTGGAGTCATGAAATAGTACTAACTATAAATCATTTTGCAAGCATCCTAATCCAGAGCTGGAAGGTTAAGGGCAATAACCAACTTGAATTAACTATCTGGTGAAACCATCTAAGGATTCACAGGTCTTTCTTTACTAATCTATCTGCACTTCCCTGTTTTCTCTGGATTCACACGTGTTATAAATAGTACTACTTGTTTTGTCTAAGTATACCTTTGGTTCTTCTCAATTTGCATTGCAGCATAACTGTGACAAAGGGTGAGGGAGGAATATAAGAGCTATCCAGAGTATAAAACAAGAACCCAGAGTATAGATAGACTTTCTTGTATTTGTGGGGAATCTGGATAAGAATAATAATCCCAGAGTAAGAAAGTTAATTAGACTTAAATATATTTTCTGGATGGATTTCATTAAACCTAGCTCAGAAAGTCAGGAGTGTGTACTGAACAAATGAAAAATCTACTTGTGACTTTCTGATTTTATATGCAAAGCATGCCATGGTATGAGAAAATACAGCTTCTTTCATAACCAGAAATATACTGGCGTATGAAAGTCAAACACAGGATGAAGTTAAGTGTGACTCTCAGCCTCCACCTTCGTCCCCCACCTCTACAGTTCCAAAACCCTAGGGTTGACTTAAAAGTCATTGCTATCTGTAACTGACTTAAGCAGAACTAGCTTGTTCTGGCTTCATAAATTACTTTAACATAAGACTTGTGTTGAGATCAAGGGAGGTGATAATCTCAGTGAACCTGGCAATATACACCTGAAGTATTGGTATTCATTTCTGGGCTCTGTATGTAACAAGAAACCTCCAAAATTGTAGTGTGTCCAGAGCAACCAATATGATTATGGAACTTTGTCTCAGCCTTTGAGAACTAGTTGGGGAACCTAAAGATGTTTAGTCAGGAAAAGATCTAGTGGGAAACCATTAGGAGTGTCTTCAAACCTTGGCAGGGTTATTATTTTTAATAAATTACTCAGTCTTCGTGGCTCCAGAGAATAACAGTGGGGCTATTGGCATGGTTGAAAAAGAAAACAGAATTCAACTCAGTGAAAGAAATAACCCTCAAATAATTGCAGCTGTCTGAAAATGAAATGAGAACCAAGCAGGGCAGGATAAATCTTCTGAATAGAAGAATTGATTTGCAGTATTACCCGCCCCCCCCCCCCCCGCCCAGGACTTCGTGTACTCACAGGGTCTGGCAGTCAGGACCTTAAAGTGGCATGCTTTCACTAGACACCAGGACCCTCAGTCTTCTGGCTGCAAAGCCTCTGCTCTTTGAGCCCATTAGATTAAGAACAATCCATCTCTGAACAGAAGAGTTGGGATGCTACAAATAAAACCGTTAGTTTTTTCTGAGAAATTTCACATTATAAGACACTGGAAGAGGAAAAAATTATCTAAGCTTCCAATTAAGTCCATACTGCAGACCCAGACTGACAGTGCCAATGGTTTTACTCTTTGTTTCTTCTAGAGTCTTCTATCAGTTTACTGGAAAACCAAGCTGTACTGTGGCCCAAACCACAACTATGCTTTACAAACAAGAGCCTCTGACATATGTAGTATGAATAATGCAGTCTGTAGCTCCCACTAGGATATAGACTCTTCTGAATATCTTTCACGTCCTTCATCCAGCTCTCTGGTCTATGCAGGATATTGCATGTTTCCTCTCCACTAAAAGGAGCACCTTTGCAGATGTAGTAACTCTAAATTCAGTGCTTTCATCACAAAGAACCAAAAAGGTAGAACTTTTCTCTGTTGTACTATATTTTCCACCCACTTAAGTATGCTGAGGCATGCCTTATTTGCTTAGGACCCATTGCACAGAGAAGAGGAGAAATTAAGACATGCATCTGCCCTTTCCTGCTCTTCTTAGTTTTTCTCACAGTACAGACCAAAAGGGAAAACTCTTCCCCTTATGCCTTCTGTCTGTTCACACCTGGCTATTGATATGCTAAAAGTGGAAATTTGGGGAATTTAGAAAATCCTCTCAACAATATCTAGTTTTCAAGCTATATTCCTGGTAGAGAACTAGATCATGGATGTAAAAAGCTGAAGGTTAATGTTTTCTTTTGTATCTTGCTCTCAATCTTATTTCCTTATGAGTACTACTTAAGCTAAGAAAAAATCATGTACCCTAAAATGTAAATAAGAAAACACATCTATATTTTTTCAAACTATTTCCTCTATTACATACTTTTATTTATTCAGCACTATTTGTGATATATGCATTTTGTATGTTACAACACTATATAAATGATTCTTTCAGAAACATGTGAAAGAAACCCAATTAAAACTACATTGAGATATTACCTTACACCAGTTAGAATGGCCAAAATTAGCAAGACAGGAAACAACATGTGTTGGAGGGGAGGTAGAGAAAGGGGAACCCTCTTCCACTGTTGGTGGGAATGCAAGTTGGTGCAGCCTCTTTGGAGAACAGTGTGGAGATTCCTCAAGAAATTAAAAATAGAACTTCCCTACGACCCTGCCATTGCACTACTGGGTATTTACCCCAAAGATACAGATGTCGTGAAAAGAAGGGCCATCTGTACCCCAATGTTTATAGCAGCAATGGCCACAGTCGCCAAACTATGGAAAGAACCAAGATGCCCTTCAACGGATGAATGGATAAGGAAGATGTGGTCCATATACACTATGGAGTATTATGCCTCCATCAGAAAGGACGAATACCCAACTATTGTAGCAACATGGACGGGACTGGAAGAGATTATGCTGAGTGAAATAAGTCAAGCAGAGAGAGTCAATTATCATATGGTTTCACTTATTTGTGGAGCATAACAAATAGCATGGAGGACATGGGGAGATGGAGAGGAGAAGGGAATTGGGGGAAATTGGAAGGGGAGATGAAGCATGAGAGACTATGGACTCTGAAAAACAATCTGAGGGTTTTGAAGTGGCGGGAGGGTGGGAGGTCGGGGTACCAGGTGGTGGGTATTATAGAGGGCACGGACTGCATGAGCACTGGGTGTGGTGCAAAAATAATGAATACTGTTATGCTGAAAATAAATAAAAAATAAATTTAAAAAAAATAAATAAATAGATAAAAAAGAAACCCAATTCAAACAGTTTGAAAAAGAAAGAAAAAGAGAGAGAAAGAGGGAGGGAGGGAGAGAGGGAAGAAGGAAGGAAAGACACTTACTAGCTTGTAAGTTCAAAGGGTGACCTGCCTCAGGTGAACTGAAGAGCTCACATACTCTATCCTCTCAAATCTCTTCTATGTGCTGGGTTCATCCTGCAGACAGACTCTTTCCATGTGCAAGGGAAGATGTCTGCCCACAGCTCCATATTTATATGCTCCCAGTTCAGAAGTCCAAATATAAAAATGTTTGTATCCACCTCGCCACCCAAAAGTCAATCTAGAGAAGGCATATGGTTAGCCCTGCTTAGATCTGTTGCCCGTCTCTACACCACTGTCATCAATGAATAGGAAACTACAAGAGGCCCATCCTAGATTATGCCATTACCACTATAGCCAGGTTGGGATGGGGAGGAGGGGAATCATGATTAATTACCCCACTAGTATAACATGGATTGGCTGAAGGGACAGTCCCTCAAAGGACACAGAGAGTTGGATATAACAAAACATCAGATATTGACCTCAGAAACATCACCTCAGTCCTTAAAATTCTTCAACTTATTCTCACTTAATTGAAATTAGCTAAACACCTAACTAATAAAAAGTGGTAATTCATCTGCATATTCCCTATACTTATTATGGAGTCCTTAAATTTCATGCAGTGTTGTTGGGATATATTTTGTTCTCTGGGCACATATAGTTATGTGATATGATAAACATAAAATAAAAATTTGAGGATCACTGATTTAAAAAAATAAGAAGCTAAATTCTTCCCAAAAGTCACAAAGCTGTATAGCAGAACTGGAATTCAAAGCCGATCTTGACTGATTCTTAATGCCCTTTCCCTTTCCCTTATATCTTAGATTTTAATACCACCCCTTGAGTGGTATCTAGTGCCCTCTGCTACCACCTTTTAGCCCCAGTCAAAACCAGCTCTGAGAAAAGGAGTTAAATTCATTCACACTCAACTGTCTGATGCGGAGTGAGATTCTGATTTCTCCTAGGCAAAATTGTAATTTGGTGTGTATCAACTTTAGGTAGCAGAATGGCTTCATAATTAAAGGGGATAAATTTAGGACTCAGTCCTGTCTCCAACACTTGCTAGGTATGTGATCTTCAGAAAGTTATCATTTTGAGAGTCAGGCTAACTCATCATAAAATGGGGATAGCAATGTACACCAAATGGCAATGTTGTAAGGATTAACAGAGTTCATTCTGTTATAATTCCCACCTCAGAACCTGCAAAACAGTTCCTGTTAAACAGATACTTTCCCTATGGCAAAGAGATAATTTAAGTTTTGTTTTTAAGCCATAAAATGATAAGAGTTTGGGGAAGGCCAGAGGTTCTTCCTTTTCCTCTGAAATCAAATAAAAATGTCTTACAAAGAATTAGCACTTTATACATCCTTTTAAAGATTTTATTTATTTGAAAGAGAGAGAGAGAGTGAGAGAGAGTGCACACACAAACAGAAGAAAGGAGTAGAGGGATAAGCAGTCACCCTGCCAAGCAGGGACTTGATTCCAGGACTCTGGGATCATAAAATGAGCTGAAGGCAGACGCTTAACTGACTGAGTCACCCAGGCATCCCTAACATTAGCATTTTACTTTTTTCCACATATACTAGCTCTTTTGCTCATACTTCAAAGATTTTATTTTATTTATTTGACAGAGAGAAACAGTACGAGAAAGAACACAAGCATGGGGAGTGGGAAAGGGAGACGTAGGCAGAGCTCCCGCTGAGCAGGGAGCCAGATGAAGGGTTTGATCCCAGGACCCTGGAATCTGAGCCAAAGGCAGATGCTTAATGACTAAGCCACCCAGGTGCCCCTCCTTTGATTATTTTAACAACCCATAACAGAGACAGGGCAAACCCTGTTAAGCATTATTTCACTGATTAGGAAATGCAAGTCTGAGAAAGTTGAGTCACTTTGCCAGAACTGAGGGGGTTTTTGCCCTCTAATTCAGAACAATCTTCCAGTAGAGAAGAACATGTAGTTCTCATGTTGTTCTACTGAGTTCTCATACTGAGTTCTCTCAGTAGCCATGGTGGGGGAAAGAGCAGTTTCTTTTTTGTTTGCCCTGATAGAATTTTTTCTCCTCCTCTTCCTTTCCCCACCACTAGGTTGGTCAATCTGGGCTGTTCATCTTGGGTTTATCAGGGATGCCATGAAAAACTTGCTTTATATATAAAACTCATGTCAGTGTAGCAAAAGATCATCTCCTTTCATAGTTGATAATGCAACTTTTTGTTGTTTTAAGTGATATATGTCTCAAAGTTAGAGTTATTCAGTCCTGTCACCCCATATGAAATTCATTGCTTCCACAAGCCTTTTTTTCTAGTGCTTCTCAGCAGGCATACAGTCCCCTCTCATGAGTCTCCGCTTCACTGACTGTCTCTCCCACCAGAAAGTCTACGTAAGGAATAGGCCTGTATCTGATTTATCACTATATCACCAGCACCCAGCATAGAGCCAGGCCCACAGGGTGAGGAGCTAAGCCAACATTTGTTAAATGGGGTGATCATTACACAAGAATTAAACTATTTTTTTTATATAACAACAATTAAAGAATGGTCCCTGCTTTCCAGGAGTTTAGTGTCTACTTGGGAATATTTTACAGCCCCCATTACAAGATCCTGGAGATGAGTGGCTGGGTTTTAATCATCTCCATATCCCAGTCACCTCACATAATTCTTGACATACCCAGTGCTTTCTAAACTTGGCCAACCAACTACCCTTAATAGTAGGGTAAATACAGATGCCTGAATGAATATAGGGATCTAGTCTAAAGTGCCCTTCACAAGCAGAACTTTCTTTCAAGTCTTGTTTTCTACCTTAAAAAAAATTTTATATAAATATTACATTCCACAACACAGCCATTTATGCTTTTTAAAAATAATTTAAATTACCTAACACTGAGTAAAAGTATGCTCCAGAACGATACCAATGCAATGCTAACTCAGATACCCATCCAAGCAGGTAATCTCTAGATTCAACTTATCAGACCCAGTGGAGGACTTCATGGCAGTTTTCATGAAGAAACTGGTCTTTCCTGAGGCTAATTGGCACTATTAGGAGTAGGATGAATTGCACTTGGATTTTGTTTAAAATGATCTTCTGGAATGCCTCAAATGTCAAGCTCCAATTGATAAGCTAGGCAGAATCCCAGAAGCAGGAAGACAGCCTTCCTTGGGGGAGGAGGGTCAGGGAGTAGGGATAGTGTACAAGGGGCTGGCCGCTTAGAGGCATTTTGTTTTGCACCGGACTTGGAGAACTCCAGTAGTTTAGTCACTGGCCCCATTCAAAAGTGTCTGCTCTGAAAACAGTGGGTCTGATTGTGTCATAGGACCATACGTGGACCAAAGGTACGGGTACTTGACAGATGAGAAAAGAGCATAAACAATCTAAAAAGAAAGAGGCATGGATGGCATTGCTTGAAATCATTGTTAGACTGAAAGGAAAAAAATACCAATTGTAATGAATTAGAGAAAAACAAAACAGTTTTCAAGAAGACAGTACCTATGATTCCAAGGCCAGTTTTGTTGTTGTTCTGTTTTATGACCCCATACTGAGCTCTGATCATAGTTTTTCTTGAGTTCCTAAACAAGGCTGTAGTGAGAGCCCTATCCCCAAATGTTTTATGTTATATCATAAAGTGAGTGGTTGGCAACAAATGGGACAGCTAAAATAATGTGAAAGATGCAAAATTGACCAGAACTTCAATTTTAATAAGCATATGAGTTGCTTGGGAATTTTTTTAAATGCATATTATGATTCATTAGGTCTGGTTGGGGGGGATCCAAGGTTCTGCATTTCTAACAAGCACTCTGATGATTCCAATGCCTACTGATCCAAAGAGTACATCTTGAGTAGCAAGGGTCTAGATCTAGATCTTTTCCTACTAATGCTTATCTCCTGGGTTCACTTTCAATTTTAATAGTCCCTATGTGGGCCCTTGAGATTTCAGAGGAGAGGTACAATTTGAATTTACAGCAATTGATTTTTACTCTGTGCTTTCATTATGCATAAATGTTTTTTTTTTTTTTATTGAGTGCTGTGTACTACAAATAATCCTGTCTCCCCAGGGATAAGAGAAATACATCTGGAACTAAAGAAATCAGGCTATAGGCAATACAAACAGTAATAATTTGGGCAAGAAATTATTTTCAAGTTACTAATGTTCTGTGACCTAAGACACTAACACAAATCTAACACAGATATGGAGGAAAAGGAATAACAGTTATATTATCCACTATTTTGCAAGTGCTCTATTATGAACATTGACAATGAAAGCTTGGTTGATACAACAACCAAGGGATGTAAGTGGAAAGATTCTAAGCAGGCTGCTTAACACATAGTAACTGTTCAAGAATCAATAAATCTTTAAACCACCAAAGGGAGATTTCAGACAGGGGCAGAAGAGATACATAATGGGAACCAGAAAAACTTAGAAATACAGAGGAGGACTATCAGGGTTCTCCAGAGAAACAGACCCAGTTTTATTTACATACACACATACACACACACACACAGAGATATTATATATAATGTATAGCCAATTATATATATATACATATTATACATGTATATGCATATGTATATGTAAAATAGACTTATTTTAAGGAATTGACTCACATAATTGTGAAAGCTGTCAAGTCCAAAATCTGTAGGGCAATCTGGCAAACGGGAAACTCAGGCAGGAGAGGATGTTGCAGTCTTGAGGCAGAATTTCTTCTTCTCCCAGAAACCAGTGTTTGCTCTTAAGGCCTTCAACTAATTGAATGAGCCCACACATATTATCAAGTATAATCTCTTTCACTTAAAGTCAACTAATTGCAGATGTTAACCACACCTACCAAATAGCTTCACAATAATACTTAGATTCGTGTTTGAGTAAATAACATTGAGTAATATAGTTCAACCAAGCTGACACATGAAATTAACTGTCACAGAGACCATTCTAGGTCAGTGGTTCTTAGCCTTGATTTCACATTAGAATCTCCTGAGGTTTTTTCCTTTTAAACACTAAAGCCAAGCCTCACTCCTAAGAGGCTCCATAATTTTTAATAGTTCTCCCACATGACTCCAGTGATCAGTGTAGTCAGGGTGGAGAACCACTGATACAGAGACCAATACTCCTAATTTTAAAGATAAAGAAACTAGATCCAAAAAAAAAAAAAAAAAGATTTTCCAGCATCCTTTAATACTCAGGGGCTAGATCTGCTAGATCTGGGATTCTTAAATTGTAACCCAGTATGTTGCTAATACCTACATTTTCATCTTCATCCCCTGACCAGGTGAATTTACAAATGGGTTCCATAGTATAATCTTTAGAATTTTGCTTGAAAATAATTTGGTGTTGAGGTGAGGAAGAGTAGGTAGGGTGTTACAGATAAAACAAGAGAGATCATGAGGTGTTGATTTTTGGACACAGATAAGGAATACATGGGGGTTCTGGTACTATTCCCAGTATTTTTTTATTAGTCTGAAATTGTCATTAATACTTTTTAAATCAAAAACCAAAAAATGAGATTCTAACTCTAAATCAAAGTATCAACTACAATTAACTGGCTTCCACTGGATCTGAAGAAGCTTTCCCCACTTTAAAACCCTAAAGCGGGGCGCCTGGGTGGCTCAGTGGGTTAAAGCCTCTGCCTTCGGCTCAGGTCATGGTCTCAGGGTCCTGGGATCGAGCCCCGCATCGGGGTCTCTGCTCAGCGGGGAGCCTGCTTCCTCCTCTCTCTCTCTCTGCCTGCCTCTCTGACTACTTCTGATCTTTCAAATAAATAAATAAAAATCATTAAAAAATATTAAAAAAAAATAAAACCCTATAGCTAGAAGCATATAAGAATAGTCTGGTCAGTCATGGTCACTTCCCTATAATAGTAATTGAGTACTGATTCCTGAAATGTAACCAGTCTCTGAAATAATTTTAAAAATTTATCTCATGTTACTAACAAATGGAACACTGCCTGTTAAAGAGCCATAAATATTGGAAATTCAACTGCATAATACAGGCCTGGCCTTAGTGAATTGCAAAGCTCTGAGACTGAGGCGTCCAATATTAAGCATAAAAAGATTATTCTGCTATTGTTGGGGAGATTATTCTATAGATGTCACTTAGGCAGGATTTGTAAATAGTGTTGTTCAAGTGTTCTGTAAACTTGATGATTTTTCACCTAGTTGTTCTATCCATTATTAAGAGTAGAATATTGAAGTCTCTGAAAATTACTATTAAATTGTCTATTTCTCACTTTAATTCTTTCGGTTTTTGCTAGATGTATCTTGGAGCTCTGTTTTTAGGTGCAAATATTTATAACTGCTAATATCTTCCTGAAAGATTGACATTTTTATTGTCATCACATGCCCCTCTATCTCTAGTAATATTTTTTGTTTTAAATTATATTTTCTGGTATAAGTAAAGCCATCCCAGCCCTCTTATAATTTCTGTATTACTTTTTCCATTCTTTTATTTTCAACTTATTTGTATCTTTGAATCTAAAGTATATCTCTAACAGACAGCATATAGTTGGATCTTGTTGTTGTTGTTGTTGTTGTTTTAATCCAGTTTAACTTTCTTTGCCTTTTGATTGAAATGTTTAATTCGTTTACATGTATTGTAATTAGACATAGGGTAGGATTCATGTCTACCATTTTGTTATTTGTTTTCTATACGTTGTATTTTTTTTTGTTTCTCTCTTACTCCCTCACTGCCTCTGTTTTAAGTGAATGTTTTTTAATATGCCATTCTTATCCTATAATGATTTCTAATTATATTTTTAGTTACTTTATTTGTGGTCATCCTAGGGTTTATAAGATACATCTTAACATAGCAGAATCTACTTACATATTTATAGTAACTTAATTCCAGTGAAATACAGAGAATTTGGTCCAATATAGCTCCCTTCTTTCTCCCCTCCTTTGTGCCATTACTGGTGTATGTATTACATCTATATATGTTATAAACACAAAAATGCAGTGTTATGACTATTGAGTTTTAAATCTTTACCTTTTAAAGGACTTAAGAGAATAAAGGAGAAAGAATACAATGTAAAGGTCTTTTATATTAACCCTCATATTTATCATTTCTGGAACTCTTCATTTCTTCCTATGAATTTGAGTCAATATCTGGTGTCATTTGCTTTCTCCAAGATAGATCTAGTCCCTCTCCTCTCCTTGTGGCATTATATATGTTGCATCTTTATATGTTATAACCCCAACAATTTTATAGTCTTTTATGTAATTAACTTCTAAATCAGTTAAGAGAAAACAGAGAATATATGTAGTTTTATACTTATGTACTTTGTTTCTTTGCATGTGTTTTGAGTCTCAATTCTTTTCACTTTTGGTCTCACTCCTTTTCAGTCTGAAGAATTTCCTTTAATATTTTTTGTAAGACTGATTTTCTAGCAAGTCTTTTGTTTTTGTTTATATGGGAATATCTTCATTCTGCCTTCATTTTTGAAAGATATTTTACTGGATATAGAGTTCTTCATTGACAATTATATTTTCTTTGAGTGCTTTGAAAATGTCATCCCACTGCTGTCTGTCCTATAATATTTCTGGTAAGATGTTGACCATTAATTTTATTTTGGTTGCCTTGTAGATGGTATGTAATTTTTCTCTTGTTTTCAACATTTTTCTCTTTCTTTTTGGTTTTCAGCAGTTTAAATATGATGCTTCTGGCTGTGGCTCTTCTTATGTCTATCCTCTTTGGGATCCAGTGATCACTTTTTATTTCTTCAAATTTTTTTCTATCTTTTTTTCTCTCCTTTCTTTCTGGGAATATGTATGCTGGTACATTTAATGGTGTCCCACAGGTTTCTGAGGCTCTGTTCATTTTTCTTTGTCATTGTTCCTCAAACTTCCTGATCTCCATTAATCTATCCCCAAAGTGACTAATTTATTATTCTAACCAATTCAAATATGCTGTTGAGCCCCTCTAGAAAATTTTTCACTTTGGTCGCTAGACTTTACAATTCCAGAGTTTTTATTTAGTTCTTTGTTATAATTTCTCTCTTGATTGATATTCTCTATTTGATAAATCATTATAATCATGTTTTTCTTAATTCTTTAAATATGGTTCCCTTTAATTCTTTTTTTTAAGATTTTATTTATTTATTTGACAGAGAGAGAGATCACAAGTAGGCAGAGAGGCAGGCAAAGAGAGAGGAGGAAGCAGGCTCCCCGATGAGCAAAGAGCCTGATGCAGGGCTCGATCCCAGGACCCTGGTATCATGACCCGAGCTGAAGGCAGAAGCTTTAACCCACTGAGCCACCCAGGGCCCCTCCCTTTAATTCTTTGAACATATTTATAATAGCTGTTTTCAGGTATCTGTCTGCTCAGCTGAACATTTGTGGCCCCTAAAGACAATTTCTAGACTGCTTTTTCCCTGTGTATGAGTCACACTTTCCTATTTCTTTCATGTCTCATAAATTTTTGTTGAAAGAAATAACTTTTTTTTTATAAACATATATTTTTATCCCCAGGGGTACAGGTCTGTGAATCACCAGGAAGAAATAACTTTTTTAATTAGATATTATAGCAACTCTGAATTCTAATACTGCCCAGGGTGGTCATTGTTGCTGGTTGGTATTTTTGTTTGTTTGTTTCTTGATGTGCCTAGACTAATTCCTTGGAACAAATTTCCCCTGGCCTCTGATGTTCCTGCTGTTTTTCAGTTTCTTTTTTAAACCTGCCTTCCTGAGGGTTTTTACTGGATAAGCATAACTTAGTGAGCAGCCAATAACTGGTCAGAGGTTGTACTTAAACACTTTCAAAATTCAAGCAATTTACAAGCCTACTTCTACAAGGCCTCACATTTTTTAATTATGATGTGTTAGTCACCATACAGTACATCATTAGTTTTTGTTGTAGTATTCTATAACTCATTGTTTGCATATAACACCCAGTGCTCCATGCAATCCATGCCCTCCTTAATCCCCATCACCAGGTTCACCAATCCTCCACCCCTCCCTTCTAAAACTCTCCATTTGTTTCCCAAGGCCTTACATTTATCCAGGGATGAGTATCTTACCAGGGACCCTTCTTGTCTCTCTGAAGTGGGCACAGCTTTGATATGTGCACAGCCTTGCAGACCACCAGAGGTAAGTGGGATTTTAGCAAGGACCCCTTTGGTTGTCTATTTGCTAAATCTTCCTGTTAAATTTCTGGCTGATGTTTTGTTGATTTTCCCCAAACAATATGATTTCTAAGGCTAACAACAACCTTCCCAATTCTTTGCCACTGGTATTGACATTGTCTTTGACAGTACCCTTGGACATGGATTTTTTCCACACTATGCTCCAAAGTCAACTCCAAACAAAGCCAGCTCCCTCTGACAGCATTCACTGTCTTTCCTGCCCTCTCAGGTAGAACTTCTCTTCCATGGAGCTGGAAGACGGTGGTAAGTCCAAGTTAAAACATCACAGATTCGCACTATGCTTACCAAGATTCAGTGGATTTTCTTGAATAAATGCCTTTCAATGGGTATGGCTTTGGTCAATTTCCAGACTATTTTCATGGTTGTATAGACAACCTTGTTCAGCCTTTCATTCAGAGTCAGAACAGAGTCATGAAGACAGATTAATCGAATTTAATCTTCAGAGAACTGGAGTATATAGAACTCCATGGAATGCAAACCATATTCCTTAGAGGCCCATGGCATTTGACTATCCAGACTATGTTTCCCAGTGTGTGATCCCTGGACCAGTAGCATTATATACAGCCATGATAGCTTGTTAAAAATGCAGGCTCCTTGCTTCCACCTCAGATTCCATTGTCTGCATACTATAGATTGAGGAATAAAGACCTAAAGCATTAAGTCCTCAGAAGCCATGTTTAAAAAATTCATGTTTTTTAAAAGTTTCATAAAAATTAGTCATTATTACTTCATCACAGGCTGTATCACACTAATCATTCACAGATCAGGACCCCATACCTTTTAGATTTTCTAGTCTTAACAAAAGCCCTGCTGGCCCAAAAGCAAGCTCACATGTAATTTTTGAAGAGGTTTTTAAAGAGGGAGATTTGGCACGAAATTGTAACTACTGTTTACTTGTCACCTTAGATTATGGGACAAGAAAAGCCTAGCTCTTATGAGGAGTGCCACATGCCTCACTGCTAGAGAGGGCAGCCTCAGAGCATTACAAGAAAGAAGGAGGAGGGATACAGAACTCTTGGAATAGAGGTTGCACTTGAAAACAGTCATGAAAACGTAGAGGAAAGCAAGGAGCAGGAGAGGCAATACCTGAAGGGAAATGTAGAATCTCTGATTACAAATGGTATTTCAAAATTTAAATAGTAATAATAATGTTTCCTCATGTGTACAGCCTTTCCCAATTTTCAAAACTCCTTAACTTCCATTTTTTGTTTGTTTGTTTGTTTCTTCTTCTCAAACATTCTGTGAGTTGGGCAGGGCAAAAGTCATTATCCTCAGTCTCTCTTATACTACCCTACAGTTTTGTTGTCAGCTCTCTCTATATATTTATGATGCCAGACTTCATGGGTTTAAATCTCTCCTCTGCCACTTACTAGCTGTGTAACCTTGAGCAAGATACTTAGCTTCACTGTGCCTCAGTTTCTTTACCTAAAAAAAATAATATAATAGTTATACATACTATATAATGTTTCTCTGAGTATAAAATAAGTTAATATTTTTTAAAGATTTATTTATTTGACTGACAGAGATCACAAGTAGGCAGAGAGGCAGGCAGAGAGAGTGGGGGGAAGCAGGCTCCCTGCTGAGCAAGGAGCCTTATGTGGGACTCAATCCCAGGACCCTGAGATCATGGCCTGAGCCAAAGCAGAGGCTTTAACCCACTGAGCCACCCAGGTGCCCCATAAGTTAATATTTTTAGAAGATTTTTTTAAAGATTTTATTTATTTATTTGAAAGAGAGACAGTGAGAGAGAGCATGAGAGGCT
Source organism: Mustela putorius furo (assembly GCF_011764305.1). Taxonomy (NCBI): domain Eukaryota; kingdom Metazoa; phylum Chordata; class Mammalia; order Carnivora; family Mustelidae; genus Mustela; species Mustela putorius. Next base: position 20,672,643 of record NW_025422048.1, on the reverse strand, counting down.
AGAAGGTCAGAGGAAGAAGCAGTCCCCATGGAGCTGGGAGCCTGATGCGGGACTCAATCCCGGGCTCCAGGACCCTGACCTGAGCCGAATGCAGTTGCTTAACCAACTGAGCCACCCAGGCGCCCCCCATAAGTTAATATTTTTAAAGTGCTTGAAAGAGGGCCTGGCACATAGTATCCACTATATACTTTTGTTAAATATACAAATTGAAAGCTGGGTAACACTGTGTGATGTTGGGCCTCAATGTCTTCATCTGGAAAATGGGGGTGATGGTATGTGTCACACAAAATTGTGGTTAAATTTACTCTAATACTTTCATGGTGGAAGTGCAAATTGTAGTCAGCCTTTTGGAAAACAATTTGTCTCTATATATACAAATCTTTAATTTTTAAAATTGAACAACTAAAGTTAAATAAATTTCTATAACTCTAGAAGTAACACAAAATTTGGTGATGGAAGATTATTTTCCCATAAGTATAGTCATTGTGAATGAACTTATAATAACAGAAAGATGGAAGCAACAACAGAGTAAATCATAGTACATAAAGAATAAATTATAGTGTATTCACTTGGTACAATATTTTATGGGCATTAAAAATGATAGTAATATGGGGGCTTAAGTGGGTAGGAGAATAATAAATGAAACAAGATGGGATTGGGAGGGAGACAAACCATAAGTGACTCTTAATCTCACAAAACAAACTGAGGGTTGCTGGGGGGAGGGGGGTTGGCTGAAGGGGGGTGGGGTTATGGACATTGGGGAGGGTAAGTGCTTTGGTGAGTGCTGTGAAGTGTGTAAACCTGGCGATTCACAGACCTGTACCCCTGGGGATAAAAATATATGTTTATAAAAAATAAAATATTAAATATATATATATATATGTTTATAAAAAAATTTAAAAATTTAAAAAATGATAGTGATAAATGTGGTACTAGTATATGGAAAAATGTTTATGCTATGACCAGATAGTAAATTATATGTGTTGTTTGATTATAATTATATTAGAAAATTATATTTCCATTTTTTAAAAAATTATTAAAATTATAAGTGACTGAGATGACAAAATTAAAGTTTTACACTCTTGGGGTGCCTGTGTGGCTCAGTTGAGTGTCTGACTCTTGGTTTCAACCAGGTCATGATCTCAGGGTCATGAGACTGAGCCCCATGTAGGGCTCCATACTCAGCTGGGAGTACGCTGGAGATTCTCTTTCCTTCCCCCTCTAACCCTCTTTCTGCTCATGCTCTCTCTTTAAATAAATCTTTGGAAAAAAAATAAAGTTTTACTCTGTTTTCTAAACTGTCTATTTTTCTATTTTTAAAATGTAATACTAATCCCTACCATGTCTACATAACAGGTTTAGTGTGATTAAATGAGAACCTGACCTTTGTAAACTCTAATATAACAATCTAATGTAAGGTATTATTATTTCATAGAGAGTTATATACAATCTGTACAGACCCACATATGTGCTAAATGGCACTTCCATGCAGTTCTTCCCATATTTTCACATGAGGACACACATAGAAAAAGAAAATGGCCCTGCCCATCTGAGAGTGAGGGGACCAGTATCTCTGCACACCAAATGGAAATCTCTGCTCTGTTAGCCCTACATTTTATTTTTTATTATTAACATATAATGTATTATTTGTTTCAGGGGTACAGGTGTGTACACTCCCTTTACAAGAGGCAAAGAAATGTGGAATCCAAAAATCCAATATTTTGTGACCTTGGACATTTCACTTCACCTCTCATTTACTAATAGAGAGAGCAATATTCTTTCCCTTCCCTGCCCCAGAAGGCAAAGAGAGAATCAAGTAAGATGATGGTTGTGAAAGTGCTTTGTTTGGAAATACAGAAGATAAAGACATGTGATAAATGCTATTATTCTTTCACATTTAAACCCCAGGAAGGCGCTTCAATGCTGGGGAGACTAGAAGCCAGTGTGTCTTCAAATGATACACATATGCTACCCATTTATTCTGCGAGTGCTTACTGAGTGGTCCTTTCTTGCAAAATACTGTGTGAGGTGCTAATAACAAAAATTTTGTAAGGAAAAAAAACTGATTTTTTTTTCCTCTGGATATAACAAGAAGTAACCCCCAAAGCCAGTTTTAAACCCATTTCTTTTGTCAGTGACACTTTGTACTAGTAATCAAGTGAAAGCCAACCAGTGGTAGCCCCGTGCCTGGGAACATCCACCAGTCAAGAGCAGATACACTCCAAACTTTAGCTATGGTAACGTGGTTACTGAAGTCCCTAAACACTTTTGCTTCTGGAATGCACCAATGCCTGAATTCCACATTTTCCAAAACCCTACATAAAAATAATCATCTTTTTTTCTCACATAATCTACACCTTAAAAGTGAAGATCTCCCTTGCTTAAACAAGCAATAAATTCTGCTTTCTGTTTCAGTCACTGTGTAGCATCCTTTAACAATCCTAAAAGATGTTATATAAATGAGACAAAGACAGCTTCTGTATATGAGTCCTATGTTGTTGACTTATTCATAACAGACTAGGATCTGTTCGCTCAAAAACCAATAAGTGCCAAACTCAAATCTTTACATTTCTAATTGTGTTTTTTAAAGATTTATTTAGGTTTTTGAGAGAGAGAGAGAGAGCGTGCACATGTGTAAACAGAGGGGCAGAGGGAAAGGGAGAGAGAGAATCCCAAGAAGATTCCCCTGAGCATAGAGCCCAAGGCAGGGCTTGATTCCTGAGATCACAAGCTGAGTCAAAACCAAGAGTCAGACACTTAACTGACTGAGCCACCCAAGCACCACTTTAGACACTGGGTTGTTTTAAATACAGCCCAAATAGGCAGATTTTTGCCATTTAGAGCCTACTGCTTCTATACCCACAAGTCACTGCTGCCCTTCAGAACTCTCTAACCTAGAAGATCCCCATTATACTGTTGAGCAACATTACCTAGACCTGTAAGCTCCCTGTCAATTCTCCTTCCCCTGGAAATTTTTTGCTGTCCTTCTCTCCTTCCTTTCTGGGTAGTGGACCCTACATTGTAGCCTTTTAAAGGTTTTATGCCATAAGGGACATCTTCACTACCTCCAGCCCATCCCCACCATGAAAAACCTATCAACTTGGCAACCAAATAAATCTTATTGTGTGTTACTGCCACCTTGTGGTCATACATTTTTTCCTTGATCATTCCCTATTTCTCCTCAAACTCACTACGAACAGGAATGAGCCTGGCTTGACCTTCTCTCCTGGAGTTCTCAGATTGAAAAATCCATTCATATCAGTGGCCAGTTGATGGATATAAACTATAAGGGACCGAATTTGGAAGGAGGGAAGAGGTCACTATAGGCAGCTTCCTGGAAAATGTGGGAATTAGCTGAATAGTAAGATGACTAGGCAGAGAGAAGGATATAGAAACAAAAAGATGAAACCAAGAGAAAACAAGTCAAACCACTCAATGATAGTTTTTAAAATTCTAAGTCTTTTTCTTAAGATCTAGTAGATGTGATGAGCATTGGGTGTTACATGCAACTGATGACTTACTGAACTCTACATCTGAAACTAATGAGGTACTATATGTTAGCTAATTGAATTTAAATAAAAAAGAATAAAGATCTAGTAGCATTAGGTATACTAATATGGGCCAAAAACTGAAGACTAGTTTTATCAAGTGGATCTGTATCTAAGTAGCATTTCAAAGGCTTTTCCCCTTTCAGTGGTCACTTAGACCACTGCACATGAAAATAATTGCAAGTTAAGTAATGTGTGGGTCATAATGCAGGACGGCTTGATGACCCACCTGTCCCCAAGCCAAAATAACTCCAGAAAGAAATAACCTTTATAAACACAGAGAAAAGATTACATCCCACCAGGGCTTTCCAAACACAAAAGAAATGCTCATAAATATTCTTTGATTTCTCTGGTAACAGCAGACGCTCACAGGAAAATAAAATCATCCTTACCCTGCTGTCCTCAGTCTTCCAAAGGCATCCCACTGCCCCGATCAGGTTATCCTCCTTGAAACAAAGTAACTTTTAATAAAGTGGATCGCTGGCAGGGAGAGCCTGATATGATCACATACCTGTTATAATAGGATTTAATTCTGCTTCAGATGTGCTAGTTTTAATAAAAAAAAGATTGAGCAAATCAAAAATAAATTACATTGAAAGGTCAGCCTTATTGCTTGTACAGTTATGTTAACTCCCCCACCGACACTTTTAGAGACTGTATTTATGAGACCTTTTGATTTGGGGAAGAGAGGTATAAAATACATCGACAATTCCCCCATTATTTGCAGCAGTATTTCATTTCCAAGTGTCAATTCCAAGCACTTAAGTATGGCATTCTTTAACAGGAGTAAATCTAAAAAGTATGAGTTGTTTACAGAATGCTGTTATTCAATATACTAATAAAACAAGCTTTTCTATCCAGCGCAAAGTTTGGAAAAACCCTGTCAGAGTTTATGCAGCATATAATTCGCTTTAGTGCATGTGGAGCATTTATTAGGAATGCATTGGCTCCTAATTTGAATGAATATATTCTGACACAGCATCTATTCTGCCAGAAGGGAAGCCTCCTAAATTTACTAACTGGGAATAGATGGACCAATAACCCACCCAAGATTATTTTCCTGGTCTTTCTAGTGGGACATACAAATAGGAACACTGAGTATGTTTCTTTGCTCAGCCTCAATTTAATAAATGCTACTATAAGCAATTCTAAATGTCCTTCCTTATTCCTAGGTCAGTTTCATGATCTATCCATCACACATAACAGCATGTTGAAGGGGACTTCTATTATTGTCGCAAAATTGGTGACTATAGTCTAAAGCTGAGGGCAAGTAATAATAATAACAACAATAACCACTTGCATGACATTTATTACATACCAGGCACTAGACTAAGTACTTTATAAATCTTAATCCAATTACTTCTCACAATAACCCTATAATGTAAACACCATTATTAACCCTATTTTAGGTAAGAGAAAACTGAAGCAGTGAAAATTTAAGTAAGCTGCTCAGTGACAGTTTGTAACTATAAGACCCAGGATTTGAACTCAGGGCCTCTAGCTCCAGACTTGAAGTGTCTTGTCACCTAGATTACCTCATGGTCTAAAGAGAGCCACCAACAGATCGGATCAGATATTTTCCCCAGGGCTTACTGGCCATAGTGTCATCTACCATCCTCAACTACCCTCCACTTCCAATCTACTCCCCTGAGGCCTGGAGGAAGAGAAAGAGCAACTTATTAGAGTTTTCAGCCTGGTGGAAAAAAGGAAAAGTTTCTTTTCTCCCTTCCATCAAAGTCAAGTAAAATAGGAGATAGTCTCCATGAGAATCTCTCATAGATTTGGAAAGAATCTGTAAGAGTGGACTAGAATCTTGTTCTTGGGAGAATGCCCGAAGAGTGTAGACTCTGTATACTTACTCTCTTGTCTTTGGGTGGAACAAGGTAAAAATCCTTAGGGAGTATAATATAGGTTCTCTATGGGAAGAGAGTGCTTGTGAATATGGAGGCTGGGGCCTGCTCTTCACCTGGAGATTTCTGAAGGCAGGCAACTTGCTAGAGCAATACATCCCAACAGAATGTGAAATGATAATAGCACAATGTAACCTGGAAGAGAGCAGAATGATACTCCCCCCCCACCCCCAGATCCTCGATGTCCTTGAAAGTCAAAGAAAAGGACCACAGCAGTTCTGTGACTCCAGGTAAAAGAGCATGAAGTAGGAGAGCAGGAGGCTTAGCGCTATACAGGCAGATTCAGGGCCAATAGTCATGGCAACCCACCCAGCAAAGAGGTTAGGCACATTGACTTCTGGAAATGACTGCAAGAGACCAAGCTTCTCCTCTCTGAGAGAGTTCTCAGTAACAGGATGCTTTAGGAAAGCTAGCCATCACTCCCATAAAAGCCATATACCCCACCTGGGCACACAGAGGATAAACACAGCAGCAGCAACTACCAGCAAGAGCTAGAAGCAAATCTAGCCAGTGTGAGGCCAGAGGTATATCCCTATCCCTAACAGACAGCTACAAAACAATACAAGAGAAGATAAATTACAAGGAGGGGAAAGAACAGAGGAGAATAATACATTGCCCCTGCATCTTCTCCTAGTTCTCTAATCCACTCATCTGGATAGCATAGGGTAAGGAGCAAACTTCGAATCAGATATGAAATTGGAACTTTTTAACAGACTAAATTTGACCAGCTAAAAAGGACCAGAAAAATATGAATAAAAAGAATTGGACAAAGCAAAGCAGGAATCAATGTTCAGAACACATGAACACTTTACATGTTAATACCCCTAGTAATTTCATATTCCTGAGTGAGCCAGTTATATCAGAATTTCAAATGGGGGATGGGAGTTGGTGCCTCTTCAGCAGGCTGCAGTAGTGTGGAAACTACTCTTGAGGCCCTTGACTTCAAAGATTATAGGTCTATATAAACATTCTGACCTTCCATGGTTCATTTTCAGCTTGTCATTCCTGGATTTATGAGCAACAGCTGTTGTCCAGACCACCAGCCTAGGACAGAATACAGTCACATAGAAAAAAAAGTAACAAAATTCCCCTTCTCTGGCTTAGTTCCCACTTGCAAAATTGGAGGAATTCTAGCTCCACTGAAATTCCTCCTTCTGGTTCAAGTTAGCTATGGTGAGGGATAGAGGAGAAAGTATCCTTAGGGTGGGTTTGGGTTTTGGTTTTGGTTTTGGTTTGGGGTTGTTTTTGTTTTTGTTTTGCAGCATCTGCCTTAGGCCTTATATCCACATGGTTCCTGGAAACCAGGTCCTAGAGGCAGGTTTCTGTGTCTTACCACACTTTCACCATCCAAAGAATATACTACTATTTGCTGTCACAGCACTCCATCTCCATGATACTGTAGTGTCATGACCACTACTGCAGCAGGCCTCTTCTGTATTGGCACTCTTAATTTCATACAGAAATACCACACCAGAATGTGCTGGTACATTCCAGATACCACTTGGGAGCCCCTCTCCCTCAAATCTGACATTTGTCCCAAAGGAATATGGCAACAGCCTATATGAATATCAACCCATCACAATGCCCTTGATGATCTCTCTTCACACCCTAGCATTATCCATAAACCAATTTGTTATCCCTAAACCTAACTCAGTTACCAAGGTGAGCTCTGAATAATATGAGATATATATTGTGTAAGTGCTCTGTGACCAAGCACTGGGATAATTATATTACCACATTGTATTCTCAAAACCATTAGTTCCTGGTTAGGATTAATCTTATATGGAAAAGTAGAAATGAAAAGGAAGTAATAGTGACTTAAACAGCATGGGGCATAGTTTCCTCTCATTTTCAAGAAGGATTGGTATGATATCCCCACAGTGTCAGAGATCTATATTCCTATTCTGTTACTCCATCTTGATAATTTCAGCCTTGGATGGCTGTTAGGGTTTTAGCCATGATTGCTCCCATTCCATCCAGCAGAAAGTAGAAAAAGAATGGGAAAGGCATGCCCCTTCTTGTTAAAGAAATTTCCTACTAGTGGCACATACTGCTTATGCTTTCAATCAATTGCTCGGAACATAGTCACATGGCTACCCCCAGCTGCAAAAGTGGCTGGGAAATGTATTGTTAGTGTTTTGGGTTTTTTTTGTTTGTTTGTTTGTTTGTTTTGGTGGTGGTTGTTGTTTTTTAAGAGAGAGAGAGGAGGGTGGGGAGAGGTGGAAAGAATATTTTCTTTCTTTTTTTAAGATTTTATTTATTTATTTGCAAGAGAGACAGTGAGAGAGAACATGAGTGAGGAGAAGGTCAGAGAGAGAAGCAGACTCCCCGTGGAGCTGGAAGCCCGATGCAGGACTCAATCCCAGGACTCCAGGACCATACGTGAGCCAAAAGCAGCCATCCAACCAACCGAGCCACCCAAGCATTTCGGCAGAATCTTAAGCAGGCTCCACTGCCAGCATGGAGCCCATTGTGAGGCTCAATCTCAGCAGGCTTCAGCACAGAGCCTGATGTGGGACTCAATCTCACCATGCTGAGATCATGACCTGAGCCAAAACAAAGAGTCAGATGCTCAAACAAATGAGCCACCTAAATACCCCCATGTAGTTATTTCTTAATGACTATGTAGTCAGCTGAAGAACTGAGGTTCTATTGTTGATGAAGAAAGGAGAATATATTTGGGGGATAATGAGCAATCACTACCACAGGGAGGTATGAGTCTCCCACATATAATTATACATTAGAAGATCTGAGACAGGGAGGAGCAATATGGCAGAGGAGTAGAAGACCTAAATTTTATCAGGTCCCAGGAGTTCAGTTAGATAGTTATCAAACCATTCTGAACACCTACAAACTCAACAGGAGATCAAAGATAAGAAGAGCAGCAATTCTAGGAACAGAAAAGCAACCACTTTCTGAAAGGTAGGACGTGTGGAGAAGTGAATCCAAGGTGATACAAGGGAAGAGAGACTTCAGGGAGAGGGACCAGCTCCCAGAAAGTGGTGGAGCACCAGAGCACAAAATCAGAACATTAAAAAGTCTGCTTTGCTGAGGGACATCGCTCCAGAGACTAAACAGGGGCTGGAACTTTCATTGGGACAGTGGGGTCTCAGGCCCCTCAAGGTCACAGAAAAACCAGAGGTGCCTGACTGTGGCAGACCTCCCAGGCATCAGAGCAGGGAAGCCAGCTTCAGAGACGGAGCCAAGGAGGGGGCTCTCAGCTCAGGGTTGCCATAAATCATAATCCCTGGCACAGATGGGCCACTACTCTTCAAGCAGGGACTCCACAAGTGGCAGATCCAGGGAGACTCACCTTCCCCCGCCCTGGGGGAGGGTGTGGCACGGGAGTGCACTGTAGGAATTTGCTGGGTTTGGAGACGCCAAATGGGGCTGGGTCATGTACCAGAGATAGAAACGCTCAGTCACAGGCTGGGTGAGCATAGAGTGGAGCCGAGACCAGGGAGACAGGAGTGATTTTCTCTGAGGGCTCAGTGAAGAGTGGTGCCTCAAGCTGATGCTCCAACATCCTGGAGATTGGGAGGCCACCATCTTCATTAATGTCCCCCAAAGCTGTACAGAAAGGTTTCAGGGAACAAAAGCTACAGAGAGCAAACCCAAGCATATTACTTAACCTTGCCCCTGGGAAAGGTGGTGCAAGTCTGCCTCAGGCAAAGACTTTTGAGAATCACTGCAGCAGGCCCCTGCTGAAGAAGATCAGCAAAATCATCTAACCAGACCAAGTTCACTGATCAGTGAGAACTGCAGAACTCCAGAGCTAGTGGAATACAGCACATAGAATTCATGGATTTTTTTTCCCATGATTCTTTATCCTTTCAAAATTAAATTTCTTAAATTTTTTTCTTATTCTATTTAATTTTTCCTCTTCCTTGCTTTAACCTTTTTAACTACTTTATCTTATCAGTACATTTTTTAAAAATATTTTATAATTCTCATTGTTATAGTCAGATTCTATGCCTTCATTGTATTTAACCTTACATTTGTATACATATAAGTTTATCTTTCTTTAAAACTCTGGTATAGGGCGCCTGGGTGGCTCAGTGGGTTAAGCCGCTGCCTTCGGCTCAGGTCATGATCTCAGAGTCCTGGGATCGAGTCCCGCATTGGGCTCTCTGCTCAGCGGAGAGCCTGCTTCCCTCTCTCTCTCTCTGCCTGCCTCTCCATCTACTTGTGATTTCTCTCTGTCAAATAAATAAATAAAATATTAAAAAAAAAAAACTCTGGTATACAGTTTCTTCTAACAGATCAAAATATAAGTTAAATCTAGCATACGGCTTTGTTCTAGTATCCAGCCTGATCACATTCTTTCCTTTTTTTTTTTCCTTTTTAATCTTTTTTCAACCAACTTCTTATCTTACCAATTCCTTTTTTAGAATCTTTTTTAATTTTCATTTTTATAGTCATATTCCATCCCTTCATCATGTTTGCCCTTACTTGTGTGTGTATGTATATATATGTATATACATATATATATACATATATATATGAGTTTTTATTTCTTTAAAATTTGGAGAGGCAGTTTCTTCTAACAGACCAAAATACATCCAAAATCAAGTGTGTGGCTCTGTTCTAATCAGTATATATGTGTGTATGTATGTATGTGTATATATATATATTTATTTATATATTTGTTCTCCCATTCATCTATTCTTATATGAATAAAATGACAAGGCAGAAAAACTCCCCTCAAAAAAAGGACAAGAGGCAGTACTGATGACTAGGGACCTAATCAAGACAGACATTAGTAAGAAGTCAGAAACAGAGTTCAGAATGATGATTATCAAGATGTTAGTTGGGCTTGAAAAAACGTATAGAAGATACAAGAGAATCCCTTTCTGGAGAAAGGAAAACACTTTCTGGAGAAATAAAAGAACTAAAATCTAACCAAGTGGAAATTTAAAAAGCTATTAAGGAGGTGTAGTAAAAAATGGAGGTCCTTATTGCTAAAATAAATGAGGCAGAAGAGAGAATTAGTGATATTGAAGACCAAATGATGGAAAATAAATAAGGTGAAAAATAAGAGATAAACAACTACTGGGCCATGAAGGGACAATTTGAGAGATAAGAGATACCATAAGATGAAAAAATATTCAAATAATTGGGAGCCCAGAAGAAGAGAGAGAGGATCAGAAGGTATATTGGAGCAAATTATAGTAGAGAATTTCCCTAATTTGGTGAAGGGAACAAGCCTCAAAATCCAGGAGACACAGAGAATCCCCCTCAAAATCAATAAAAATAGGTCCATATCCCATCATCTAATAGTAAAATTTACAAGTCTCAGTGACAGAGAGAAAATCCTAAAAGCAGCTTGGGACAAGAGGTCTCTAACATACAATGGTAGAAATATTAGATTGGCAGCAGATCTATCCACAGAGACCTGGCAGGCCAGAAAAAGGACTGGCATGATATATTCGGAACACTAAATGAGAAAAATATACAGCCAGGAATACTATATCCAGCTAGGCTGCCATTGATAATAGATTAATAAAGCTTCCAGGGCAAACAAAAATTAAAAGAACTTACAAATACCAAACCAGCCATACAAGAAATATTGAAAAGGGTCCTCCAAGCAAAGAGAGATCCTAAAGTAGCATATACCATAAAGGAACAGAGACAATATACAGTAACAGTCACTTTACAGGCAACACAATGGCACTAAATTCATCTTTCAGTAGTTACCCTGAATGTAAATGAACTAAATGCCCCAATCAAAAGATACATGGTATCAGAATGGATTTTTTAAAAGGCCTGTCGATATGCCATCTTCAAGAGACTCATTTGAGACACAAGGACACCTCCAAATTTAAGGTGAGGGGTGGAAAACCATTTACCATACTAATGAACATCAAAAGACAGCTGGGGGGTGGGCAATCCTTTTATCAGATAAATTACATTTCAAGCCAAAGACTATAATAAGAGATGAGGAAGGACATTACATCATACTTAAAAGGTCTAGCCAATAGGAAGACCTAACAATTTTAAACACTATGACCCTAACATGGGAGCAGCCAACTATATAAACCAATTAATAACAAAATTAAAGAAACACATTGACAATAATACAATAATAGTAGGGGACTTTAACAACCCCTCAATGCAATAATAGTAGGGGACTATAACAACCCCCTCATTGAAATGGACAGATCATCTAAGCAAAAGATAAACAAGGAAATAAAGGCTTTAAATGACACAGTGGACCAGATGGACATCACAGATATATTCAGAACATTCCATCCCAAAACAAAGGTATACACATTCTTCTCTAGAGCACATAGAACATTCTCCAGAATAGATCATATCCTGGGTCACAAATCAGGTCTCAACCGGTACCAAAAGACTGGGATAATTCCCTGAATATTTTCAGACCACAGTGCTTTGAATCTGGAACTCAATGACAAAGAACTCAAATACGTGGAGGCTAAAGAGCATCTTACTAAAGAATAAATGGGTCAACCAGGAAATTAAAGAAGAACTTTAAAAATCTTTGTAAACAAATGAAAATGAAAACGAAACTTTTCAAAATCTCTGGGATTCAGCAAAGGCGGTCCTGAGATGAAAGTATATAGCAATACAAGCCTTTCTCAAGAAACAAAAAGATCTCAAATACAAAACCTAACCTACACCTAAAAGAGTTGGAGAAAGAAAGCAAAGAAAGCCTAAACCCAGCAGGAGAAGAGAAACAATAAAGAGCAGAGCAGAGCAGAAATCAATGAAATAGAAACCAAAAGGAGAGTAGAACAGATCAATGAAACTAGGAGCTGGTTCCTTGAAAGAATTAATAAGATTGATAAATCGCTGGCCAGACTTATCCAAAAGAAAAGAGAAAGGACTCTAATAAGATCATGAATGAAAGAGGAGAGATCACAACCAACACCAAAGAAATACAAACAATTATAAGAACGTATTATGAGCAACTATGTGCCACCAAATTAGACAATCTTGGGGAAAAAAATGGATGCATTCCTAGAGTCATATAAACTACCAAAACTTCACCAAGAAGAAATAGAAAACATGAACAGACCAATAACCAGTAAGGATATTGAAGCAGGAATCAAAAACCTCCCAACAAACAAGAGCTCAGGGCCAGACGGCTTCCCAGGGGAATTCTACCAAACATTAAAGTAGAATTAGTACCTATCCTCCTGAAACTGTTCCAGGAAATTAAAAATGGAAGGAAAACTTCCAAATTCATTTTATGAGGCCAGCATTACCTTGATCCCAAAACCAGACAAAGACCCCACCGAAAAGGAGAATTACAGACCAATATCCTTGATGAACACAGATGTGAAAATTCTCACCAAAATACTACCCAACAGGATCCAACAGTACATTAAAAGGATTATTCACCACAACCAAGTGGGATTTATTCCTGGGCTGCAAGGTGGGTTCAACATCTGCAAGTCAATCAATGTGATACATTAATAAAAGAAAGAACAAGAACCATATGATACTCTCAAGAGATACTGAAAAAGCATTTGACAAAGTACAGCATTCTTTCTTGATCAAAATACTTCAAAGTGTAGGGAGAGAGGGTACATAACTCAAAATCATCAAAGCCATCTATGAAAAACCCACAATGAATAACACACTCAATGGAGAAAAACTGAGAGCTTTCCCCTAAGGTCAGGAACACGGCAGGACTTTCCACTATCACCACTGCTATTCAACATAGTACTAGAAGTCCTAGCCTCAGGAATCAGGCAACAGAAAGAAATAAAAGGCATCCAAATCAGCAAAGAAGAAGTCAAACCCTCACTCTTTCCAGATACTTTAGCTGGAAAACCCACGAGACTCTACTCCAAATCTGCTACAACTCACACAGGAATTCAGTAAAGTGTCAAGATATAAAATCAATGCACAGAAATCAGCTGTATTTGATATACCAACAGCAAGACAGAAGAAAGAGAAATTAAGGAGTTGATCCCATTTACAATTGCACCCAAAACCATAAGATACATAGGAATAAATCTAACCAAAGAGGCAAAGAATCTGCACTCAGGAAACTATAAAATACTCATGAAAGAAATTGAGGAAACACAGAGAAATGGAAAAACGTTCCATGCTCATCAATTAGAAGAACAAATATTGTGAAAATGTCTATGCTACCTAGAGCAATCTACACATTTAATGCAATCCCTATCAAAATACCATCAACTTTTTTCAAAGAAATGGAAAAAACAATCCTAAAACTAATATGGAACAAAAAGACACCCTGAATAGTCAGAGGAATGTTGACCAAAAAAAGCAAAGCTGGTGGCATCACAATGCCGAATTTCAAGTTCTATTACAAAGCTGTAATCATTAAGACGATATGGTACTAGCACAAAAACAGACACATAGATCAATGGATCAGAATAGAGAGCCCAGAAATAGACCCTCAACTCGATGGTCAACTAATCTTCGAAGAAGCAGGAAAGAATGTCTAATGGAAAAGAGATAGTCTCTTCAAAAAATGGTGTTGGGGGGGCGCCTGGGTGGCTCAGTGGGTTAAGCCTCTGCCTTTGGCTCAGGTCATGATCTCGGGGTCCTGGGATCAAGCCCCACATCAGGCTCTCTGCTCAGTGGGGACCCTGCTTCCCCCTCTCTCTCTGCCTGACTCTCTGCCAACTTGTGATCTCTGTCAAATAAATAAATAAAATCTTTTTTTAAATGGGTGTTGGGAAAATGGACAGCCACATGCAGAATAATGAAAGTGGACCATTTCCTTACACCATGCATAAAAATAGACTCCAAATGGATGAAAGACCTAAATGTAAAACAGGAATCCATCAAAATCCTTGAGGAGAACACAGGCAGCACCCTCTTTGACCTCAGCCACAGCAACTTCTTCCTAGACATATTGCCAAAGAGAAGGGAAGGAAGGGCTAAAATGAACTAATGGGACTTCACCAAGATAAAAACTTCTGCACAGCAAAGGACACAGTCAACAAACCAAAAGACAAGTGACAGGATGGGAGAAGAAATTTGCAAATGACATATCAGATAAAGGCTAGCATCCAAAATCTATCAAGAACTTATCAAACTTAACACCCAAAGAACATATAATGCACTCAAGAAATGGGCAGAAGACATGAACAGACATTTCTGCAAAGAAGACATCCATGTGGCCAACAGACACATGAAAAATTGCACAATATTGCTGGCTATCAGGGAACTACAAAACAAAACCACAGTGAGATACCACCTCACACCAGTCAGAACAGCTAAAATTACAAAGTCAGAAAATGACGGGTGTTGGCAAGGATGAGCAGAAAGGGGAACCTTCCTACACTGTTGGTGGGAATGCAAGCTGGTGCATTCCATACTGTAAAACAGTATGGAAGTTCCTCAGAAAGTTGAAAATAGAGCTACCCTATGACCCAGCAAATCACACTACTGGGTATTTACCCTAAAGATACAAATGTAGTGATCTGAAGGGGCACGTGCACCTGAATGTTTATAGCAGCAATGTTCACAATAGCCAAACTATGGAAAGAACCTAGATGTCCAATGACAAATGAATGGATAAAGAAGATGTGAGATTGTGTGTGTGTGTGTGTGTGTGTGTGTGTGTGCGTGTGTGTGTAATGGAATATTATGCAGCCATCAAACAATGAAATCTTGGGGTGCCTGGGTGGCTCAGTGGGTTAATCCTCTGCTTTCAGCTCAGGTCATGATCTCAGGGTCCTGGGATCAAGCCCTGCATCAGGCTCTCTGCTCGGCAGGGAGCCTGCTTCCCTTTCTCTCTCTGCCTGTCTCTCTGCCTACTTGTGATCTCTGTCTGTCAAATAAATAAATAAAATCTTTGAAAAAAATGAAATCTTGCCATTTTCAATGACAAGGATGGAACTAGAGGGTATTATGTTGAGCGAAATAAGTCAATCAGGGAAAGACAATTATCATATGATCTCCGATATGAGGAATTTGAGAGGCAGTATGGGTGTTAGTGGGGGGATAGGAGGGAAAAATGAAACAAGATGGGACCCGGAGGGAGACAAACCATAAGAGATTTAATCTCAGGAAACAAACTGAGGGCCGCTGGATGGGTGTGGAGAGTGATAGGATGGCTGGGTGACGGACTTCGGGGAGGGTATGTGCTAATGGTGAGTGCTGGGAGTGCTATGAGTTGTGTAAGACTGATGATTCACAAACCTGTACTCCTGAAACAAATAATACATTACATGTTAATTAAATAAATAAATTAAATAATAAAATAAAACAAAAAGAAGATCTGAGACAAAGATGGGAGATGAAATTCTAGCCAGTGCCCACTAGCCAAACCAGTGTTCCCTAGCTCAAGCTTTCTATTAGCCCAAAAGATGCAGTGCCTTTTTGTATTCAGATGAACCATATAAAATTATCATTTTTATAGACCACAATGATGGAATACAAGTAATTTTATATGGTTCAACCTAATAATTACAACATTACCATTACTCAGCCTATTGGGGAAGGAGTAGTTCCCTTTATTGCTCAATGACTATTAAATGTTTAGCAACCAGCTCTCTGAGGGGGAAAAAAAGCGCTTATTTGTAGTATTTGCTGTTTTCCATGGTGAAAATAGTCCTACTATTGCCTATCTCAAACCTTCAACTTGACATCACCGAACACAGAGTTGGGAAAATATATGCAATATATTGCACCATTACATGGTATTCCCACACACAAATATGAGTAAATAGTCTCAAGAAGTTAGATAAGCAAAATGTAATAAAACAATCAGGAAGTGATGACTCGTGTATTTGTTTTTAATATAATTTTAATTTATACAATTTAATTTTTAATAATGACTCTGCTTAAAAATTAGCTTGCAAAATTTCCCGAAAAGTTCTTAGCTCTTTTGAGCCAGAATGAGCTGGCTCTAGTGTACCCTTGGCTAAAGGCCATGGTCCAATTATCCAGTTATTTGACCTGCCCATCAAACCCCTTGCTTCCTTCTCTAAACTAATACTACCTACCCACCTGTCCACCCCTCCAGATGTATATGAGTTAACTGAATATTTATAGCTTAGGCTACACCCTGAGATTTCTGTCCACCTATTATCACTTTTTTAACTTAGTCTATTTGTCTTTTCAGCCTGTACTACCCCTTGGGGTAATAAAATTTATATGTACTCCCCACTGGGTGAAGTCTACATTTCCTTAGTTTATTTGTTACAAAATTATCTCATTAGTCTTCTAACTTCAGAAAGGGCCCCTACCTGTCCTTTCTAGGATCCAACATAGACAACAGCTCCATTTTCTTTCTCCCCATCCTCCCGCCCCCACTCCTGATAACAAAAATCTCTATCTTGTAAACCATCCTTTCTCTACATTGAGAAGTTCTAATATTTTGTCCTTGTGGTCAAATGTATCCACCCACCCTACCATCCAGAAATTTTAACCCCATAGTCTCCTTGGCTTGTCTCTCCACCTTCATTATGGTTTATAGATTAAACAATTTAAAGTCCA
Organism: Mustela putorius furo; assembly: GCF_011764305.1. NCBI lineage: Eukaryota > Metazoa > Chordata > Mammalia > Carnivora > Mustelidae > Mustela > Mustela putorius. The sequence goes on along the minus strand of NW_025422048.1, from coordinate 20,655,737 downwards.
CATAAGTCTCACATAAGTCATGAATGAAGTCCATACAAATCCCTTTTCAGGGACTACAAATTTTATAACTCCCTACCTCACATTTGACATTTCAGCAACACAGAAGCCTGGAGTTTCTTAAACTCTCCCAGGTGTTCCTTGCCTTGTGCTGCTTCTTTTATCTCTGCCTGAAATGCTCTCTCCTCCTTTCCCTACCCCACATAATCAAGTTCACCTGTCAAATGCTTGTTCATCTCTTTCCATCTCCTCCAGGAAGCCTTCCCCAATACCTCAAGACAGAATTCATTAATTTCTCCACTGCACAATGCCTTTATTATACATAATCCTGCTGTTGTGTGATAAATAGGGTTGCCAGATTTAGCAAATAAAAATTAAGGACACCCAGGGCACCTGGGTGGCTCAGTGGGTTAAGCCGCTGCCTTCGGCTCAGGTCATGATCTCGCATCTCAGGATCGAGTCTCGCATCTCAGGATCGAGTCCCGCATCGGGCTCTCTGCTCAGCAGGGAGCCTGCTTCCCTCTCTCTCTCTCTCTGCCTGCCTCTCTGCCTACTTGCGATCTCTGTCAAATAAATAAATAAAATCTTAAAAAAAAAATTAAGGACACCAATTTAAATTTCAGATGAATAATAATTTCTAGTATAAGTATGTCCCATGTAACATTAAGAACATATTTATGTTAGAAATTATTTATTGTTTATCTGAAACTCATACTTAATTGAGCATCCTGCATTTCATCTAGCAACTCTAATGACACCACACTAGCATTTTTTTCTGGCAGCCCATCTATGGGTTCCTTGAGAGCGGGGATTTTGGCTTGTTCACCTTAGCATCATGCAGTCCTTAGCATATGGTAAGTGCTCACTAAATGTTTTTGAAACTGCATTAAGGTACTATCTTATACCATTGAACTAGTTTACAGGTAACATCTTATTGAATCTCACAAAAATCCTGTAAGGTTAAAAAAACAGATATTATTGTCTTCATTACACCAGTGATGAAACTGGGGGCCAGAGAGAAGTGACTTACCCAAGACTGTGCCATGTGATCACTATGAAGCCAGAACTTAGACCAGGTCCTTCTGAATCCCTAGTTCTTTCTGCCAAACCACATTGCTGTTTTTCTGTATGTGGCCACAGATTTTATGCAACTTTGCAATTTTCAGAACTATTTCTAAGCTTTAAATAAATGATCATACTTGCTTTGGTTTTAAATGATATTATGCTTCCATTGGTATAGCAGTGACTTTAATAAAGCTTGTGCTTGAAGTTGAACCTAGTGAATTTTTAATTAGGTATCAATCAAGTGGAGGAATGGTTATAAAGCATCATTTTCCAGTAAAGTCAGCAACATAGTAAATGATTTTATTGGTAAGCCATGAACTTTTTTTTACATATTTATTATTATTATGTCAATATGGGTTTTCTCTATCTGCGTATGTATAGCAGTTGACAATATCAGCTGTATTATTAGTTTGGTTTCCTCTGCTTGGCTAGCTTTTCAGTTGTGGTAAAGTGAAGTCTGCATTTCCCGTCTCAGCACTTTTGAAGAAGTGGCAGTTACAGTAAAACTTATATTAACTTACACCCGAGTAATGAGCCCTCTGTTAATTGAAATTTTTCTGCACTTAGTGCTCATGGAAAAAAAAAAAAGAGGTAATTATGTGAAGATGGACTGACAGACATTTTTCCCTAAGAAACATGTGACACTGGTCTATTCCATCCAATTTTCTGTACTACCCATTTCCATCTAGAGTTCTATACAGTAATGAGTGATCAGCCCCTTGACCTTTATAGAGGGCCCAGCTTTCTACAAGGTGTTGTGGGGTTCAAAAGAGGCAGAAAGAAAATAATATTCATTAAATGACTACTATAAACATCTCTGGGAAGATTTTCAAGAAACTGATGGTTGTGGTTGTCTCCTGGGAGGGGAAGTGAGTGACTGACTAGGGGCAGGAGTGAATATGAGGCTTATTTTGCACTATATTCCCTTGTGTCCATTTTGAAATTTTTATCATGTACCTGTATTACCTAATCAAAGAAATTAAGAATTGCTTTAAATGGCTATCATATTCTTTACATGATCTAATAAATTCTAAGTGACCTTTTAAGATATGAATTGTTATCTCTATCTTTATAGAGAGAAAACTGGGGGCTCAGAAAATTTGGTTTACTTGCCTCAGTTCACATTAGTTAAGTGCGTGAACAAATCTGAACAAGGGTCTGCCTTATTCCAAAGCGATGCTAACTATACTGCTCCTCAAAGAAAATTAAAGCCCAATATTTGTCCTCAATGACAATTTTGTTAGAGAAATAAGACATAAAATTCTGAGGAGTTAACTACCATATTTCACCAATCCTAAGAAACCATTTTAAGTGTTCTAAAATAACGATGTGTCTTCTCATGAGTGGCATGTTGTAATATATTCGTGGTATTTTATTTTTCTCAGTGATTCATAAGATAATGGTGTGCTGGGGCACCTGGGTGGCTCAGTGGGTTAAAGCCTCTGCCTTCAGCTCGGGTCATGATCCCAGGATCCTGGGATCGAGTCCCACATCGGGCTCTCTGCTCAGCAGGGAGCCTGCTTCCCTCTCTCTCTTTGCCTGCCTCTTCATCTACTTGTGATCTCTGTCAAATAAATAAATAAAATTTAAAAAAAAATAGGATAATGGTGTGCTTTTCCACCAATGGCATCTTGGAGTCAATGAAATATGGTTCCAAAATAATGCTGAAAATCAGAGAGTCTGAACAGGCACCCCAAGCAGTAAGTGCTATAGTTTTGAGGAAAGAGTGCCCTCTTCTGTAAGAGTTGCTAGGAAAGGCTTTGCACTGGTTAGAGCCAAGCTTCAGTGCTTGGTAGTGTATCTGTTACCTATTTCCACAATAATGCTATGCAATAAACCACCCCAAAACTCAGTAGTTCAAAACAATAATCATTTATTATTCTCTCAAGTGTATAGTTTAGCTGGGAAGTTCTGATCATCTAGGCTAGACTTGTTTATATGTCTATAGTCAACTGGAGTCAGCTGAATGGTCTTGGCTAACCTCATTCATGTCTAGAGATCAACTGGCCATTGGTTGATCTAGTTCAGTCTCAGCTTGAATGAGGGGTAGTTTTTCATACACTATCAGCAGGCTATCCTAAGTGTGTTCTCACGGATAAGGCAAAGGAGGAAGAGCATAGATGCAAGAGTGAGCAGGAAGAAATGGAAGCCTTTGCTTCCACCATGTTTGTTAATATCCTGCTGGGCAAAGTATGTTATGGCTGAGCCCAGAGTCCAGAGATGAGACAGAACCTGCTACCTACAATGGGAAAGGTGAAGAATTAGGTCCATCGATGCAATCAATCTATTGCAAACAGCTTCAGATATGCAGGTTAAAGAAAGGAAGGCTTTGGTTGCAAGCTAAAAGAGACTCTCCAGAAAAAGGGAATCAGCCAAATAAACTATGTATGGGTTTGAGGGGGTTGTTCCTTCAGCAAACACAGAACTAAGCTAGACTATAACTGTGAGTTTATTTATGGACAATGTTGACAATGACAACACAAAATCATTATTTAAAATAAGGGTAGAGTCAATTATCCCATAAATTCAGCCTCCCCCACTTCTACACCTAGAATCTCTACACCCATGTAACCTTAATTCTCTACCAAATACAGTTGGAAACTGCTTCATGGCATCCTGGGCCCCAGAAGCAGAACTAACCTGCTTTTGTTCAGCTTCTTAAGGGACGTATAATGAATTCAGCTTGGAGTACAAGCATTCTAGGCCTGGAAAAGTCACCCTTCAGCTCAGCCATCTTATGAAGCCAAGGTGTTTTCCTCACTGACCAAGGCAAATTTTTCATGTCCAACTCCTTCCAAGGTCAGAGAGAGATCCCTCCTCAGGAAATAAACTTTAGAAAGGGCATGCAAACAACTTCCACTAGGATTCCAACTTGCACCCTAATAATGTTTGTAGAGCTTTCTTCTCTGTGATATTGGTGGTTACTTCACCACCTTTGAGCTCTGAATCACACTCAGGATATCCAAAGCACTGAGAATTTTCTTTTGAAAACAAAAAGAAAATCAATTTCAGCCAACTCAGTGTTGCCATTTTATGAAGTTAAGGTGCTCAATGTAAATTAATGTTTTCAATGTATTCCTTTGATCAATAGGTGTAATTATTGATTGGAATCACACAAAGCCAAAAGCAAACCAATCATTCCTGGAATGGTAGGCTTTATACCATGCAGATAAACCCCAAACACAACTTCACAGAGCTCAAGGCTTATGTGACACCTGCAATGTTACAAGTCAGCTCTTTAAAAAGAATCCAAACATGTTCATTATTTGCCTCTCTTCCTATGAAAATGCATCTAGATTTTCACTGAAGATCCACGAACCAGAATAAGGGGAGTTTTTCCTGATTGGTTGCTTGCCCAGAAAATAACCATAAGTTCTTTATGATTAGTAACTATATTGCTTCTAGGAAGCACAAATTAGGCAGAATAAACTTACACTGAGCCGTCAGGCAAAACTAGCCTGATTTTCTAACCAGAGGACCCTTGCAACTCCTGTCCCCAGTCAAAAGATTACTCTATGAGCTTGTCTAAAGTCAAGTCTAAAATTCTTACTATTTGTCACTGCCAGAGTACCCAAAGGCCTTTCCTCTCTTAAGACCCACGATCCATTCTCAAACCCAGATCAGTTTCCTATGTTTTCACAAACACTGGCCAGAACTCACTGAACACTTATTTATGTGCCAGGCACTCACCTAGGCACTTCACATGCATTACCTCACTGACTCTTTACAAAACTCTATGAAACAGATAGTAGTACCCCAGTCCTAACTCTAAGATGCCAATGATTTTAAAATTCGCTATCAATTTAACAAATCCTATATGAATCATATACACTAGTTGTAAGATACATATCAAATACAGAGATGTTAAAATGTTAGAATCAGGGAAATAGGTAATATCCCCTTTTACATATGAGGAAACTGAAGTCCAGAGGACTTAAATAACCTGTCCAAGGCTACAAAACTAATAAGTAGTGACTGGGGTTCAAACCCAGATCACGGATTCCAGTGCCTGTAGAAGCATGATCACTTTACTTCCTTTGGCATAAGTCCTTTGCCACAAATGGCTTGCTCCTCCTCCCCTTCACAAACACCACATTTCATTCTATTCCATAGAGTTCTGTTCACCCCTAGAACCTGGCTATAAGGGTGATAAAACTACCCAGTTTCTTCCTTACAAAATACCTCAAACAACCAGAAACTAACCATCATACCAGGAAATAACAATAATATCATCTAGTAAATAAAAGTGCAGAATTATGGATTTCAAGATGAAACACCTAATATATGCTTCAGTCTCTCCATCCAGCAGAAAAACTACTGAAATATAGAGGACTCCTTGGAAGACATAAAGCAGGTGAAATAGTACTGAAGAGAGAAACTACATCTTACAATATAGGCAGTAAAATTCTGCTCTAGTAGATGAGAGCAGTCAAAAGGATGCTCCATGCCTTCAGGTGGTAGAAATAGGAAGAGCTTAAGGATAACTATGAAATGATTGAACAACATCATCTGCTCTGTACATCCTTCCCACCTCCTCCCTCAAAAGGCCAGGCAGTAGTGATAGCAGCAACAGTGTTTGCCTCCAAGTAGGAGCAGTGAGTCTGGGAACTTAAATCAAAGAGAAAACAATGCTTTAGGTGTAAGATTGCCAGACAGGTTACAGGACACCCAGTTAATTTGAACTTTAAATAAGCAATGAATTTTTTTCTGTAACTATCTCCCATATATTGCATGGAGCATACTATACTAAAAAAGCATTCATTATTTATCTGAAAACAAAATTTAACTGAAATTAAAATATGTAAAAATTCTAATATTTAATGGTTTTAATGTGCAATATGTGGGACATATTTACACACAAAAAATCACTGCTTATCTGAAATCAAATTTAACCAGAAATCCTTTTATTAACTAAATCTGGCAACCCTATTCAAGAGGCTAGCAACCCCTAGAGAACACCCACATCTAAAAGAATAATCACCCATGTACTTAGCCAGCAATATGTCCTACTGCCCCTTAATATAGTCACAAAAAACAGTAGCAACTTCCATCTAGTCCCTCAAGCAGATTGCACAGAGGCAAGAATTGTCAAACATTTAAGGAAATCTCATACCACTGAAAAGAAACAACAAACTCATACCACAAAAAAGAAACAACAAACTTCCTTTTGTGGTTGAGTTCTAGCTTTAGAGCATTGTGGTCTGAAAATATGCAGGGAATGATCCCAATCTTTTGATACCGGTTGAGTCCTGATTTAGGACCGAGGATGTGATCTATTCTGGAGAATGTTCCATGTGCACTAGAGAAGAATGTGTATTCTGTTGCTTTGGGATGAAATATTCTGAATATATCTGTGATGTCCATCTGGTCCAGTGTGTCATTTAAGGCCTTTATTTCCTTGCTGATCTTTTGCTTGGGACCATTTCCTTACACCACACACAAAAATAGACTCAAAATGGATGAAGGACCTCAATGTACGAAAGGAATCCATCAAAATACTTGAGGAGAACACGGGCAGCAACCTCTTCGACCTCTGCCGCAGCAACATCTTCCTAGGAACAACACAAAAGGCAAGGGAAGCAAGGGAAAAAATGAACTACTGGGATTTCATCAAGATCAAAAGCTTTTGCACAGCAAAGGAAACAGTTAACAAAATCAAAAGACAACTGACAGAATGGGAGAAGATATTTGCAAACGACATATCAGATAAAGGACTAGTGTCCAGAATCTATAAAGAACTTAGCAAACTCAACACCCAAAGAACAAATAATCCAATCAAGAAATGGGCAGAAGACATGAACAGACATTTCTGCAAAGAAGACATCCAGATGGCGAACAGACACATGAAAAAGTGCTCCATATCACTCGGCATCAGGGAAATACAAATCAAAAACCACAATGAGATATCACCTCACACCAGTCAGAATGGCTAAAATCAACAAGTCAGGAAATGACAGATGCTGGCGAGGATGCGGAGAAAGGGGAACCCTCCTACACTGTTGGTGGGAATGCAAGCTGGTGCAGCCACTCTGGAAAACAGCATGGAGGTTCCTCAAAATGTTGAAAATAGAACTGCCCTATGACCCAGCAATTGCACTATTGGGTATTTACCCTAAAGATACAAATGTAGTGATCCAAAGGGACACATGCACCCGAATGTTTATAGCAGCAATGTCCACAATAGCCAAACTATGGAAAGAACCTAGATGTCCATCAACAGATGAATGGATCAAGAAGATGTGGTATATATACACAATGGAATACTATGCAGCCATCAAAAGAAATGAAATCTTGCCATTTGCAACAACATGGATGGAACTAGAGCGTATCATGCTTAGCGAAATAAGTCAAGCAGAGAAAGACAACTATCATATGATCTCCCTGATATGAGGAAGTGGTGATGCAACATGGAGGCTTAAGTGGGTAGAAGAAGAATAAATGAAACAAGATGGGATTGGGAGGGAGACAAACCATAAGTGACTCTTAATCTCACAAAACAAACTGAGGGTTGCCGGGGGGAGGGGGTTTGGGAGAAGGGGGTGGGATTATGGACATTGGGGAGGGTATGTGCTTTGGTGAGTGCTGTGAAGTGTGTAAACCTGGTGATTCACAGACCTGTACCCCTGGGGATAAAAATATATGTATATAAAAAATAAAAAATTTAAAAAAAAAAAAAAAGAAACAACAAAATAAATGAAAGAATTTAAGTTAGAGGAAACAAAATTAAAAGAGAAATTAGAATTAAAACTTCTATTTATTCCCTCAGAGAGGCATGGAAGGATATCACTGCCATAAAACAAGAAGAAAATATTTTGAATAAGAACTGAAGACTAGGGGGCGCCTGGGTGGCTCAGTGGGTTAAGCTGCTGCCTTTGGCTCAGGTCATGATCTCAGGGCCCTGGGATCGAGTCCCGCATCGGGCTCTCTGCTTAGCAGGGAGCCTGCTTCCTCCTTCTCTCTGCCTGCCTCTCTGCCTACTTCTGATCTCGCTCTGTCAAATAAATAAATAAAATCTTTAAAAAAAAAAAAAAAGAACTGAAGACTATTTTTAAAGCTAATTAGAGATCTTGAAAATTAGAATAAAAATATTGAAATAAATAGCTCAAAAGAATAAATAGCATATTGTATTTTCATCAAAAGCAAATAGGCAAGCTACAAAATTGAACTGAGATATT